>NC_031970.2:23508888-23845265 GCF_001858045.2 Oreochromis niloticus
TTTGTATCTGAAGAAAAGCAAGAAAACTGCTTGGTTAGGTTAAAAATGGCCATGGCTTGAGCCAACATCTCTTTGAAACATTTGTCCTGCATGTTGAAAAATGACGTGTAAAGAAGTGTCAACATTGATGAGTTGGAGCTCACTATCTCAAGTCCACTGTCACTACAGACTGTACACATTACAACCTTGTGAGTTTTGCTGTTATTTGAAGCTTGGTACTGCAACACAAAACAGGCTGGTTCCCCAACCTAATCAGCCAGTGAGTCTATGTGGTGGTGGACTGTAGTTTTCCTCAGCTGTATAAGAGAGTGGCTGAGGAGTTCAGGGAGCAGTGCCAGGTGGAGCTGGTCTAGTACAGCTGCTGTATTGATTATTAAAGTTTTCTTCCCTTATGGAGTGTGGTGCTGGGACCAGTCCATATATACCGCATCACGACACGCCAGCTGTGAGACCTTGTTTGAAAGCAGTCTTTTGTGTTTTGTTTAAGTTGTGTGCTATCAGGAATGCCAGGCATACCACGAAGGAGCACACGGTCTTTATGTTGTTTAAGTGTGTGTGCGGTTAAAAGAAAATAATGAATTACAAATTCACTCGAACAATCCGAAAGCAGCACTCACATTACCCAGACCCATAAGTCATGTCACTTCATCACAATTGCACCTTTTATGCAAAACACACCAGTGTGCTTTTTTGAGGTGTTATCTTAATTAATTATGTATTTATATGAATAAAGTCATATTTGAATCCCTTTTTTAATATTTATTGATCTATTTAACGATAAAGGTCTCCAGTTTTTTCTCTTCAATGGAAACTACATTTGGTTATCACACGGAGCTTTAACACATAAAAAATATCAAAGCTCATAACATATATGTTATAAGTTGTTTTTTTATATATGGAATTTGCCTTGAAAAATAATGTAATTTCCATCAAAGTCATTTGAAGTACATTTATGCATTATGATGGGACCTCCTCTGATTTTTCCACCTGAATGACCAGATGCTGTTTTCACAGGGTTTATGTGAGATAACCCAGAATAGCTTACACATTTCAGTATCTCTCATCATGTGGAGATCACATGCTCAAATGCACTCGCTGGCTGAGAGTGCAATCATGATTTAAAGCCTGGAAAAATTCAGTTCTGAAAGAATCGATGCCTTGAAACGAAGTTCACTTACAAAGAAAACTAAATCTGCAACAAACACTGGTTTGGATTTTTCTTGGGATGCCTGATGACATGTAAATGTTTGATTTTCCTACCCCTAAAGTACACATGAGGGTTCATGCCAAATAAAAATAGAACTTACATTTTTTGAATATTTTTTCAACCAGATTAACCTGATTTTTTAAAATTTAAACTCTGGAAAGTGCTACAAAATTGCTGTTTAGCCTTTGGCTTTTAACCTTTGAGAAACACATAAAATGTTGTAGTGTTATAGTTGTAGCCTGTGCTATAGTGCTATAGCCTGCAGCGTTATATTTGATCGACAAATTTTCAACACGATTTTGAATATTTATATTGAAAATGTTTTAAAATGATGAAACGAGGGACAAAAAAATTAGACAGTTTTGAGTTCCTTTAATACAATAATATTTTATAGTGGAAAAATAGTTTTAATGAAGGGAGCATATTTTGATTTGTCACGCTAAAGGTCACCGAGTACACATGCATACTCAAAATCAATAAGTTGCCCCAACTTAGCCATCTTAAGTGCTTTACTCAATTTTTTGAGGCAACGAGTTTGCATAGTTTTTTTATAATCTAATTAGTTCTGGGAACTAATTAGATTATACAGTGACTACTGAGCAGTTGTTGGCTGTCTAGTGTGTAGTGTGAACAACAGCATTATACCTGGCAGGATGCCAAATTATGACCCTACTACCCAAATTTTACAGCAGGAAGACACGTCAGACCAGGCAACATTTTCCAGTCTTCTACTGCATAATTTGCTGATCCCTTGGGAATTGTAGACTCGGTTGTCTGTTTTTGTCTTTAATATGCAAGCTGCAATATGCATTACATTTACATTGATGTAATGAAGAAAATAATGCAGTCTTAAGCTTGATATTCCAAGCTAAACTAAATTATTGTTGATGTTTATCTGCGCTTGCAAAGATATTTCCAAACTTATGGATTAATTAATTGCATCCTCTTTATTAAGAGCAAGAATTGTGTTGAAAATCAATTGATGGTTTTTATATATAATTTTCTTTCAGCTTTAAAATGTTCATGTAAAAGAATGTGACTCTTAGGTTAAGCTAATTTTCAGAGCCATACTATTTGAGATAACAGTTTGTTAATACATTTGAGGCTTTTACTTTGCACTGAGGTAACAGAAGCTTTTATGGATGTCTGAGTTGACAGACGATTCACATCAGCAGTCACTGCATTGTTGCTCTTGCCCTTCATGCATTCATTAGATTGCAGTTTGTGGTGTGTTTTCAGGTGGTTTAATACGTTAACTATGTTCACTGTGTCCAAACAAACTCGATCGTGATCTGCTTCTAAAGACAAACTGTTTACCATCTGCTGTGCCAGACATTTGAATTTTGCTTCGATGGTCGTAATCTGTTGTTTATCACTGCAGTCAAGCACATTTGGGAAATTTCAAGTTGTGCAGTGCAGTAAGCAGCTGTGACTGGCGAGGACGTCATCAGGTGGTGACATAGGGAGCGCTTAATGTTTGCTTTGTGTTCTGTTGACAGACCCTGCATTTTCAGTATCGATCAATCCATAGTTTTCACGTGACATGACAGCTACTGGGACACGCCCGCCCATCCTTTCACTGTGCAGCCACTCTTTTAATCTCTTCCAGTTTAACTTGTCCTAAATGGAAGATACTGCATTTAGGCTGTGCTATCAGATGCATTAATCAATGTTTAGAGTAGCCAGAACAGCAGAGAGTATGGCACCAACACAAAAGCACATCTCTCCTAAACCCACTTTACATGTTAAAATCCCACCAATCCCTGCTTCTCCACAGCGAGCCCGCCTGTCAGTGGCGGCTCGTTTAAACTATAGGAATGATTTAGCTGACATTGTAAAAATACTCGGTTAACTTAACTGATATGACACGACATTAATGTGACAAACTAAAACTTCCAGAAATTTTCTGGCCCTACACTTTAAATGTCAAAGTCAACAAACCGTAACATGTAGCACTTAATGTTGTTTTAACCATGAACAATTTTATTGATTTTTTTTACCTCCCACAGTGCTGCATTATTTACCCAAGAGCAAGAATATACATAGCTGTTTGCACTTTGAAAACTTTTATCCTGGCAGCAGTGTAAGGTGAGCAATTCTTTACAAAATACCACTAGATGTCTCCAAACTGGAGCTCTGGAAGACACATCGCCACTTTCAGGAGTTTTAAATAAAGAATATGGATCACAATTCCCCAAAATTTGTAATTTCTCTTTATATCTTTTGTTTTTCCTATGATGTTGTACCTGCCAGTGTAGTGAGTCAGTCACATGACTGAAAACTATAAACAGAACCAGCTCTCTATTGTATGTATTAATACAAAATAAAGTGGAATATTTTGATAAATATGTTAACAGACTAAAACCTTCATCTTTAAAGTTTTATCGTTTTCACAGTCAGAGCTGAGGTCACATTCATGCAAACTGTAAGTGTTTACAAGTCAGTTACATCAAGCTTGTCTCAAAAAAGGATTTATCCCTCTCAAAATAAAACAAACTGAGGCGTAACAGCAGCATACATATAATAAACAACAAAGCAGTATATGAGTTATTAATCTTTAACATTCACTAACAATGTTGTTGTTAAACAGAAGCATCAACTGAGCCTTTATTTCAGTATAGGTGTGGTAAGTTTAGGTGATGCTGAATGGAAACCACAGACATCATGGTTGATAACGGACTATTAGCTCTCTAGTCAGTTAGTTTCTAATTGATTTAGTTAATATTGTCTGTCTTTACATTTTCATTACTATATGAAAATTGAACATTTAGGCCTATGTTAAATTCTGTGGGACTCTTCTGCCCTTTTTGCACATTTCAGAAACAATAAAAATATTGAACCTGCTGGTTTATTTTAACTCTTTTCACACTACTAATATATATTTCATATCAGAATCAGAATCAGAATCGTGTTTATTGGCCAAGTATATGTGCAGACAAATACAAGGAATTTGGTTCCGGTAGATGGTGGCTCTCAAGCACAGCAATGTAAAACACACACACACACACGTGTCTATATATACATTACACATGCATACACATACATACACAAAGCTGTGTAAACCAACTATAAATAACTAATCTAAACTTATATACATAAAATACAGAAATGAAATGAGGTGGAATGAATACTACAGAATGTACATAAGGTGCAGTTGCAGTCTGGGAGTGGGAGCAGTGTGACAGGTCAACTGTTTAGGAGGGAGATGGCGAGGGGAAAGAAACTGTTCCTGTGTCGGGTGGTCCTGGTCTGCAGGCTTCTGTACCGTCTGCCAGAGGGCAGCAGGTCAAAAAGTCTGTGTCCAGGGTGTGAGGGGTCTGTGATGATTTTCCCTGCCCGTTTCCTGGTTCTTGAGAGGTACAGATCCTGGATGGAGGGCAGGGGGGCACCGATGATCCTTTCTGCTGCCCGTACAGTCCGCTGCAGTCTGCTCCTGTCCTGTTTAGTGGCTGCACCATACCAGACTGTGATGGAGGAGCACAGGACAGACTCAATGACCGCAGTGTAGAACTGGATCAGCAGCTCCTGTGGAAGACTGTACTTCCCCAGTTGTCTCAGGAAGTACATCTTCTGCTGGGTCTTTTTGAGGATGGAGTTGATGTTTGTCTCCCACTTCAGGTCCTGGGAGATGGTGGTACTGTGATCTTCACAGTTGACACAGGGCTGTCTGACATGATGAGGGGGGGGCAGAGTTGAGGGATGTCTCCTGAAGTCCACTGTCATCTCTACAGTTTTAAGAGTGTTCAGCTCCAGATTGTGCTGACTGCACCAGAGTACCAGCCGCTCAACTTCCTGCCGGTATGCAGACTCATCACCATCCTGAATGAGGCCAATGACGGTGGTGTCATCTGCAAACTTTAGGAGTTTAACAGCCGAGTTCTTGGAGGTGCAGTCATTAGTGTAGAGGGAGAACAGTAGTGGTGAGAGGACACATCCTTGAGGGGCACCAATACTGAGGGACCGAGTTTCAGAGGTGATCTCCCCCAGCCTCACTTGTTGCTTTCTGTCTGTCAGGAAGCTGGTGATCCACTGACAGGTAGCTGGAGACACGCTGAGCTGGGAGAGTTTGGAAGAGAGAAGTTCAGGCACGATGGTGTTAAAAGCCGAACTAAAGTCCACAAACAGGATCCTGGCATAAGTTCCCGGGTGGTCGAGGTGTTGCAGGATGTAATGCAGCCCCATATTCACTGCATCATCCACCGACCTGTTTGCCCGGTAGGCAAACTGCAGAGGGTCCAGATGGTGGCCTGTAATGTCCTTCAGATGGGCTAACACCAGTCGTTCGAAGGATTTCATGACCACAGACGTCAAGGCGACAGGTCTGTAGTCATTCAGTCCTGTGATGGTGGGTTTCTTGGGAACAGGGATGATGGTGGAGCGTTTGAAGCAGGATGGAACTTCACACAGCTCCAGGGATCTGTTGAAGATGCGAGTGAAGATGGGAGCCAGCTGTTCAGCACAGGTCTTGAGGCAGGAGGGTGAGACACCGTCTGGTCCGGGGGCTTTCCTGGGCTTCTGTTTCTGAAATAGTCGGCTCACATCCTCAGTGTGTATTCTGAGTTTCAGGGAGGAGGAAAGGGGGTGGGAGGTGTGATGGAGGTCGTTGAGTCTGGATTGGAGAGGGTGATGGTGGTCGTTGAGTCTGAAATGGGGAGGGTGGTGGTGGTCGTTGGGTCTGGATTGGGGAGGGTGGGGGTGGTCGTTGAGACTGGATTGGAGAGGGTGAGGGTGAAGGGGGGAGAGGTGGAAGGTGTGTTGGGGGTCAGTGTCTGAAGCAGTGTCTCTGGGGAGGGGAGGGTGAGGCGTGGGAGTCTGTCCGTCTCAAACCTTCAGTAGAAAGTGTTTAACTCGTTGGCCAAGTCTTTGTTTGCTTCAACAGTGGGTGGGGGGCGTCTGTAGCTGGTGATTTCCTGCAGGCCCCTCCACACTGATGCAGGGTCGTTGGCTGAGAGCCGTTCTTCCAGCTTCTGGGAGTAGATCCTTTTAGCTTCTTTGATCTCCTTGGTCAGTGTGTTCCTGGCCTGCTTGTACAGGGCCCTGTCACCACTTCTGTAGGCGTCCTCCTTGGCCTTACGAAGATGTTGGAGTTTAGGAGTGAACCATGGTTTATTGTTGTTGTATGTGCAAAAGGTCTTTGTTGGCACACACACGTCTTCGCAAAAACTGTTGTATGATGTCACAGTGTCCGTGAGCTCATCCAGGTCATCATAGTCAAAGGAGTTTGCAAAGAAAAGCGTCTGGACTTCTTTAAGTTGCTTGAAGACATTTCACCTCTCATCCGAGAAGCTTCTTCAGTTCTAAGGTCAAATGGCCGAGAGTCCCAGATTTAAACCCAGTGGGAGTATCCCCCCAAGGAGGGACAAAGGACCCCCTGGTGATCCTCTAATCACATGCGCCAAGGTGTGAAAGCGGGTGTGGGACCTAATCAGCCAAGGTTTCGGGTGAGCTCATTGTGAAACCTGGCCCCACCTTGTCATGTGAATTCCTGAGGTCAGATGGCCCAGGATGTGAGTGGGCGTTAAGTCGTAAGTTATCAGATGCAGCTTCAAAAACAGTCCAATCAGTGCAGTCAAAACAGTCCTGCAGTTAGCATATACATGCTAATATGTATAATGCATAAATAATTAAGCATGAAAAAAAAGTTAATAGTAGGACTAGCTGGGGACGGGGGCCCAAAGATCAAATTCTGCCCAAGGCTCCTCAAAACCTTGGGCTGGCTCTGACAATACAGAGCAGCTGTCCTCTGGTACGCTAGGTGGCGCAGAAGTGCAATAAGCAATTCACTTGAACATTTTTGACCCTGGACGGCTTCCTTCCACAGCGTGGACGTCAATGACATTCTGAGCTTTCATAAGATTGCTCACTTCTGTAGGATGTGAAGATGTCCTTAACCTTTTTATTCAGAACATTAACAAGAGATGTCGCAAATTGGGTATTGGTGGCAGGGCATTCAATTGGATCCAAGACTTTTTATCTGGTAGGAAGATCCAAGTGCGAATTGGGTCTACAGTTTCTAGTCAGTGCACGGTTGAGAATGGGACACCACAGGGCAGTGCGATTAGTCCCCTGCTTTTTGTTATAATGATCGATGATGTTTTTTCTGATGTTCCTGAGGGTATTGGGAGGTCTTTGTTTGCTGATGATGGTGTGTTATGGAAAAAAGGAAGAAATATTGAGCACCTAGTGGGCAAGGTTCAGGAGACTGTAAATATGGTGGTTGAGTGGGGATTTGACTGGGGATTCAGGTTTTCGGTGGAAAAAACAAAAATGATGTTCTTTACCAAAAGAACAGTGAGTGAGACTTTGACATTGAAACTGTATGACGAGGAAATTGGGAAAGTGAGCTCTTTTAAGTACTTAGGTGTTGTGTTTGATTCAAGACTGACATGGAGGGAGCATATTGACCGGATTGAAACCAAATGTAAAAAAGTTGTTAATGTTATGAGGTGTGTAGCTGGGAGGGGTTGGGGAGCAAGCTCTTCTGCTTTGAAAAGGCTTTACCAGGCATTGATTAGCTCTGTCTTCGATTACAGGTGTGTGGCATATGGTTCAGCAGCTCATTCTGTGTTGAGACGTTTGGATGTTTTGCAATCAGAAGCCCTTAGAGTGTGCTGTGGAGCTTTTAAAACGTCTCCAGTCAGTGCCCTACAGGTGGAGATGGGAGAAATGCCCCTGGATCTTAGGAGGAAGCAAGTATCAGTGAATTACTGGGTTCATCTTGGTGGTCATGGTGACGCACATCCTACAAAGGAGGTCCTTTTGTAGTGCTGGGAGTATGGAAGAAGTCAGAAGGATCATTTTGGAAAGGTGGGGAATCAGTGGGCTAAGGAGTGTCATGTGTATGAACTTAAAATATGTCCTGCAGTTGTGTTCCCTGTGGTTCCTCCATGGTTATTGGAGACCCCTCCTGTGGACTGGTACTTGCTGGATCTGAAGAGGAAATTGAAAGGAAAAGTCAATCTTGTTTCAGCATTTCATTTTCACAGCTCGAATGAATACCCTGGGTATATTCATGTGTTCACGGATGGTGCTAAAAGTCCAGATACCGGAATTACAGGGTTTGGAATAGTAGTTCCATCCAAAAATATTGAAATAAACAGACGCACTTCGGATGGACTGGCAGTGTACACGGTTGAAATGGTAGCAATTTTGGTAGCATTGAAATGGATAGAGTGTTCAAAACTCAGGCAGGTAGTAGTATGTTCTGACTCAGCAGCTGTTCTTTCAAGTCTACAATCGTTTTGTTCGAAGACAAGGCAGGGTATGCTGTTTACTATTCTGGAGACTATAAGCAGAATAAGGTGTTGTGGTGGCAATATTCACTTTCTTTGGGTGCCAGCTCATGTAGGAATCAGTGGAAATGAAAAGGTGGATAGGTTGGCAAAAGGAGCATTGACTAAACATAGGACTGAGATGGAAATTAAAAGCAGTGGATCTGAAGCAAAAGGTATTGTTTGGAGGCAGGTTGTTCAGGAGTGGCAGGAGCGGTGGGATTCAGGGAGTAAGGGCAGGCACTTGTATCATTTTAAGAAGGAGGTGGCAGGGTGTAGGTTGTATGGGGGTAATATCGTAATATCGGTAATATAACGCTACGTCCAGATGAACAGATTCAACTTTTGGAGATATGGGGGTAATAGGAGAGCAGAGGTGGTCATTACCAGGCTTAGGCTGGGACATTGTGCATTAAATAAAACACTACAGATGATAGGAGAACATGAGACGGGGCTTTGTGGAGTGTGCCAGGAGGAGGAGGAGACGGTAGAGCATGTAATACTGCGGTGCAAGGGTTATGATGTGGAGAGGAAAGTTCTGCAGAATAGATTGAGGGAGCGGGGAATCGGGGAATTTAATCTGAAGAGTGTGTTGGAGGGTAGTAGGGCACAGGTGAGGGAATTGGTGGGGTTTTTGAAGGCTATAGGTGTTTATGAAAGAGTGTAAGGTTTTTTTTTTTGTTTGTTTGTTTGTTTGTTTGATTTGGATACAGATTGTAAGCTCACTGTCTGACCCATACTCCGGAACAGTAGGAGGCGGTAATGCTCCTTTACGTTGGTTGCCAACCGCCGTTAAACACAAAAAAGAAGAAGAAGAAGAAGAAGGAGAGATGTCGCAAAGGTAAGCGGTAAGCGCAGGATTGACGTTTAACTTTAAACTCGTCTTGGTTGTCTCGCTGATCATGTGTCCAACCCAAGGTGGAATGAAACAAACCGATCACAGAAATGAAGCCAGTGCATGGTCCAACCTTAAATCTTCACTCTAATCAAAATATGAGCTAAAGTGCTGCATTTCCCTTAAGAACAATTGTATTAAAAAAAATAATAATAAAATAACCTCACACGCCTCTGGCTATAAATTTTTGATGCTACCCAGTCATATGCAAAGTATTAGGCTAATGGGTGGCCCACCTGCCACTGGGACACCAACTTTAATACAAGAGCAGTAAATTTAAGTCAGAGTAATGCATAATATTGCAAAGTAACCACATCCCATTACCAGTTTACATTCCCTTTTTGTGTAAATAAATACATTTTATATAAATGGGTGACTGTACATACTTGTGAGTAATTTCAAACTGAATTTGTGTCATTACTGTGGCCCACCTGCAGAACTTTCATAGCCCACCAGGGGGCCCCAGCCCACACTTTAGGAATCACTGCTGTAGTCACTTAGACACTCCTGAAGAAACACTAAACTACACATTAGCCTTGTTTAGCAGTCCTTACACTAACAAACTGGCTTTTCTTTCCAGAGTGTCCTATCAAGCGATGACTTAAGCAAACTCAGCGTGGGTGAAGGAACCTCACTAGCTGATCAGGTGGCTCTCACTATAGGTCAGTACTTTGCACATGGGTCATATAACATTGCAATTTGTTAAAATTATGGTTTTCTGTTATTCAGACGTTTCAGTTTTATGCTCGAGCTTAACAGAAATATAAGATGGAGAGAAATGTGGTACACACATTTAGACTGCTCAAAAAATAAAGGAATATGTTAAAAACACATCAGATCTCAATGGGGTGGGGGGATCATGCTGGATATCTATGTATCTATATATCTATAAGGATGCCAAATTCTTTGATGAAAAGGAAAATTATCAGCCTACAGAGGCCTGAATTCAAAGATGCCCTTAAAATCAAAGTGAAAACATTATGTGGCAGGGTAGTCTGTCTTACCAAATTTTATTGCAGCAACTCAAAATGGTACTCACTAGTCCTGGGGGATCTCCTCCCAGATCTGGACCACAGTGTCACTGAGCTCCTGGACAGTCTGAGGTGTTGACTTGTGGGGTCAGATGGACCGAAACATAATGTCCCAGAGGTGTTCTGTTAGATTTAGATCAGGCAAGTGTGGGGGACGGTCAGCTCTATCAAATCCTTCATCTTCCAGGAACTGTCTGCTAACTCTCGCAACATGATATCGGCCATTTTCATGCACTAGGATGAACCCAGGATCCACTGCACCAGTGTAGGGACTGACAATGGGTCCAAGGATTTCAAGGATAGCTAATGGGAGTCAGGGTGGCATTGCCTAGCCTTCATATACCACCACTGACCCACCACCAAACCAATCATGCTGAACATTGTTGTAGGCAGCATAACCTTCTACACGGCTTCAACAGATCCTTTTGCATCTGTCACACATGCTCAGGGGGAACCTGTTCTAATCTGTGAAAAGTACACAGTGCCAGTGGTGGACCTGCCAATTCTGGTATTCTATGGCAAATGCCAACTGGGTTCCACGGTACATAGAGCCAGCTAGGGGACATTAGGCCCTCAGGCCACCCTCATGAAGTCTCTCTGATTGTCTGCTCAGACACATTACCATTCACACCAGTGGCCCGTTGTAGCTTTGGCAGTGCTCAAGTTCCTCCTTGCACAAAGGAGCATAGAGACAGGTCCTGCTGATGGGTTAAAGGACCTTCTACGGCTCTAGCCAGCTCTCTGGCAGACACAGCGATCCTTCTGACAATGACACATACGAATGTTACATCATAGAGGAGCTGGACTACCTGTGTAACCTCTATAGGGGTCCAGATATTGCCTCATATTACCATGTTAATTTAATTAACACCAAGCAGCTGAAACTGATTAACAACCCCCTCTGCTACTTCACTGACCAGACCAATATTATACTCTGATTAAAAAGTGTTCCTTTAACTTTTCTTGAGCAGTGTATGAAATATTACAACTCGATACATTCAGACTTTGGCTGTTAAATTGATGCAGTAGGCTGGATGTTATTAGGCAGTTAAAGTTTTGCAGAAAAGTTGCTAGGTTGTTCATTCAAGTGTGAAGCTGACATGTTTAGGTGCTGTCAGATTGTCAGGAAGGAGTGCTTATCTGAAAGTTGAATAAATACAGCTGTTTTGGTTTGAAACAAAAAATGTAAATAAATAGAAATATAAGCGGAACAAATTTTGAAATTGTCAAGTTTTTGAATTGTTGCTCAATAACATGAAAATGAACAGTCTGTTGCAGCAGGCTTCGGTTTTATATTGGTGCCTCTTGCTCCTCAGGTCACCTTGGTGAGAACATGTCTTTGAAGCGGGCAGTGACGGTGGGCATCCCTGCTGAGTGGAAAATTGGTTCATATGTACACGGCGGCATCAGCACCCAGACCGAGGTAGCCATGGGCCGTTATGGAGCCCTGGTCATATTTCAGGGTGGAAAGGAAGGAGAGCAGGAAATGCTAGGTCGTAAACTGGGACAGCATATAGTCGGAGAGTCCCCTTTGTCTCTGGGTAACATGGATGACCTGCCCTGTGGCGAAAGTGAGACATGCCTGCTGCCTCAGACCTTCCTGGCAGACCCCAGCAGGACTGTGGCACAGTTCCTCAGAGGTCAGCAGGCTCGAGTGCTAGACTTTGTCCGATTTCAATGCGGCGAGACGACTGAAGACGCAGAATGAAGAGAGGGGAAATTGTTCATCCAGCTGAATTTGACATGTCTTTATTTTGTGTGTGAATATAATTCAGGTTTTTGTGTACTCTAAGACTGAGGCATCACAGTCACACAGCATCATGAATTTGAAAGAGTATGTGCGCCCACAAACACTGGTACCTGATGAAATGACCAATCCAACAATAAAATCTTTTTCCTGAAAAACCTGTCTTAGTATTTAATTTTATACACTATTCTGTGTTCTGTATTTTGACACATAAATATAAATTTTTTAATGAAAAGGTTTAGTGGTTTAGTAATTATTTTCAAAAATTATCAAAAATTATCTCTATATATGACGAACCTCTTGCTTTGTAACCTAACTGAACTTACATCCATCTATCTTCTTCTGCTTATCCGGGGCCGGGTCGTGGGGGCAGCAGCCTAAGAAGAGAAGCCCACCACCTCCAGCTTGTCCGGGGGAACATCATGGCGTTCCCAGACCAGCCAAGAGATATTATCTCCAGCGTGTTCTGGGTCTGCCCCAGGGCCTCCTCCCGATGGGACATGCCTAGAACACCTCACCCAGGAGGCATCTTTGTCAGATGCTCGAACCACCTCAAATGGCCTCTTTCAATGTGCAGGAGCAGTGGCTCTACTCTGAGACCCTCCCGGATGGCTGAACTTGTCGCCCTATCTCTAAGGGAGAAGCCAGCCACCCTTCAGCGAAAACTCATTTTCACTGCTTGTATCTGTGATCTCATTCCTGACAAATTGCCCAACTTGTTATGGATCCTCGTTGCAAAGAACAACATTTTTAGCAAAACCACTTTAAACCTTATCACTAAATTTAGGTTAATTTATATAGTACCAAATCACAACAACAGTCATCTCAAGGTGCTTTATACTACAAGTTAAAGCCAGTACAGTATTGTGGAGAAAACCCTAACAAACACCCCCCCTTATGAGCAAGCACTCACTTTTGACAGGAATAAACACCTCAAGCAGAACCAGGCTGAGGGGACAGCCAACTGCAACTGTTTGGTGATTAAGAGAAGAGAGAGTATCAGATGATGGGGCCAAACACAGACTGAAGAAGATAAGAAACCAAATGTAATGATATGCTTCAGTGAAGAAGTGCTCTGTGCACACAGTACAAATAATGCCTAATCAAAAACAAGCCTAGATCATCCTATAGATCATGTCAAAGTCATTTTACATTGTGGTCCACATGCAGCCCACATTGATCTTAAGTGGGCTGCACCAGTGAAACTACTAAGATGAATTTGCAAAACTGGGGGGAAAAGTTCTGGCAGTTCAAAATATAAAGTTTTCATTAAGTTACAGAAACGTTTACAGAGGTTCCTGTTAATAGAAAAAGCTGTACATGCGTTAAGTGCTGTTGCGCTTAATAGACCTGAGGAATTTCACCCATTTGATAACCTATTGTCAGGGTAAGCAGATTCAATGTGGGCACAAAGCCGTCAAGCTGCTGATTACTGGCTCTTCACTGAGCCCGGGATTAAAAAGCAGGCTGTGTTAGGTTAAGTCTAAAGAACAGCGTCATCTGTCACAGCTTTATACCATTAATGTGTAGCTATAGCAGGACTCAACGATGGGAATGCGCCGTTAAAAATATTCGATATTACAGCATTCGTGCAGTAGCTTTGCTTTACATTTGTGTGTTAATGTGTCGCATCTTATTTTTTCATAAAACCGGAAGGGGGTGTGTAGCATGTGTGCAGGTTATGGCTCTGCAGCACCGTGCTGCACCACAAACGAGCTGCAACCCTGCAACTATGCGAGAAATGCAGCTGTGAAATGGAGGCATGTGATTGGCTGTTGCTGCCAAAGCAACGGTGACATCACCGGGGATGTACCACGCAGGAGCCGTTTGAGTCCTCGGAGCTCAGAGGAGGTCCAGCAGCTTGAGCCATCTGTCATCTAAACCCTCTAAAAAAACAAACATGGTAAGTCAAAGATTCCCGCAGAAAAAATTATGGAAATATCGGCATTTTGCTGTATTTATGGAAAATGATTTTACCATCTCCTAATCCAGCCCAGGTAACGCTAAATGCGAATTTGCTAGCCTGCTTCACTCACTCGAGCCTTTAGCTCCGAGCCGTTTCTTGCCTGTAATTGATGCCATTGCGGGATTAACTCATTTGTAAATCTCACTGAAGTCTCTGTCGTTTTGTTTCATCTACCTGTTTCTCCCCTCTCTCCGAACTGTGCCTCAACCAGTCCGACCTAACGGAGGACCAGATCATGGGTGAGTCTCATTATGAAAAGGGGTTTATTATCCATAACATTCATCGGATTGATGTAACCAGTACATATTTAGAAAAAAAGAAAAGAAGAAAGCTCTGACTTCTGGCCCTGTATCTGTGTAGGATCGCTGCAGGTAAATGAGAACTGCAATGTAAAACTGAGCTAAATTTAACTCACCTCACTGAATGGCATTCACTGTGTGGGAAACCTGAAGGCTCCTCACGACTTAAACTGGACAAGCGTTTAACTCCGAGTTCATCACCAGTGCTAACCTGCAAAACAGGACTTGGGTGAAACATGTTGATTTGTTTGCATGCTTGAGCTTTTTAAATGTGTGATATGCTAGCAGACATAATAACGACTCACATTTTTGTGGTGCGGGTGTAGGTGTGTCAACCGGCACTGAAACACAGTTTACATTGTTTGCTATGGTACGTTTGCTTTGTAGTGGTGTTTTTGTTTTTTTAACAGAACAGAAATGCATTTCATGCTTTTGTAATTTTGTGTTATACACTCACCCACTGACAGTAAGGAGAGGACTTGGTTTATGTGAAGCGTGTCAGTTTTTGATTCCAGTGGAAAAAACTACATTGTGTATTTTATAGTAATGAAGTGCTGTGTATCATCTTTAGTGTAAAAGCACCATTGATTACGAACAAGTGTTTACAGACGTGAGAATTTTATTGGCCCACTTGCTAACCTCTTGCTTTTTTGAAATGAAACTGCATGCACAGAAGCTGCTAGTGTTTACTGTCAAAACAACGTATGGAAAATCATGTTTTCCTTCCCACATACAGGGTATCAGTAAAGCTTTGGTGCATACGCCATTACCTGTGTCATGAAGGCCTGCCTGTAATTTTTGGGAACCTAACATGCTCTGCAGCTGAACTGGAGTTCTGCATTTGCTTTCCTTATCACTAGAGTTTAAAGAGGCCTTCCTTTTGTTTGACCGGACGGGCGAGGGGAAGATCACCTACAGCCAGTGTGGCGATGTTATCCGAGCTCTGGGACAGAACCCGGTCAATGCTGAAGTACTCAAAGTCCTGGGAAACCCCAAGCTGGAAGGCTAGTATCTGATTCACTACTCACAACAAAAGCAGATGACTATAACTGCGGTGGTCAGGTGTACAATTACAAGGTCTCGTTATAACGTCCGCAAAGTAGTACAGGAGAGTCACTGCTCAGTGGCTTGCTTTGTCAGTGTAACTTGTAAGAGTCACACCTGAACTAAAACACATGTCTTTACCTGCAGACTAAATTTACTGCTGTGTGCAAACTGTTCTGGACAATCTAAGACTTGGTAAACGGGCTCCAATGTCCCTCACATCACTAGAGAAACTCTAAATCTTGAGAAAATGTCTTACATGCAATCAAAACGAGTTTTGATCATAATAACAATGTGCACAAAACATTATTTATCTGATGCTACTGTTGGCTGTTCCACTGCCCAAAGGGGGTCACCACAGCAGGTCCAAAGAAAGTGGCAGCAGGAAAAACATACATTTACCAGCTCTGCATGCAGATGAACAGGTTATTTGTGTCAGCCTTAAATATCATCACCCACATCCATGTGACTGAACTCTGAATCATCACCATGAATGGACAAGAAACAAAAGCCTGACAGAAAAACATCACAAAATTCTACAAAATTCAACCCCAAAACTCATGTTATCTCAAACCTATTCACGACACCTTCACCATTGAAGGCTCACTGTTGTTTGTCCCCCTGCAGAGATGAACACCAAGATGCTGGATTTTGAGCAGTTCCTCCCCATGTATCAGGCCATTGCTAAGAACAAGGACCAGTGCTCCTTTGACGACATTGTTGAAGGTCTGCGCGTCTTTGACAAGGAGGGAAATGGCACAGTGATGGGAGCTGAGCTGCGTCATGTCCTCACCACATTAGGTAAGACCTGCAGAATACATGAAGTATTAGTCACGATCTATAAATCACAGTTGGCCTGCGTTCAAGTAGTTATCTCTTTAAAGGCTGTGATTTCTGCTTCTTTAAAATGTCTATTTCTTCATTCTGTGCTTCAGTGCTTATATTTTCTTCTTTATCTTCCAGGTGAAAAGATGACAGAAGAAGAGGTGGAGACTCTTTTAGCGGGACATGAAGACGCCAATGGCTGCATTAACTACGAAGGTAGATCATTGTGCATAAAAACTTTCTTAACAACAAATAAGAACCAGATTATATCAGGAAAAATAACACTACTGCCATTGATTTTTACCCCTGAGCTGTAAAAGGCTGATGGGGTATTGTCATTACCCCGCTGGGCAGGCAGGCGGCATGGACCAGTGGCGGATCTAGAAAAGTTTATATAGGGGGGCAAAGGAGGAGCAAGAGGTCTAGGCAGGGTGGCACATACCTCTTCAGTGAAGTATGTGAAAATCCCCTATGCATAAATGGAGTCAACAAAATGTCCACAAAAACACTATTATGGGGGGACAGCTTTTAAGGACATAAAAGTTGTCCCCCTTGCGTGGACATCCAAGTTTGTGAATGCGATAACTTACTAATGAGGCGACATAGAATTTTGAAATTGTACCATAGGTGCATCAATTAAAAATCTTAGATGAAATCAAATCTCAAAGTCAAGTCAAGTCCGTAGCTTTTGTAAATTTCATAGGAGATCGCTTTACAGAGTGTTTGGTTTAGATGTGCTGTGGTGCCCAGCTACACATATTTACCTGCTTTATTGTCACATAATCTTAGTGGGACTTCGTGCAGCCTTGTGTCGGGGGTAAAAACTGTGTGATATTCATTCCATCGAAGTTGGACATTTGAGTTCTTAGTTGCAGCTGTGCTGGGTATTGCCTAGAATAGATTTCAGGCTGCATTGGATGTATGTAGGGCCTCCGTACACAGTGTTTTTTACACACTGCAACACTGAAATGCCAGCAAGCAGAATTGGGAGGAGGGGATGCACAAGTGAGAAGCTAGCAGTAAATGGCTAATAGTGTTATATGAATCATAAAACACATTGCATATTCTGCATATTGTTAATGTCTCCCCAGGCACAGTTCTGTCTTGTTTTGTGCGCTTTTGCAGTGTTTTTCTGTTTGCTGGTGTTTTCTTAAGTTGCAGTGTTTGACCTCTCACAGCCACCGTAGTTCTGCGACTGCCTCATGCTCACTGACTCAGTGTTCCTGTCTCATAGCTTTTGTCCATTATACTATATCTGGTTGAACAGAGGGTAGTGAATTAACCTTTTATTAAAAAATGAATTTTGATGTTAGTCTGTAGATATTGAGCACAGATGGTGTTCTCTGATTCTCTGACCTTTAACCTTTCTCTCCTGCATAAATGTGGCCTGCATGTAGCATCCATGCATACCTAACGATTTTTTATTTATTTTTATTATTTATTTATTTATTTTTATTTAAGAGATATGGCTGGTTAGGAATTAGCTTATACCCGACCTTGTGTCTGTACTCTGAAATGCTGATTTTTCTCCATCACTCTCCACACAGAGCTCGTCCGGATGGTGCTGAGCGGTTGAGAACTTCCGAGGACCACTTCCAGATTATTTTCTCTGTTGTCTTGCCGTTCTATCCATGTCATCCCTTCCCCAATAATTCTGTTTTGTTTCTGTGACATTTTTGTGCCTTTTCTGTCAAATGTGAAGAGACACTTTCACCTCAATTTCCAACATTCACCTGCAGGCACAATCAGTAGTATTATCCCCCCGGATTGTTTAACTTTTGTCATCTTTATCTGTCTTGTTGTCAGCAGTTTTCTTGTGAATGGAAATAATAATGGGATTTCTGAAAGTTTGAAATAAAAATGCTGTTTTACAAAGTGTCATCAGGCCTTTGAGTCTGGTTAAATACCTTTTAACAGGTTTATATTATATTTATTAAGTCGCATTACAAGCATGATGAAAAATATTTCAAAATCATTTAAATATTAAGTGGATATCAGATGATTTCTGTGTCTTGTCCTGAGCTATATGAATTATTGATGTTAGGTTTGCACATTGAGCAAAAATAAAAATCAGTTGGAGATAATTGGCTGATTAGTTAATTAGATACTAATAGCTAATTAGATACAGATACATCCAAGTAAAGCGCATCAGCCAGGCGATGCCTCCTCGAGGTCCACCAGGAAAGACTGTGCAGTCGTTCGTCATCAGATACTTTAAGTTAGTTTACCAAGTCAACAAACCACTCTGAACAATGTCTCCTCTTCACATCTTTATTTTTTCCCAAACATTTTGTAATTAAAACCAGTTTTGACATTTTTTTTAATACAAACTGCCAGAATAACTGTCAGCACTAATGTGATGATTTACAGAGGAAACTTTTCTACTGTATAATAATCAATGGAACTGCTGCTACCTTCGGCATAGTGAAAAACATATAGAAACTGAACGGACACTTATTTCATATCACAAAATCTACACAATGTAATAATAACACAGATAAAAGAAGTCCATTTATGCTCACAACTGTGGTGAGGACTGCAATACTGGCTTGACGGACATCGACTGTAAAGTTTCACCATCTGACTGGATTATATTTCATGATACTGACATGATGTGCAGAACAACACGTGTTTCTTCTCGTAAATTCTTCAAACAACAGATGGCACTGGAAAAAACTTAAAAAAAACAAAAACAAAATAAAACTGAACAGTAACATGGTTTACATATCCTAATGGCATGCGTTCACATACACACATGCTCACAGTCACTTCTCAGACAGATCCGGCAGTCCTGTCCAAATCACACACAACTATGGAGAGGGTAAATATCAGTTACAAAGGTAATATACAGTTACAATGTTGACATATCAAAGAAAGAAGATGGCAAAAAAGAGAGTAAAAAATATATAAATGTATAGGATACAAAGTGAGGATATTGTTGCAGATATTAAGGACACGATTCTCCATTGTCAGCTGTTTAAGGTGCTCCCTTGTGTTTTTACAGCGTCAGCATTTCTTACGTCTTTAAAGCGAAATGCACCAAGCTGCTAAAAAAATCCTCCTCACTCACCAAGAAACCACAATGAAACTCACTGAATAAATGTGAGATAAACATGATTAGAAAAAAACATTTTGGCTTTGCAGTTTACACAAAGTCCAAATCCAAATAAACGCGTGCGTGGTCGCTAACGGTATTAATCCCAGACTTTCTTTTCAAACAGAATTACATTCCTCACAAAAACCACAGCCTGGATGCTTCAAGTTCATTTGCACTTGCAAAACACAAAGCGCCACGGTCACGTTTTTCTCTAAGTGCTGTTAAAATGTGGGAGGGAGTAACCTCCTATAACAAAAAGAGGCCTTTTCAGGACCTCAGGTTGTCATTACTTTCAAATAGTTCCCATATTATCATTAGAGTGTAACAAGAGAGGTGTTTGTAACAGAAAATCCAGTTTACAGTACACTTTTCCCAAACTGCATCCACTCTGAGTTAAAGTAATTTCAGTGTGGCATCTTTTGATTAGAATCGTCTTCATTCCTTTCAGACCTTATACGGGTTTTAGAAACATGACACAATTGAAAATAGAGAAAATAGAGAAAAAAAATTCATTTTCCCAATTAGCTTTCCAAAACTGTATTTAAGACAAGAAAGGGATAATATAAGTGCTCAAGTTCAATTTCATGGTTGCTTCAAGTCTTTCAATGCGACCTACAGAAACATATTAAAAGTGCTTTTGTCTTACATATATTTTAATCAGTACCTACAGTACGAGAGGGGGACTTCACTAGATGTGACAAACTGTTGCAGGAAAATAAATGCAACAATTTCCAAAACACTGAAAACATGAGATGAGTCTTTTCTCTTCTTCTCACTGAGTGCCAGCATGTTGATAAGACCATCTAAGCTTACCAGATCTCCTGGTGTCAAGCTTAAAATTCCAAAGTGAGACGCAGTCGAACACGCAGGATGAAAATCAATTTTCTTCATTAGTCGGTTCAATTTGAAAAAGGACTTCTTTTCTAACAGAGAGTCAAAACAAAGGCGGATTGATACCGGCGTTTTTTTTTCCTTTCTCAAATCAATTGTCCTCTTGAAAACAAACAAGCAAACAAAAAAAAAAGAAATAGAAAATGTAAAATGAGTTGTCTTCCTTCGGTTGATGACTTCTTCATTTTAGATAATACAGGCAGGATTCAAAGTGGTCAGAGTCATTCAGATTCTCAGGAAATTTGCTTTTTCTCACTGTGGAGGAGGGACCGGAGCTGAGGGGTGGAGCGTCTCTCCGGGGAGAGGGGCGGTGGGCTCTGTGAGGGGTAAAACAGGAGAAAAATGTTACGTACGATTTGTAACATAGTATCATTTTATAAAAGACAATGACGTGATTTATATTCACAAAACGTGAATTATGCATGATATATTATAATCTCATGATGCTGCCTAGCAACCACTTACTAGACTAGAGTCGTGGTCCAAACAATACTATAACACTGATGTGTACTTGTGAAATAAAAGAATGATGGATCTTCTCCGTTTCAACCTTAGATTCTTCAATTCAGAAATAACTCATAGTTAAAATAAATTAAAAAAATAAAGAAGTTAAACATTTAAGCTGGTCCAGGATCAGTGCAGGATTTCTGACAAAGACTGAGACAAGTGTTGTTTCAAAGCTAGGTTTCAGAACATTATAAGCCGTCCCAAGTCATGTTGGCATGAGATGTTTGGCATTGTTTGATCATTTGCATCATGCCAACAGTATCTCACAATCAAGACAGTGAGAAGTCCTATTTTAATGAGTGAACTGCATTTCAGCTTTTTGGTCTTAGTTAATAAAATGTTGACAAAGATAAGATAAACTGTGCAGCTTTGAATTGTCCTTACTACACCACTGCACAATTTCATGTATTTCACACACACTAGTATCTGATTTTGCTTCAAGAATAAATATGTCTACGGACATGTCCATAACTAATGAATGTAATAATTATAAATAAATATTACAACTACGGTGTGCGAGGAACTGACAGCAAACGTAAATGTATTAACTACTATTAAAGCTGCTACCTCACCATGGAGTACAGATGTAGTGTTGGAGCTGGAGTGAGCAGCTGGGGTCTGCCCCGGGGGACACGGTGGCGAGGTGTGAGCGCCTGGTGGTGGCTGGGACTCGGGAGCTGGGGCTGAAGCGGCTGGTGGTGCTGGGCTGGGGGCTGGCTGTGGCGCTGGTGTGCTGGGAGCTTGCTGATTTGCGGTCAGGCCTTGAGGTGCCGGGGCCGAGGTGGCCTGGGTGGAGTGAGGGCCCCCTGCCTGGCTATGTTGCTGGTGCTGAATCTGCTGGAAGTGCTGCTGGCGAGCCCTCATCTCAGCGTATTTCAGCTGCTCCATGTGGAAGGACTGACGGTCAGCCAGCAGTTGCTGCCGCTGGTACTCCAACTGCTCACAGAGACAGACATGTCTATGATTTAGGAAAACAGCATACTATCCACACTACATTGAATGTAACTTAAGAATTTTCTTATTTTAATGCTACATATCCCCAAATTCCTCACTCACAGCCTCCCGCTCTCTGTCCATGATGGTTTCCAGCTCCTCAAAGTGTCGCAGTTTAATCTCAAGCTTCTTCATTTGAGTCTCCACCAGCAGAGCCACCAGAGATTTGATCTTCCTCTCTTCCACTGCAGCCAAATGCTGTGAGGAGAAAGACGAAGAAGAATCTCAGATTAGAGAAAATAAAAACAAAAAAAGCTGAAGATTGAAGATACGACAAGTTAAGACCTTGACTCAATTAATTTTACCTTGGCCTTGACAGCAGCAGCTGCTAGAGCGGAGGCAGCAGCAGTGGCCAGGTTCCCCTCTCCCACATCACGCTCCACCTTAGCTTTCCTTTCTCCTTCACTCTCCCCTTCCCTCTGTCCCTCCTCTGTTCCCTCTTTTCCATCCTTCTCCTTCTCCCCATCACCTATGAGAAACAAAAGTTTAAAGTTTTTCACTGTTGACCAAAACCTTTATGCCTGCAACATTTTATGAAGACAAAACTCTTTTGTACCCATCTCAGACTCTGTTTTGTCTGCCTCCCTCTCTCCTTCAGGTTCTCTTCCTCTTTCTTCTTCCTTCTTCCCATTCTCTGCCTGCTTTTCCTCTTCCTCATTCGCTCCATCTTTACTTTCCTGTGTGGCAAAGTAAACAGCACAATATGATCCACAGAACTTTTACAGCAGAGATAATGTATATACATATATATATATATATATGTATATAAATTGACATTCTATTATGTTACAGTGAACTCTCATCACACCTTGGCCTCTCGCTTCTCCTCATTCGACTGGCTGTCACTCTTGCTTTCATCACTGCTTTCATCTGTAGAGAAGACAAGCCACCACCTTTCAATGTGCTTTTTCCGACTACTCAACTTTTACAATCATTACTTTCAATTTTCTTTGTAATGAAATGCGTTCCAAAAGTTATGCTGTGTGCATTTATCCTACCAGGCCTCTCTCCCTCCTCCAGGCCGGTCCCTGCGATGCCACTGCCTTCCAGGCCATACAGAGGGTCCTGTCTGCCGCTGACCCTCGCTGCTTCCTCCACCCGCCGCACATGAGCCTCCACAAGCGCAGCTGGAACCTCCTCCTTCATACGCGAAAACTCCTCTGAGCAGGGAGAGATAAATCACAATTAATGATGTGAAGCAAAAACAAGGACACTGATGGATTAGTCACCTTTAGTAGATGCGCCATGTACAGACATTTGGAGCTTCAATGATACAGGATTTGGTCAAGTGTTGGAAAGGTGTTGTTTAACATTTAATGGTCTCACTGTAGAAAATTAAAATGTATTTTGCTGTCTTAATTTTGATCCTATTGGATTATTTACTGGTTGATGTTTTCAGTTCCCTGTTGCTTCCTCTTTTTCCCATTCAGGCACTTACTATTAGCTCAAACTGTAACAACACAAAGAGACCATTTTTGTTTTCTACAAAGTTGGGAAATTTCAAATGGAGTTACTTCTCACCCAGAGCAGACTTGGCTGCGGCCGAGGCCACACGTGGGTCAACTACAGAGGCGAGGAAGGCCACGGTGCTCATGACAGGGTTTCCTGCTTGGCTGAAAGGTACCGGCTGGTAGGCAAGCGGGCCCAGGGAAGAGGAGCTGTCCTCCAAGTACGGGTCTTCAATGGGCAACCGCAGGAAGTGCAGGATACACTCATCCTGCGTACGGCTGCCCACGTGTTCGGACACTTTGTTCCAGTCGTCCTTATACATTTCCAAACCCTGAGGGAAGTGACAGCTACATTTAGCTCCATCTTTCCATGATGACATTTCCCAGTGTGGTATTACTGTGGCTGCTTTTACACTCTCTGATCATGTTTAAAACACTGACTGAGTGTACCTCAAGTAGTAGTAGTGTTTCTTGCTCTGTCCACTCCCGCATGGAGCTGGCTGCACTCTTGCTCTGCACACAAAACATCACCATTACCTTGTTAACACAATTAATCCACCGATATTATGGTGCGTAAATAGAAATTACAGAGAAACAGTCATTCTGTTATCCACCCTCCTGTACTTGTACCTTTGCAGAGCTTGTCTTCTTGCTGTACATGTCGGTCCGCAGCCCAAAGTTTTGCAGATCTGCTGGCTTGTCCTTCACTTTGTCAGGGAATGACATCATCTGCTGGGTGGCAGGGGTCTACAGGGTGAAAAAGGAACATATGTAAAACAACCTTGAAGATGTGTGTGCACGTGTCCATGTGTGTGTCTATACAAACCTGAGATGTCTTGGGCTGCAGGGGCACCAGGCTGGATGGAGTGTCTGCCAGGACGTGGAAGTGCGAGGTGGGGGGAGGACCCATGGGTGTGGGCCGGCTCTCAGAGTCCACCTGGTAGTTGATCAACCCCCACTGCTCCAGAAAGGCGTGGACTCTGTGGGGGGAGAAAATGTCCGGCGTATTCATCGCTGGCAGTAAGTGATTTTGCAAACACTGGTTAGAAACACCTATCCTCCCCTTACCTCATGATTGCACACACATCTCCTGCCAGATTCCTACGGCAGGCAGTGGAGGTCAGGTACTCCTGAGGATTCAGTCTGTAGGTGTCAATCATGAAGTTCCTGTACGCTAGATAACTGAAACAAAGAGGCTTTTAAATATCTGACAGATAAACAGATATAAATCATTGAACACTGTGTTGTGCACTGATCAAACACTTACATCTCAGGCGTTTTGGATTTGTTCTTCCCATTGAAAAACTCTGGCAGGGCTCGGCGCTCAATGGCATGAACACTGGAGGAAAAACAGATGCAAGTATGCAACACAAATTTCACTCACTGATGGATGACCCTTAAAACGTTCTAATAATACGTCGTGTGGCGCTGCTTTTCATTTCAACCAGTTCACTTTCCTTTTCCTCATTCTGCTCTCACATGGGAAAAAAACATTCTTATTCTTACCTGTTATAGTCAAACCAGGCTGCGTAGCTCGGAATGATGATGTGATGGGTTTGCTCAGTCACATTGTCCTCGTGGAGGTCTGAGCCTTTCACTGGTTCGCCCTTCACACTCGGGGACCCTTCCTCCTCTTCCTGTTGTTCATACGAACATACAGTTGGGCTCACCAACACAGAATTACAGCCATGATTTTGCCATATGTACTATTAACTGTTAAATTACCTTTCCTGTTGTTTCCATTGACTCGTCTTCTTGCTCATCTGTTAAGTCATACAAAAGAGACGCATGCATGAAAGGGTCAATAGATTAATCAGTGCTTTATTACTGGAAATTATTGATGAATAACAGCCGAACACAACAAGCCTTTGCCATTTTTGGTCTAGCATTTATTAAACTGGTTGGTGGTGATTAAATATGATTGTGTAGGTGAACCTCACCCAAATCTGTCCCTCCTTTAACTGGGGTGGAATCAGAGTCCTTCTTGGTGTTATCTGCAGGGAGACAGAATTGGCTTGATTATTAATATTTTACATATATATATATGTATATTGTGTTTTTACAATATATGTGATTGATATTTGTACTGATTTAGACTTGTATACTTGTCTTTGCTGGGTTTCCCTCTTCAGACGCTGGAACAGGTGAAGCTTCATCCAAATCCTTGGACAGGTCCTCCTGTTCCTCCTCCCTCTGACCCCGTTTAGACTTGGTGTACGGGGTCGTTGGTCTGTTGACACGCACACAAAGGAAACAAATGTGTATTGCATTATCTCTCATCACCCTCTGTTTCTTTTCTCCAAAAGGGAGTCAAAGAACATCACCATGCAACAGGATGTGATTCTCAACATACCCTTTTTTGGTGTTCTTCTTCTTGCTCTCCTGAGGTGGCGGGGTTGGGGAGGGTGACGGCGAGCGCTTCCTCTTCTTGGCGCTGCCAGGTTTCTTGTCCCTCCGCTCGTCTGGTGTGGTCACCTCATCTGTCAGGGTCTTGGCAGAGATCCTCTTCCTCTTAGGACAGCCCTCTCCAACCTCATAGTCCTCCTCGTTCATCCACTCGTTATACTGGTCCAGATCTAAAATCCACTTTGCATGGACCTGTAAATAAATAATTAATAAATAAACCAATTATTATCTGCCCAGAAGTGAAATATTTTCAGCAATCATGTCAACCACCAGGATGGTGGAGGAGGAGGTGGAAGGAGGAAGAGCTAAACTGAGTTATAATAAAGTTATAATAAAAGTTATAATAAAAGACTGAAACTCATGATATTAACCTCTGTTATTAAAGACTTTATAAAGAACAAGAACAAATTTAAATTCAAGCTGAAATCAAAAAGGTTTCCAAAAACATACAGATGTATCTGTAACATTTAAGTGCTGCACAGTGGACAAATAAAAAAAAAGATCCTTGAATTTAAATACTGCAAGTGTCATGTAGCATTAATAAAGGGGTCAAATACTTGTTTTAACTCAGGGAGTATTAGAAAATCTGCTGTTTAAATTCATACAGACTGACACAGACAGAAAAAAGCAACAACAAATACCTTCCTGGGCTTTTCTGGGGAGGGAGGATCTTCTACCGCAGCCTCAATTTCACTGGCTGCGATCCAGGTATCATAACTAAACAGTGAAAGGAATGAGGTCGAAACTCGCATTAGGTGGGAAAAGCACGTTTGGCCATGTAACACCACAGCAGGAGGGGTAATGTCAGCTTAACCTTCTAAAAACCAAAGATGTATTGAGAAAATAAGAGAAGTAGATAAAAGTGAGCTGCACGGTGCTCAGAACAAACCTGTCAGGAAAGTATCCCCAGTGAAGCAGCACTTGCTTGTCTCTCTTCATCACAGGACGAACCCACTCCTCTGGACCAAGAAGATCAGACGATGTTAGCGCAAATCTGACTCGTGCAGTAAAACTTGTAACAATGCCTACCGAGACAAAACCTCACCTTCCTCCAGACTGGCAGGAATAGGCACAACAACGTGGGAGCTGGAGGCCTTGTCTTCGGTTACTGAGCCCTGCAATACAAGAAAACATGAGTAGAACCATTTGAATGTAAATTAAATCTGTCTGTAGTAAATGATCTGCCTGAAAGGCTCCTTTAAAACACACCTGATGTCTTTTGATGATGTCTTTCAGTTTCCCCAGCAGCTTTGGCTCTATGTCAGGACTCAGGTAGATGACGGGCCTAGTCAGACAGTTGTTCTGGAAGAATTGGAGCAGATACATCACTTACATAACTACATTTGCGAGCATTGATTCAAATAATCAAGAAGACTCACAAAACAATACAATAATCGAAACTCAGTTCTGCCCAATATTAGTTTTGCTATAAGCTTATTCATGCAGTCTTCCATAACAGTCCCAGTTTCTCATGTGCCCTCTTTGGAATATTAATTGCCCAGTACTTGTCCTATGAACTTGATTAAAAGTAGAAATCAGCATGCCACAGCAGATGAAGAAATCTAAATGATCTTGGAAAACTGCAGGACTGATTAAGTAGGATTTCTGTGGTCATGTGACTGGATGTCTTTCAGTACTTCTGTGTGTAATGCTCAGGCAGCGTGATTCCCAGACTCTTGAGAAATTTAGCGTAACCACAGGACACGGTGTTCTCTTTGCTATCATTTAAATTTAATGCCTGCAGTAGGAAAAACCATCAAAAATTTACTCCTGTTAGATAAATGAACCAAAATATGGCCTGAAATTTTCTAGTGTCCATTGACAACCATAAAAGCACTTCTGCAAATCTCACCTGCACTAAGGACTTCTCAATCGTCATGAACATCTCCACATTTCGGTCCATCCTCGACGGATTCTGGAAGTCAAACCTGCGCCTACCAGGAGTTTAGACTGGAGTTACACACGAAACGGCAACATAGCCAATATCCAACTGAGCACCGTAACTTAACAGCCACTAGCCCAGACGCCTAAACTCAGCTAGAAAGAAAGTCTTACCATCCTTGGTCACTTTTGAACTTGTAGGCTGCAGCCAGGATGTGGCAGAGAGCCCCTCCTGACTTAAAGTCCAAGAAGCATTTCATCTGCAGGGATACAACTCAACACATTCAGAATCACAGCGGTTTAAATGAGGTATCTATTTTTGCATGTAACAGATATACAGATGCTTAAGACACGTACCGGCAGCTTGGTAAGCGGAGGGTTACTGACATGTCGACCGAACACCTCCTCCTGGAACTGGAGCAGCTGGACCACCAGGCTGGACAGAGACTTGTTGGTGGGGGGCTCGGCCTGGATGTACTGTGCGCAAACACATGAATATAAACTCAACTGTGCTGCTGGATGCCTTTATCAGATACCTCAAAGGAAGGAAATTTCAGTGAAAACTGCGACACGGATTGGTAAATGGGGAGGGGATGGAGTCACAAATATCGCTAACCTTTCATTTTTATCACTGTTTAGTAAAAAATGATTTTTTTTTATTTGTTTATTGTGTTTAAACACCAGCACAGTCCTCAGTGTTATTCAACACCGGACATTGCTTCAGTCAGCGCGGCGCGCCACAGAGCCAACATCTGGATCCGAGCTGCCTCACCGTTAGCCCATTAGCTTACTAGCTAGCTAGCGGGCTGGCCGGCTAAAGTCACCCTTCAACAAAAATCCATCCTCTGAGGTCAGACTGTGTGCTTGTTTTAGATCGGTTTAACTACAACAGTGCTCAGAGAAGCTGCCGTTAGTGGCTGCATCTGATGCAGCTGTTGGCTCAGCATCCTTTTGTATCCCGGCTCGAGTGAATCAAACAGCTGGACGCTCAGCAGCACCCTCCCTCCTCTCTTTGTCACTGCCTCTGCCCAATAGGTAAGTGGCCATATTTCAACGTGAAAAATGGAAGGTCTCGCTGTAGGATAGCAAAACATGCGGTCGGTACCTTTTTGTAATTCTTTCCCAGCCAGACGCGGACATTATCAAACTGAGAAACGGTATCAGACGCTTCGAAATATTTTACATTCGGGCCGCCGTCTTTCTTCCGCACCGCCATCTTTGCCTGCAGACAACTAGTCGAAGTTGCCTGCCGCCCAGCGACCACAGCGCGAAACTGCAGCCTTGGACTGTAGTGACAACCAAAGTACAACAGGGGGCGCAGCGGTGTAGATAATGTTTTTGTCCTCCAACAATACGATTATAAAAATGTTTATGCTAACCTCTCAGCGAACACACGCACAGATAGATAGATAGATAGATAGATAGATAGATGTATCAGTGGTTTAATGCTGATCTGGTTTGCTGGTAACTAACTGCTGTTTTATTTGAAAAAAAAAAGAGTAATTTAGTAAAATGGAGAAAAAAGTAGACTAAAACTGACAGCGAGAGCTCGTTAACTTCCCTACTTTCTATGTTTAAAAATTAAAGTAATCATTTTTACCCTATTCTTGATTTTATCATACTTTCCTCAACCAGTAAGCAATTAAATTGAGACCAATTAATAAGATGAGTTTTTAAAAAATCATGTCCGGTATCGGATAATTTCTCAATTCGGCTGTCAGTATTTGAAGAGAGTCTTACATAATAGAGTCAGGTGGATCGTTAGGTCATCAAAAGCAAACTTCAGCAGAGCTTTAAGTTATACTGACGGCAGTCTATGTTTTTTTCTGTGTGAGTAAAATCTGTAGAAGCTCAACAAATGCGGAACACACTAATGAACAAATCCTCAGGCGTGTGTAAAATGTACAGGAGCTTGCAGAGTATTAATAAAAATATTATTTAATAACCAGTATTAATAGTTAGTTTGATGCCTGTGCCTGTTTGTAAAATTCACCATATGCATCCACTCTAGAAGTGATAAGGAGGCTGATTATGCCAGTGCCCTGAATGGGCTACATGGTGAGTCTAAAATAAAGCACTTACCTGTAAATGTGTGTGGGGGAAAAAAATGAAATGGCAGCGATTGACCTCCTTAGCAATTAAATGACCTCCTGCAACAGGATGTCAGTAAGAGTGCTCACGAGACACTCAAGAAAGAAGGCAGGCAAGTAGTGTTTGTTTTTTTATCTTTTATTGAACTGTGAAAAATAAAAATGGAAAACGACAGTTTCTGATCCAGTGCGACAAAAAGTAGTAAATCCTGCTATTTGATGGTAATTGACATGATTCGGATATGTGTTTTATGCACTAAGTCAATGGTTTTAACTTAAATCATGGAAGCACTTACACTGAGAGACTTAGAGTGTCCCAGCAGGTGTCCAGTCTCTATTTAACCTCTAGTTTTCAGTGTCATCAGAATCAGAATACTTTAATAGTCCCTAAAGAAATGATGCATATCATGTATTGTTATGTGATTGTGGACAAATTAAATCAATTCCCCTCCTCAGCCTGGCGATAACTACAGGAAATGTGTTTGGAGGTTTTATCTTAACTTGGGGGTTAAGACCTCTCAAAGGATTTTCAATTATCTATTCATAAAAATTAAATGATTAAACGTTGTCTGTTTGTTGTCCTTTTTTTTTGCCTTTGTGTGTTTAGTAGGACTTTAAGTTTTTTCTTTCAATCCTCCATAAACTACTCAAATGGACAATCTTATATAAACTTACTGTGTGATAAAACTGAGCAGTATTTTGTATGTACCGCATGAGGAGTCTCAACTGTGCAGTGCTTCATTTAAAAAGGTCATGTGGGGAAAAGGTGGTGAGCATTATCAGAATTTGAAAGTTCAAATTAGATTCCAGATTTGGTTCAGCTAAGTGCCAGAGTAGATATTTTTTTCTGCTATTCCCTATTATGTTGAACACTTTGATATTTTCCTCTGGTCACCTTTTATTTCTTCTTATAAAGTACTTGTTTTAAATCAAAACTACATATGTAAATATGTGTTCAGTTAAATTGCTGCAGTAAAAGAACTAAAAATTGCACACATGTCACAAGTTTAATGTTGTATGGATACAAGACTTTTAATTATACAGCATATTCAGTATGTATATGTATATATATATATATATGTATACAAAAGTCTTTTATGTGAGAGCAAATTCAGCAGCCATTAAAGTTCAGAAATAACGGAGCAAAATATAGATATGTCAGACTGTTTTCATGTTCCTGACCTTTAAACTGGCCCTCGTTTAGTCAGAGGCTGAATTAACCTTCATTAACAGAGAATAGGTGTGTGTGTGTGTGTGTGTGTGTGTGTGTGTGTGTGTATGTGTGTGCATGTTGCCTGACCCAGACTAATTTGTGAAAGTCCACAGACACCACTGGGCAGAGTAGTGCTCCTTGAACTAGTATTCCTCAGACTCTTGGTGTGTTTGTATTTGCTCAGGAGCGTGTGCGTGCGTGCATGTGTGTGCATATCTTTGTAATGGTGCGTGTTTGTGTGTGTGAGCGTTGTACACAGGGCTGCCTGTGCTGAAGGAGAGAGAGTGAAGCCTATTGATTATTTTAATCCTCCTATTTGTGAGTCTGTGATCCTCTCGGCTCAGCCTTCCACAGGGGGATTGCTAATGGGGCTGAACGCTTCCCTCCTCAGCCCTCTCCTCTCCCTGTCCAATTAACTTAACGCTGGAATCTGCAAGGAGGGAGTGCTGGGACTCAGAGGGAGGGAGACACTGCCGAGATACATGCCCAACAACTCCCCCCCCCTCCCTGTGCAGCATTCCCCTTACCTCCTGTCTGCTCCTCATTCAGCAAGAACCTCCTTGTTCTGAATAGTATTAGCTCTCACCTTTAATTAAAGATCCATCTCCTTGTTTTTATTCCAGGGAGGTGAGACTCCCTTTCATGTTTCAATGTTTCACTTTCACTGGGTGGCTTCGGAAAGGGCCAGAAGCAGCAGCAGGTGAAGAAACAAGTCTGATAATGGGAAAGCTCTCTTCAAACAGGTTGCTGTAGCAGCAATTATGACAAATCTTTGACATTTCAATAACTATTTGCAGCACTAGTACGTTCAGCTCACTCATGAAGAATTTTAGGCATCAAGCTTTTTAATTATAAACCTGAAAAAAAAGGGTATTCACAAGGCATTGTTTGATGCAATTAAATTTTATATTCAGGCTCCTCTGTCTTCACTGAATGTGTGCAGGCAGTGCAAAAGCAACCATGTACAAACCACAACACATTTTTCTTATTCATATTATTTTTGATCAATAGTTGAATTTTGTGCTTAGTACAAAAAATGTTAGCATGCTAACATGGATGGAAAAACCTTCAAAACATCAACATGTTAGCATTCTAAGCCTGTTTGGATGTTAAAGTTAGCATTCAGGTCAAAGCAACACTTTAGGAAAATCAGAATATTGTAAAAAGAAACATGTCTAAGTAAAGAAATGCTGCCTGTTAAAGATATGGCTTTTTTTTTTTTTACAGAATAGATCAGAATATCAAATATGTGCCCATTTGGCAACATTGTGTGGCTATGGATGCCTGTGGCTGACATGATCCTGCTTAACCAACTCACTAAATTTGGAATACCTTATTCTAGTTGTGTATGTTTTGTTTTTGGGATTTACTGCCACTAAAATTCTACAAAGAGAAACACGCAGCTAAAAATGTCCACAAATAAATGTAATTTACAGTAAAATCAATGGTTTTGCACACATACAACATATTGCAATTCCACCTTTACAGTGCTTATTATCCTGACCAATTTGCACATTGCCAGAAATGTAAACTTAGTTAAATGTAATTTTGCACATTTGCAGGATGATTTGCGAATCTCATAAACCCATAATTTATTCACAATAGAAACACAGAGATTTTATGCTGTTCTAATAGATGCAGTTTAGCGTTGTCTTGCTGAAATATTATAGGCCTTCCCATCCTGGTGGGAGCATATGTTGTTCTAAAACCTGTAAATATGTTTCAGCATTGTTGGTGCCATTCCAGTTGTGCAAGCTGCCAATTCAATAGACAATGATGCACCGCCGTACCATCAAAGATGCAGAATGGTCCCTCTCCTCTTTAGACAAGACCTGTTCTCCATGTTTTCCATAGAGGGTTGTCTGTACACAGACCAGTTCTCCACTCTGTCTCAGTCCAGATCTCAGAGATGATGGTGGTGTTTGAGGATCATGTTGAAGCTTTAATCTGCGTTTGTGTATGGCACGGCAAACTGTGTTCACAGAAAAGGATTTCTGGAAGTGTTCCTCAGCTCATGCAGTGATTTCTCTGCTTGTTTTTAATGCAGTGCTGCCACAGGGCCAGTGATTTCACAGAGATTGCACACAGAGATTTCTCCAGATTCTCTGAATTTTTTGACATTATGCAATGTAGATGATATTGAAGAGATATTCAAACTTTTATGTTTAGGACCATTGTCCTAAAATTATTAAGCAGTTTGTAAATACCGTTTTGGGTTTTTGTTGCAGATTGATGAACATTTGCCTATTTTTACTTCTGAGAAACTGTGCTACTACAAAATGTTCTTTTTATACCCAATCATGTAACTGATGAAGTAATAAGTTTTATTAATCCAATCCAATTACCCTTTTTTAATTACCACCTACTTTTCCAGCCTTTTTCATCGCCTCCCCAACTGAGATATCTTACTACTGTCAAATTCAAAATGAGCTAATATTTTTCACTGGGCAGATTTGCTAAACAGAGAAAATGAAATAGTGCTCATAGGTGTAGTTAGTTTTACAGGTGACTTGCAAAGTTGCAAAGCTGTATTTTAAACACAGGTGTAGACAGATTATTATTATTGATGCAAATACCAGTAAACATTAGGAAACCAGTTTGCTTGTTTTAAAGATTCTCCTCTCCCTATTTTGTGCCTTGAGAAAGGAGAGTACCAATTGTTTTGGAATTAAGGTTGTATATTTTTAAATATACAATAAATATATATATTTTTTTGCTGTTCTTCTTTTTCATATTTATGCAAGACAGTGCAAGACAGAAAGCCTCTGCATATAATCAGTAAGCAGTCAAGCAGTGACACACACACATTATTGTTCAGCATTTTGAGAGAGTTGTGCATCTCAAGGCAACTGTTGCAACATTATGTGAGCAAATACCTGAACCTGAAAAATGTGCTAGACCTCAGTGCTGCAAAAAAAAAGGAGAAAAAAAATCGTCAGTTTTTTAAAATATAAAAAACACCCTGAAAACTTCAAAGACACTTTATGATAAACGTCTGCAACAGCTTCTTCATTTTCCTGTGGAAAGAAGACAGAATAAAAGCAATAAAGAATAAAGAAAGCACTGGTTCCGTCTGACAGTAAAATCATCCTGAATCTTCTTTTTTTTAATTGTATTTCATGGTCTCAGCTCGCAAAGAACAGAAAGAGCCATGGATCCTTACTGCTCGGGAACAAAGGTAGCAGCGCCAGAAAACACACACAGTAGGATGCATCGTGCCGCAGAGGTTAAATGAAGCTACACATGGGGGATGTCTGTGTACAATATACGACATTAGGATGGTTTTTTTTTTTTCAATTTCACCACAAGAATGAAAAGAGTAAGAATAATCCACATCCAAATATCTGGGTATGGTCATGCTATCTCAATAATAACGTCTCTTTCACACGTTTTAAAATGAAGCCCTCTACTTGCACGGCACTAAACTCTAACAAATGTGTTAAAAAGAGTTTTATATTCAAGGTACATTATTAAAAAATGTTAAAAAATTAAACGTGAAAATTCGGATCCATTGAAATATTAAATATTATGTGGATGCAGAGTTTCAATTACACCGTGTCATGCTTCTGTCATTGATTCCCACCATACAGAATTAATCTTGGTCTCAGTTTTGTGGCCTTTTATTTACAAGGGTCAGTTACATCCAGTTACACACAAAGATTCGTAGTCACTATTTGCAACATAAACGTGTGCATTTCATTAAGTGAGTATGCACTAACATTGTAAAGACAGCCCCTCTTATAAATAGTGTGTCTGTTTTCTATTCGCATGACGTGGACCATCTTCTTCACTTAGCTTAACAAGGGAAAACCATCTCATGCATAAAAAATAAAACTAAATTGATAGTATAAGGCACAGAGAACCTATAGGTATGGCACATGGCAGTAACATCGAGATTTTTCACATGGATACATTCACATTAAAATTAAAAAGAAAAAAGTTTCACATTTTGGGAACTAGACTGGGAAACTGTTTTTCTTGCAATCACACATTTACAACCGCTTCACTCTTGTGATTGGCCTGCTGTGAGGAGGTAGGGAGGCTCTCTCTTTTTTTAAAATCCATTGCACAATTTCAGCAGAGCATTAGCTCAGGCAGGCCATGAAGTCAAGCTCAGCTGCAGTCCTGACACATCAGCTGATCTCGGTGCCAGTCGGCATCAACTGATAGTGTTGTATAAGCTGCTTTAGCTTGCTCATCTGCAAGCCGCTTTGCCACCCACCTCTCATCCCGTCATGCATCAGTGTCCTATCTGCTGTTACTGATGCCTGCGCTGTTCTGTATGAGGGTCTTCCTGCTGCTCTCCCTGCTTTACGCGTTCCACATATGTGAGTTGAAGGGTGGAGCGACTGATTTGTCGGCAGAGCCATGCCACGAAAAAAACATTTCTGCAGATAGAAAAAACACAATCTTTCGAATTGTGGCCATGACTGAAGAAGTCGGTAGAACATTATGGAAGCCTTCCATGTGAGACTCTCTAAAATAAATAATATCAATTCTAAACCTCACTATGACAGCCAGCTTTTAACACAATCCATCAATCTCAACATTTAAGGTGGTCAGATAGCATGTCAAACTAACTACTTCAGCTATTCGACTGCATGCCATGATCTTCTTATTGAAAAATCACCATATTTCCCAAACTGTCTCTATTTAAAGAGGAAAGGTATGTGTGTCGCCCAACAGGTGAGGCTGTAGAAGAAGCCTCAGCTCATTAGCAGGATATGATGAGGCGGTGTCAGGATAAATCTCAAAGTATTGACATATTGGGTTTGTTAAAGGTCCGTTATCAACATCTCAAAACCCCTCCTCCTCCCTCTTGCAGGAGTGTGCAAGTCATACCATTAGTAACATGATGCTTTTACACCTCAGCACAAAATAAAGGGCAAGCACAGGCGTGTATGCTTGCGGCATCAACACAGACATACAACACACCGGATTATGACCATGGAGTTGGCTCTATAATCAGCTCTGATCAATATATTCATGACTTTTCTTGTTTGACGTCTACGGCCGTATTGAAAATCCATCTCACGGTAAAGCCGAATACGCACGCTTCGATTGACAGTCTACATTCAGATATCATTCCAGTCGATTTCAGAGCGGTGGCCGGCACGATCATCCTCTCTCAGAACAACAAGTAAATTTCACTAATCGCGTGGACACTCGCGTGTGTACAGGCAAACGTGTGCATATGAAAAAGATGTATTTAAATTGTGTTTTAGCCATGCTTACACATACTGTACATGGCACATAATAGTGATCACACAAGTGTATTATATTAAGTAAATGTTATCTGGTAATATGTACAATATTATACTCATTTTTACACAAATTCTCTTCAAGCTCTATCTATTAGCTGTGGTCATATTATTACAATGTTTCATTTATTGAAGGGCAGTTAAATGACAAATTACATTATGGCAGTGTTAGAGGAAGAAAGGAGATGATACTTTTTGCTTGATTACAGAGGGAGAGTATAGGAATGTGAGGAGATTGTCAGTCAGGGTAGATGAGGAAGCCGGAGAAAGTGCTGTATTTGTTGGTGTTTCCCCCGTGGACTTTGCCCCCGTCCAGCTGCACGCACACTTCGTCCCCCACGTCCAGGTGCAGGATAACACTGTTGGAGGCGTAGTCGTAGTTCTGATCTGCGTCTTGAGCGATTGCACTGGCCCTCACCTGTAAAAAAAGCACAAGTGAGGAGTCGATAGGCACCCAAGATTGAAAAAATATCATTAAAGAAGGAAACGCCACGTGGAAAGCAGACGTTTGATGTCATGAGTGTGTTTTGCAGACATGTTGTTGTCTGCGGTGAGGCTGAATCATGTTTTCGTGGGCGACAATGGTCTGCACGCACTCTCAACAAGGCAGGAAACAGCAGCTCTTCTTTCATGCCGACACAACCTACTTTTTTCAGAGAAATTAAAGATTGGTATTAGCTAAAATGTAACTATGATGCACGTCCATTACCTGAACCTTTGTGTAAATAAAAAAATTACTGTTAAAAATGTTTTCTGTTTTTCTAATAGCTTTTATCTATATAATCACAAACCTACTTATAGACACCAAAGGTGATTTTCAACGGCTATTTTTTAATATTTCATCTTCAGTATCCAGTCTCACCTACAAGTTTCTACAAATCTCTCTTTTTAATTGGAGGTCTCCTCTTATAGCCTTCAAACACTAATTATCGCCTGCAGAGGAGACATGTTCACCACTGCCATCTAAATGTTAATTAACCAGTCAGCATGACAGAACTATGGACTTCACATTAGCCAAACATATGTTATACAATCCAGTTATCTAATCCAACATGTTAAGAATGCATTTACTTTTATTTATATTTAAATTCATTGTTGATAATAACCGAAATTCCTCTATTTTTTACATTTTCCCTTTAACACGTTTATCTTTTTCATCACATTATCTCACCTACAGCCAGTTTGTTCACTACTGCTGTTTTATTTCCTGTTTCACTCTGTGATCGTGGTGTAATGTGATCAGTGCTGATGCCTTCCTGTCCACTGGGTAGATAAATGAGATGTGCAGTGATCTTTGGCCTCACATTTCCGTCTCAGACCACCAGCTTTTTTTAGTCGCCATCAATGTTTTATTTTTTTGGATTGTTGCTGTCACACCTGATCCACCTGTTGCTGAAGACAGTTTGATGGGAGATAAGCAGAAAGGTGTCAAGGAACACATCCATTCATTTTTTCACACAAACACAGAAAACACAATGAAGGTTCACACATTCTGATCACTGCTATATGTGTTTGCTATTGCTCATCCACGTCAGTGTCATTAGCTGGAAACAGCTTTCAGTTTCATTTACCTTTTTTTTGTTTTTGCTTTTCATGCATTGACGGTTTGTGTCAGAGGACAGTGCTGCTCTCATCACAAGAAAGGGATCGCAGTCAAACTTTGAATACCACATTGGCTTATTGTGACCTTTCAAGTTGACGTGGTGAACTTGTCTATTTACACATCCAGTAGCTATCTCCACTACCCACTAAAACTATTATTTGCTAAAAGCTCAACTCATCGATCCCTAATGCTGTTTGGTACTGCTAAAAATAACAAGCAAACAGAAGAAATAACCCAGAGTCATCAGTGATGACAGTCTAGAGCATGAGGCCTAAACGTGCATGACAGGAGCTGTAACTTTAAATTTTTGTCCCATCTCTCTTACCCCTTATCCTTACTGAGCCTGCTTCTGCTGGAGGTTTCTTCCTGTTGGGAGTTTTTCCTTCCCACTGTCACCAAGTGTTTGCTCATAGGGGGTCGCTTCATTGTTGGGGTTTTCACTCTATTATTTTAGGGTGTTTACCTTACTTGATTTGGCACTATAAAAATAAAATATAATTGAATTGAATGCACTGAAAGTAATTATTACTTGGCTTTAAGACACTAACTCAAGGAAACACGATAAAACCATAGTTTCAAGAGAAGCGAGATGATGAAAATGTTTGATGTTTTGATGAAAACATTCAAAAGAATAATGCCATCCCTGTTTGGCGTCAGAATAAAAGGCATAGACAAGGACGTTTGAACGTCAGCACACTGCAGCCTCAGAATGACTAAACAATCTTATCAACACTCCTGTAAGACAAAACTCTGCCACCCACTAACTGCTGGTATACAGAGCTAACACATTATCCGGTGTGAAGGCTGCAAACCATGGAGCCTTGCACAATTTCAAAAAGTAAATCCACTCAGATGAGGCATTATTTACTCTTCTATCAACATCTGGACAGCTTTGTGATTGGAGAAGGAAATGCAATCCACATGATGCTCGGTCTGTAATGATATGACCAGTCATTTAGGAAGAAGTCATTACATCTAACGAATCATGTTTACATGCATACTAATATGCATCCACTTAGCACTGCCCTTATATTACACGATGGCAATGATTCCATACATGTTGCAGAAGGGAGCACAATTACTAGACTTAATGTTGTGTACCTAATTCTCGAAGACCAATCCAGTATCCCAGGATTTAGTTGAGCAGCTTTTCTGGTGACAAAGGAGCGTCTTTATTTATGATGTTGTTAAACGTGCCTGTTATTTCATCCGCTCTCGGTAAAATCTGAGTTATTTTCGCACTCGGTAAGCAAATCTCCTTATAATAAATTGCACTATCACTGGGCGGGTAACAAACTATTCAAGCAGACAATCCATTTAATAGTGGAAAATAAAGTGCACATGTGCATACATATTAATGAATGCAAATAGGACGCCCTAACTCTATCCTTGTCTCCTCCAGTGGGTCTGACTAAGGATATGGTCCATCATCTCCACCAGTCATCAAACTTCACTGATCTCTTGTGATCACAAAGACAAATCAAATCAGACTAAACTTCCCCCTTTCTCCTCCTCCATCCAACATTTTTATTTTGCCCCTTTCATCAATTTTATCAAATACATTTCTCTCTGTGGGGTTTTCTTTCACATCAAGAAGGTGAACGTTTTTACTCCCCTCCTTAGGACAGAAATGAATCAATATCTTTCCTTTGTTTTAATTCAACTCACATCACTCCATTAATTGTTGTCTCTCCCTCCACACCTCACGCCCCTTCCATCATCCCTCTCTCATTTGCCACCCCATTCCTTTCTCTTCATTCTGGACCCATCTATCCATCTTTTTGTGTCCGCATACTGGAATAAGATGCAGGTCACGCACACGCTTTCTCTCCCCTGCCATGGCAGTGTTGGCGGGAGCAGCGTCTAAGTGTGTCCCTGTCCGGTCTAAATCGGATTGATTAACGACGTGCTGCTGTGGCAGGTCTCCTGAGAACCCCTACCCAGCATCCCCAACCCCACTTATATCCTTCCCCCACAACCCCACAACCTCTTACAACCTCTTACAACATACAACATAGCTGCTGGCTAGTAATTGGCAGTCAGACAGCTATGGCAGCGCCCCGCCTAATAGGTCCAACTCCTCAATAACTCCATACAATCACAATAAATGGGGGCACAGGATAGGCTAGAGTGGTCAAACGGGCCCACCAAATACTAGCAGGAGGTCAGGATACGATATGGCACATTCACAAGCCGCCCTGCCCTCTCTATACATCTTGATAACCTCACATCTCCTCCTTTTTTGTTTTGTGAATCTCAGGTGAGAAGCTAAGGAAAGAACAAGAACAATGGAAGACGTTTTGTTACTTTACAGTGCTAGGCTGCTTTGCTCTGAAGGGACTGAACGTCTCCCCTGAGGAGAACAAGTAGGTTTAGGAGAAATATTATAGTAGAGGGATTCTTACATCTTGTACATCCAACATCTGTCTACATGGTTGAACAGCAAGATTCCCCTGACAGTTTACTGTCAGCTGAGGTAGAGGCTGGCAGGCTGCTGTGAGGATTGCTGTATAGTACACCAGTGAGCAGAAAACATTATGACCACTCAAAGATGAAGGGAATAAGGATTGTCTCATAACAACTGTGCATGTGAAGGTCAGTTTTCTTCATTTTTTCACCACTGGATCAATGAGTAAAAACTGAAGCATCTTTACCTTGTTATGGCTGGAGGGCTGATCGGAGAAAATATAAATGTACCTACATGTTCAATGGAGGAGCAGGGGATGTGCTGGAAAAGGTGCGGCCTGCTCCTGAAGTCTAGACCCTGTAGGAGCTTCTAGCCCTCTGAACTGTTTTTAGGGTTGTGACAGACCAATAGCACATTAAGCAGGAGTGGGGAAACTGTTTTGCTGCGTAAAATTACAACTAAAGTGAGTTTACCTCTGCATGTACATTGACAATATTATCATAAGCAAACCTAAACCATGCTTGAAATGTTTACCTGAATCAGCATTTAAGGGTCACAACTAAAGTTGCAGCAGTGATATTCACACCACCTCATTGAAATGGCCTTTTAAATGAACACCAGCTAATTATATTTGCCAGCCAAAAGGACACACTGTTATTTATGGCTTTTTATGGTTGACTTCTTTATGAGGCACGTAGGTTTACTTAGCCTCTACTCAGACAGTGGAGATGCTGACATTTAATGTGCTATGTTTATGATTAATTCATGGCTCCTTTTCCCCTCCTATATACAGTAAACTAGTGGACAAGACGCATCTTTGTACATTTTATCTACATATTTACAAGAGTGTGACCTTTTAAATATTATCAATATTAATACGATTGACAGTAGAAGTAATTAATGGATAAACACAAGCTGCTTCATGAATTATATGTTACATTCAGAACAACAAACAAACAAATATATATCTGCATGTAAGCTGAACTCTGACATCACATGAGGAAATGTGTGACCTATTTTACTCTGTGACTTGTAAAACCTGAACCATGAGATAATTGCCAAAAATATCCTTTTTTGTTTTAAACTGGAGTGTTTATTGAATGTTTATTCTGCCAAATTAAAATAATTACCTTATCACTCTCCATACATAAGTTTTAATTTTTAATTTTAGAATTTCTACTTAATTTAAACAAAAAAATATATTTATTTTTGTGTCAAGAACAAAGTCTTTCCGGTACTAAAGCTCCATCTGTCTCCAACAGGGAAAACAAAAGGAAAAGTTTTGTAATGCCTATAAAACACCAACTTATTAGACTTATTGGAGACATGAATGGGGTTCAGTAAAATACCCAAAAGACACTTTTAGAAGAAAAATGGTGAGGAAATGTCGACAAATACAACAGCTCACCAATTAAAGAAAAGCATGTTTTTTTTCTTATGTTGCATCATTAAAAAGAGAAATCTCTGTATGCAAAGAACAAGGTCAAGTGGCACTGCATTAGAAATGCAGGATATGTAGTGGAAAACTGGGTCTGTGACATATCATGACATCCACAATAATTTACATAATTCAAAAGAAGTGTGATTTCTCCATATTAATGACATAGCAATGCTATGCATTTATGTTCCCTAGGACAATCAATGAACATAAACCCAAACATGTCTGACAGCAAGAGTAGCGTGTTAGCATCCAGTGATGATTAAATACCTAAAAACAGAGTTACTAGGAGCTGATCATGTTTGACCCAAAAGTAAAGAAATGACTTCATCAAGGATTGTTGGAGTACTTGCTAGTTGTGCTCCATATTACAGGAAAAGCTGGCTGGAAAGTAGCAATGTGGTTACATGGTGGTAAAGAAGAGTTATGAGCAGCTGGTTAAAATGCTCAACATAAGATACAACTTCACAGGGGGAAATATATTGTTCAATTTCAACTTATGTGACAATATCGTGCATCTCTTGAAAAGTTTCAAGCTTAGATTACTTTAGTTGGTGTTTTTCACTTCTGTTCTACATTTACTTAAAATTTCCAGGAAAAACTTTACCTAGGCTACTTTTGTGTGTCACTGCTATTTCTCTAATGCCGCTTCTGGCACCTTGTGGCAATAGAGTCACACTTCAAATTAGGTAGTGTGTCATCACTGACTGTAAATCATTGGAAAAGAAAAGTAGGAATAAATCAAATTGATGTGAATTTAAAAACTGACCATTCAAAATGTGAAATTCTAAACAGGAGAAGGATCACCCAGCTCGTTATAGTTTAAAAGCCAGCATCAGTGATGGTATTGGGGTGCATTAATCCACATGGAACAGGTAATTTGTGCATCTTCTGAACAACCTATGCCGCAGATGATGTTTTTTCCTGGCTTTTTAAATCATGCAATGCCAAACCACATGCATGTATTCCCAATATAACAACTAAGTATGAAGAAAACACTTAATGTAACCCACTGGTCTCCATACAGTCCATAGCCACATGCTTATATTGCCCTGTCCCAGCTTTGTAGATATGTGCTGCATTAATTGAATTGTTATTTTCCCTCCTAATTATCTGAATATTGAATTTTTATTCCACCACTAAAAGGGCTTTATTTTTCCCCCATCGGGCCATACTAAGATCGTATTGTGTTGTGACACTGAATCCGGCACAGATGAGTCTGCAGGTTCAGCTGTCAGTAACAATCACAGTGAAACCTTGTTTTCCTAAAGTGGGCAGGAGGCACTGGGGCTTTGGGAGTGAAAACAAGAAGGAAAGGCAGATCAGGATTATTGTCAACAGCGGCGGAGATTGATAGCGACAAGGGAGTGAATTTCTGTCTGTTGGCCCAACGCTGTTCTGACGTGATCTGCTGCTGTTGGGAAGAAGGAAGACCCAAGGGACAATAGAGAAGATTACACTGCCTACACTTTTCATTGGGGCAACATTAAATGTGGAAAGAGAGGCAGAGAGCGATGGTAGGAGGAGAGAGAGTGAGGAAACTGACAGCATGGAAATAATTCACCGACAGTCCTAAATGCTCAATAAAATCTACATTTTCAGCTGTGTGCCACTCATTCATGTGACATTTTTTTAAGGGCTGACACATGTATTTCACATTTATTTAGCCATAACGTATTCACCATTTTTATAGAGGCGTTCATAAAATGTCTGAGAAAATTGATGTAAGGAGGGCACGGGGCAAGGAGAAGAGAAGTATGCATAATGAAAAGGTGGGTGTGAGAGCCGAAATTTGGATTAGGTCGCACAGACGAGTAAGCAGCTGCGCGCACTTTAGTAGTCCGAGCACAGGATGCGAGTAAAGGAAGCCAAAGTTGAGGGAGGCCTTGAGTGATGGAGAGGGAGGATGTTGGATAACAAACTGATCAAGCATGCCTGTTTTAGAGGAGAAGGGGGGCTATAAATGAGGTTTGGGAGGTGCGCTGTCCATGTAGTGTGTTATTTTTTTCTCGGTTTTGTTTTGTTTCACAGTGGTGCCTTGATCCTTTGGTAATAAAACTGACAGGATTCATTCACTGTGATGTACAGACCTCTCAGAGCGGAGCGAGCGATTGAGACGGGGTCTCTTAAACTTACCTGAGGGACCTCTAAAGGTGAACAGGGAGAGAGAAGAAGGGCAATTGAATTGGCCTTTTTTTTCATAAAAGCGTCTGTTTTCTCTCAACCTCCACCCATGTGTACCAGCCTGAGGTTTCTTGTTTCTATTATGCAGGTCGACACGTAACCCCTCTCCTGCACTGCAGACTCAGACACTAATTGGCATACAAAATGCTAATATTTCGCCATGACACTCAGGACCCAAGGTGTCAAGATGTTGATTAGAAAGTCTCTAATTGGCTCGAGACTGAAACCTTTGACAGTAGAGGGGATAGCTTAATTGGATATAAATGTGTTCTCTTGATGGTCTACCTGAAGCACATCAGCTCCCACAGCTCTGGCATTATTTAATGCCAGAGCTGAGGGAGCTGATGTTTTTTCTGTTTTTAAAAAACAGTGTTTACTATCTTGCATTAAATGAAAAAAACTCTCTTATACTCAGAAATAGAAAACGACTAAACACTAATTCACCATGCAAACCCTGGATCACAGATTAGCCCATTCTGATAATTCTGCTCTAACCTCTAAAAATGATAATAACCCAGGGACATTTCAGAATTGTTCCTGTTAGTTATGAAAGCAGAAACACTGTAGCACACTGCTGCCTATGAAAGAGACAAAATACAGTTTCCTTGATGAGGAGGAATAATGATATAATGGGAAGGCAAAAGGAAAGCACAACAAAGGCACGGCCAAACACAGTAACAACCAGCCAAGTCCTTTTAGTCTTTGGAATATAATGGCCTCGGCCATTACAACAAGAAACATATAGTTAAATAATGGCCGTGCACATGGACAAGTGCATAAATACATAGAAGAAAAGACAAGAAGCAGAGAAAAAAAAGCAAGAAAAGCTGCAGGGTATATAGGACAAATGCTTTAAGTTTGCTCTACAAGAAATCTGTCTGAAAAGATGGACTTTCATCCTTTATCGCAAAATGTTCCCCATTAAAATGTCGGGCCGTTGTGACACTAATGCAATTCAAAACACAGGAGAAAATGTTTATTAATGATTCTATGAAGACATGCACAACTGTTGGAGGAGGAAGAAAACAGCGTGCCAGTGTGCCAAAATAAAATAAAATTAAAAGTGCTTAATGAAGTCCTACATGAGGCTCATATTGACACCTTGTCTGGCTTACTGTAATTAGCAGCTTCCTCTTCTCACAGCAGCCGCATCACACCTACCTACTGGAGGCGAGTTCATCTTTCTGCTAATTGAGTCCAAGTTTGTCATAATCATGACTTTTAACTGTATTATTTAATTAACAAGTTAGCTCACAGACCTCATTATAGACACACTTTAGCTGGGCGTTTCAGGAAGATTTTAATGAAATAATAATTAAAAAAAATATTTGGGGCGTGGGATGTTTATGAGAATTAAAATTAAAGGCATTTGAAAAAAATATCTTTGGTCCTTTATGCTTAAGAACAAGCCTCGCTTTTATTTTATTTTTTTAAAATCACGACCTTTCTTTAAAAGCTTGAAACTGAAATGAAATTTTAATCTTTTAATCCAAAGGTTAGGGACAACTTTTAATCAGTTTCTCAGCCTTACACTTCAGCTTTATAAGGGCCCAGTTTGTCCACCAGCCTCATAGATGTAACCAGTGGCGCTACCAAAGCGAGGCTATCTGAGAAAGTGAAACGCAACAACCACACAGATGCAATCAGAACCACAGACTGACCAACTGACCAACCCTGATTCACCCATATTGGACCAGCTATAAATATTCATACTCCCACTCCATGCTCATCACTGTAAAGGGCAAAGAACATATTGGTGGTGAATTATATATCCATTGAAAAGGTCATCTACCTCAACACCAATCTCTTGATGAGTTATGGGACGCAGTGAGGGAAGAAGATTCTTTGCACTGAGTGCTTAATCTCTGCAAACGTGGCGTAAGCTTATCAGCTACATAATTCATTAGCCATTGTTTGAGATGAAGAACCGGCTGCACGTCTGATATTTTTTTGTCATATACTGTCTGGCTGACTGCATTGCTTTGTGGTTAGTCTTCAGCTCATGTCTTAATTTAGAGAACCTCTGTCCATTCTCCTGTGAATATCCATCCATCTCCGTCTCCCTGTCAGCCCGCTCGTCTGTGTTCTGTCTCGCTCTGCAGTGATCTCTCCCCAGGATGTGTCTTGTTCTCTGCTCCCTTTGACAAGAAGTGGATCAACAGTGTGCCCGTCAGTCTGACGATTGTCGTAGGCCCATGCGCGCACACAGACACACACACGCATGCACACAAATCACCTCATGCTGTGAAATATGTTAAAGGCAGACTTTAAAGGAAATGCATTTATTCTTTTTTCCTTCAGTACAGCGAGGATGCAGCTGGACCCAGCTGGCAGTGAGATCAGATTTTATCTATTTTTTTAAAGTGTTCAATTAGCACAGAGTAAAAACAAAAATCTGCAAAACTTCTGAATAAAATGTATACAATTAAGTAAATGTCTTCTTTTGTTCACTTTTAAAATTCTAAATAATTTAGTGCCCAGCTATCTTTCTGAACTCCTCCATTTGTACAATCCCAATAGAGCACCACGATCTTCCAATCAGATGCTCCTAGCACAACCTAGGTGTGAAGTCGAGAGGTGACCGGGCCTTTGCAACCGTAGCACCTAGACTCTGGAATAACCTCCCTGTTCATACTCATACCGCTGAGTCTATCCAGTCTTTTAAATCATATCTTAAAACCTATCTTTTCACTTTGGCTTTTGATTCTAAGTAGTTGGTTGTTATCTGGCTTGTTATGTTGTCACCTATTGTTTACTGCCCTGTTTTCTTATTGTTTTGTTTTAATTGTCTCGTGCTTTTACTGACTGTGAAGCACTATGGTAAACTTTGTTGTTTCTAATATGTGCTATATAAATAAATTTTGATTTGATTTTGATTCAAAATATCCACTTTAACCAACTGTATTGTGTGATGCTCCCTAAACAATGACCAGAGACAAATTGCAAGTGCATAGTGTCTATAGGACGCCTGATCCTAATGATGTTATAGCTTCATTATAGCTGATGTTATGGGGTTATAGCTGAAGCACACTTGTATCTCCCTTTAATAAAAATGGATAAGTATATTCATCAGTGATACATGGCCTTACCCACAAATGGGTTTTGATGGGCTTTAAAAATAGAGCTGAGCAAAGTAAAAACACTTCAGTCACTTTTTCTACTTATTATTCGGTAATAATGCTGGTTTAAAGAAAGTAGCCTCTGGAAAGTAAAGCTTAAATGAAAAATCTTAACCCTATGTTCTTTTTAACTGACAAGGTGGGACAGATTTTCAGGCTAAAAAACATGTCAGGCTGTATTGAAGTCAATACACTACTGTTTATTTGAATTATAACCTCAGTAAACACTTTCTTAATGAGTTTATGATCAACTATCATCTCATCTCTAGTTTCAGGTCTTTTTAAGTATAGCATGGAAATATTGGTCCCATTTAGAGCACAACAGGTGAGAAACCAGTGTGTGATTTATGAACTGGACACCTTGTAGTGTAGTAAAAGTCGCTACCGTGTGGATGTGCAATGTCTGTTAGTTTCTCAGCCCGATCTACCCCTCGCTCCTCACTTCTTACTTCAAGTACCTCCATCTTTTTCTTACAGTCTGATTAAGTGATGAGTCAATTCAGTGGATTGAATGGATTCAAAGGTCTGGATCCAGTTCAAGTTTAACTAAAGATTTGGTTAATAAGCACATGAGCTGCTAGTAACTGATTATTAAACCATTCTTGTTCAGTAACAGGAATTAAGTTCAACATTACACAAAGCATCTTCAGCATCCTTTGTTCAGTATATCCACTATCCCTCCTCTTCACAAGTTCAAACCATCTCAGCTTTTCCTCTCGAACTTTGTCTCCATCCCTCGTCCCCTCCCTCTGATGTACTTATTTCTACTCCTTCCATTGTGGTCACTCCCATTGAAAACCTTAGGATCCTCAGCTCTGCCACCATCTCAAAACCATACATCAAAGCACATCTCATTACCATTTTCTAAACCTCCTCTTCCACTCTTGCTGCCATCCTTTAGTCACAAATCAGCCCTGACACTCATCTCCGAGCATCTCAACCCTGGCTGCACTCTCTTCCTCACCTCTCCTATGCTTTGGATGGTTGACCATAGGTACTTAGACTCATCTTGTGTGTGAATGTGTGTGAATTAGTCCCTAAGGGGTCCTTAGGGACTAAGTAAAGCGCTATACAAGTACAGGCCATTTACCATTTACTATCTCTACTCCATGGTTCACCTTTCCACCTGTCTTCTGCTCATTCACACACGTATTCTTTCTGTCTTCTACTGACTTTCATTTCTCTTCTCTACAGAGCGTACCTCCACCTCTCTATGATCTCTTCCACCCGGTCTCTGGTCTCTCTACAGATCACAAGAATCACAAGATCACAATGTCATCTGCAAACATCGTTATTCACGAAGACCTCATCTGCTAATCTATCTATCTATCTATCTATCTATCTATCTATCTATCTATCTATCTATCTATCTATCTATCTGTTTTAGAAAATGCTGGAGACAAACTAACATGGTCCACAGTAGCAGTAAACACACTTTGTTGGTCATGCTTCCATTCAGTGTATGAAAGAGCGTCTGTATTTTATCTAATAGTGTCCTTGTTTATTTTCTTGCCATATTTTGCCTATTTTACCCTGAATTGGCTTTAAATTCTGTTCTTTTAGTTTTTATTGGTTTTTAAAAGCACTTAGCCAACAGAAAACTGTTGAAAATCACCCATTTGGCTGAAACTGGCCTGACCTTGAAATGTGCTCTTAAGATTTGTCGTTTTGGGTAGGGTAATTTGTGATATGAAAATCTGTGTTTCATGTCACCGTAAAGGAAAGAGATTGGTATCTATCTTTTCATCTAAAACAAACAAGGATATTTCTTCTTTTTTGTGAATATTTTAATTGATCATTTATTTCTCATATAATAAAACTGATGTCTTATAAGAAACAGAATCAAATCTTCCTTGAAGAACAACAAATTCACAATAATGACCAATAATAATAATAGTTGTAGTGTAGTGTAGTGTAGTAGTTGTAGTGTCTTGGCTATCTCTCAAGAGAGAATTTCTGTATTAAAGTTTTCTCATTGACCTAGCAGCTTCACCAAGGTTCATGAGCACCTGTCTATTCGCAGAAGAAGGGAAAAAAGGAAGGCGGGTGCAATGAAAAGGGCAAGATCAGCACTGAATTGGGTTAAATAATTTAGTTGTTGAAAAAGATAATTAATGGGGAAGGAGTCAATAGCTAGTGTGGACAGGGAAAGTGCAAGGTGCACGTGTCTATGTGTGTGTATGTGCGCGAGCACATGACTAAAGGAGGGGCACAGGTGAAGGGGAGAAGATCTCATCTAAAAGCTATGAAAGATTTAATAGCAGGAAAAGACAGGAATGACAATGTCTGTGAAGGCACGCTGCAACAAACCAGGTCCCCCCAATTATATCTGGCATTAAGCTGTCTGTCCTCTTTACTCTGCACCTTAGGCACATGCTGTCAAATCAATAAAACGGGGAAAAGCTTTCTTTATGGACTCGATCAGTCACATAATGTATGTTCAATATATTACATGTCTGGAAGCAGCATGAAATAGACTAAACAGGTCTGAATTTGAAAGTAATGGTTAGCTCAAATGTAAGTAAGATAAGATAAGATAAGATAAGATAAGATAAGATAAGATAAGATAAGATATGATAGTTATAATTTGTCAACATATCAACATAACAATCTGTTCATTGCTATACACATAGAGCCAGGTCCGGACATTAATTTTAACTTACTGTTTTTATTATATGGGTAGACTATGTCATTTTGGTGGAAAGTATGATAACTGGTTAGCGATATCAGTCATTATGCAAGCCAATAAACCAAATATTGTTTTTCCAACATTTCAACTTTAAAGATTAGCTGCTTTTTTTTCCTGCAAACAATCATTTGGAAGATATACTACGCTGTTTCCAGGGCTAGGATAAGTATTTTTTTTCAAAGTGCATCAATCTTTCACAGGCTGTGATGATCAATTTGTCACAATAAAATATAAAATGTAGGCATAATAATAAATAATCAAACTCGTTGTGGCACTAATTTATAACTATTGTCTGTCCTCAGATCTGCAACACACACTGCAATAGAAAATCAGGGGATGCCACATACTTCATTCAAAATCAGTAAGAAAAAGAGAATATTAGGCTACAACAAACACATTTCCAATAAAAAAAATAAAAACTTTTTTGTGCGCCAATTTTTTATTTCTTGAACAACTTTACACTACGTCTCAGAGCTTTGTGACACAACCCACTAACCAAAAAAGAAACTGACATTGGGGAACATGGGTAGCTTGTAAATATAGCTTTAGTCCACCACTGCAGCAACCCTGGGTTTTGTTTCCTTGTAGCATTCTCCGTGATATTGCTGCTGCTAAGTTTCAGCCAATAGTGGAAAAGCTAGCAAGGTCAGATGTGTTTTCTTGCTGCTGGACAAGTGACTCCCAGTGGTTGACCTGGGGGTAGCTTCAGGTCATAAAAAAGCAACAGCAATCTGCCGCAATCCAAGCACTTACAGTAGACTGGGCAAGGGCCACTGACGAGGCCTACAGGGATGTTGGTGCTTCAGTATTGATGAAAACTAGAAATCAATGCCCTAATAGTTAAGACACGCACAGTAACACACATAACTCCTATGTGCAATGTTTGATTCAAGTGGGGGGTAAGAATAAGATTTAACCCTTAAGTTAAATTGCATCTGTCTATTTCCACAGTGGCGATTATCAAATTAAAAACTAGCCCGTGCTCTTCTGGTAAATCCTGCTTAGCCTGCTTATTTAGATGTAGATTTAATAAAGCATACCAATGAACAGCAGCCCAGCACAGTGATGCTCTGCTCAGTAGCATATTGTTGTCAGTTCATGTACCGTGTAATCTGTGTGGACAAACTGTGTTACCATTAAACCTTTGCAACAATGCAAAGCATGCTTTTTTTCCCCTTCTTCTTCTTCTTCTTCTTTTTCTCTAGTAATCCCCAGGACGTCACTCTTCTGTTCTGTAGCACACATGTCAGAATCAGAGCGCCTCAACAGAGCGAGGGCTTAGTACTTCAAGCTTGTCACTGCTCTCCAGATGGAAGCATTCAAGGCTTTTTCCAGGCATTTCGTATTTGTTTATTTATTAGTGTTAAAGTCAGAGTTTCTCAGAGGACAGTAGCCAGCTGTTGCATTTTGGCTTTGCTCCACCGAGACGCAGAGGATTGTTATCCTCTTGATCGCTTGGCTGTCATTCTCTCTCCCTGTCTTTCTCTCTTTTTCCACAAGTTGTGCAAATAACTACAGTTTTGACTTTTCTTGTAAACCATTTCTTACTCCCACCTCCTGTCTTCTTCTTTTTTGCGTCCTTCAAGTCTCTTACATTTTTAGTGTATTTCAGTTTAATTATCTCCCTCTCTATTTGATTTGTCTAAAACTTCACTATGATTTTCTCAGTGGATTATTGTTTGGAATTCACTTTGGGGGGATTTCTTTTTAACCATGTTCAAAATCTGAGTGGCAGTCACCACCTGCATAGAACAATGAAGTCCACTTCAATAGTAAATAACACAGCATGATCCTGCGTTTAAACGATATGACAAAATGTTTCTGACATTAGTGAATTGCGTCTACTACCTGAAGTGCTGTTCTAAGCATGTTATTTAGTTATATACTTATATATTACTTATATATATATATATATATATATATATATATATATATATATATATATATATATATATAATAGCTGTAATTTCTCTGAATTAATGACTCTGAATTAATCAACAGCCTGTTGATTTATGCTGTAGTATGTTAAAAATGTCCTTGTATTTGAACTCACTGATGCAAAAGATTCTTACTAATGTTTGTGTGTTGGTTTGATTGCAAGGGGAGGTCAGCCCAGTTCAGAAACACTGCAGCACAAACCCACCTAAACTCGCACTCACCTGTCCATTCTTCTTCAGGTCTGCCCACATGCTCGTCCCATCACCTCCTCTCATCAGGACATGGTAGGTGAAGTAGTAGATACCTGGCAGAGGGCAGGTGAACTTGCCAGTACTCGGCTCATAGTAGTTCCCTACATTGGTCACCACATCGTCAAATTTGAGTATTTCACTCCCTTCGTGTTGCTTCCGGAGGCCAGCGTAGAAGGCAATTTTGGGGCTGTAGAAGGAAGGGCCGTAACCACCAGGTCCAGGCCCTGGTGGGCCAGGTGGGCCGGGCTTACCGGGCTCTCCAGGAGGGCCTTTAGGACCTGGAGGACCAGGAAGTCCGGGGCTTCCTCTGAACCCCTGTTTGCCCCTGCGGTTTGAGAAGTCCGGGGGCTGAGGGGAGACGGCTGTCAGCTCTCCCTGTGGGGGGGTGAAAGTGTCACACACCATCTTGCAGCTACCCAGCATCTCATAGTGCGTGCCTCCTCCTCCGGACCCTCCCCCCTTGGTGGTGTGGACCAATAGGGGAATGGCTACCAGCAGGACCAGAACCATGGCCACGCCGACTCCAGCCCCAATGACACGTTTCTTTCGGCTGAGCCGTGAGGCTGCCAGTGTGAGGAAGTCCTCCTCCCCTTTAGCTGGAATGGTTGTGCCGGCCAGGCTGAACTCTGGGTAGAAAGCAACCACTGAATTGAGAAGGTGGAGCAGGGAAATATGTGATTGTGCGGGATGCACAAAAGAAAATGGGGTGCTATTCAAGGACTGGGAAAGACTGACACATCACACAGGAGGAGAAAAAAAATCAAAAGTCAGGGGCAGACTGGAATCTAGGGTTTTCCATTACTTGGCTTTCAGTACACGTGTATCCTTTTTATTTTTCACTTTCCCCTAGATCATTATGTCTTCAGGATTTTATCATCTTTAAAGGTATACATCATATAACACAACTATTCTAAATTACTTTGTTCAAAATGAGTAAAACCGCTGAGATGCTGGATTTTAGGCAAGCTGCTTTTTATACGAATCCACTTCTGTGGTTGTAGAAGCTCCAGTGAAAATCCTTCAGTTGCTCAGGCAGAGAGCTGTCAGGTGGGGTCTACAGTATTCCCACTGGAGTTCATCTCACCCACCACATACAGGGAAGGGCGCTTTACTTGTCTGTCCAGGAATGAAAAGAGAAGAACAAGGAAACTGCTAAATCTCTGGTCTTTTTTTCTATCTCCCTCACTGCTGGTGCTTCATTATATTTATCGTAAAAACCCATTCCTCCACTCAAACAACAGATTTGTTACAGCTCATAAGAAGGGATAAGAATGTAAGTTTTTTAGAGGTAAAGGTAAAGCAAAAAAAAAAAAAAAAAATTATCACAGAAAATCAGCGAATCCCTTGCACTCTAAAAGAAAAAGAACACACACATATAGTCTAATCATAACAGGACTAAGAAAATGTGATCTCCTTATAACACATATTTATAATTTAAATGTTAAATATGGAAGGCATTTGTGAAACATTTCGTATTGCAGTTATTTCATATTTAAAGGTGTACTTGGAATGGAATAAGTTTGATCCACACAGGTGGACTGTTTTTGTATTAATCACGTTCAGGTCTTCAAAATTCATGTTAAAACATTTTGTATTTTTCATAAAAGCAAACAGGTTAACACTAGTTTAACACAACAGACACAAAAGCTACATGTTGATATTATTCCAGGCCTATAGCATTAATCACAAGCTCTCTGCTCACCTAACAGCATAAATGCATGAATCATTTTAGTATTTTCATTTAAATTAAAATTGAAGTGACCAAGCTTCAATATGGCCAGGGTGGGTAAAAACGATTCCGAAAGTTTTTTACAAACTAGTGCAAAAATAAAAGTACACTGCAATAATCAGCTCACCCAGATGTCTTCTTTCTTTGCTCCTTTTTAAAAAAAGAAAAAAAAAAACCCGGTCTTCAGTGGGTTTTCATCCCACGGGTTCAGACAGAAACGCCGCAGGATAGCTGGTCCAGGACCCGAGCGAAAGACTGAGGCACGTTCACTGGCGCTTCGGCTGAAGTTGCGCTGCGGTCCAAACTCTGCTCGGCGGAGTCATAGTAATACTACCAACTTACAGCATGTCATCCTGGAGTCCTGCGTGCTGGCGGGACCACATCGTCCGCGCAAGAAAAAAGAAAAAAAAAAAGAAATTTAATTTAAAAAAGAAAAAAAAAGAAAAGAAAAGAAAAACGCTCAAGGTAGCGGGAGCAGTGGAAGCGATGCTGAAGTGGTGGATCGTACCTTCAAAGGGAAAACTACATATTCTGACCGCTTACTTTTGCAGACTTTCGCCGTGAATTAATCCGGCGCACGGCGACTTTATTTGCAGAGCAACAGTTCACTCACTTGTTGTTTTTTCCCATATCCTGCTTCTCTCTCTCTTCAGCATCTGCCCGCTACTGCGTCCCCCCCATCCTCCCTCCTTAACACCTCCAGCCACACACACAAACACACACCCAGCATCGTCCTATCCAGCATGTGACCTCTTCACAAATCAAATGACTACATCTGTTTAACGGTTTAATCAAAGGTTTCCCGTTCAAATATTACAATTTATTTATCAGACTATCCATTTTCTTTTTTTTAAGGACTATAACGATATTTGTAGTGCTGCTGATGAATCTTGGTAGATTTAAAGCGTATTTGTTGGATATTCTGTGATAGTCTTTCTTTTTTCTGCCTGACTGTAACCTTGCAGATTTTCAGGTGGCGTTAAGAGGTATAGCCACTTGTGGAGTTGTGTTTACGGAGAACAGCAGGTGTGAAAAGACTAAAGTCTAAGTACAAAAACGTGGGCTACAGATGTGAGACTGAAACACATCAGGCAGGCAGGCGAAGTGAAAAGATAAAATGAAAGGAGGAGAGTGGTGTTCTCGGGGTCTGTTGTCAATGTCTGTGTTTTTGTAGCTTTCAGACCTTGTTAGAGATGAAAGATGTATCACTGCTGACAACTCCCCCACCTCCTCCATCTCGTCCTGGTCACTTTCTTTCCATTCCTCTCTGCTTTATTTTACAGTATTCATCGGTTAATTAATTCTCGGATTGGACAGAATATTTAAACTCTAATCTGGGGGAATCCCTGTGTCGACAGGTCTATCCTTGTGTCAGCTCTCATTCAGCTGCATGAGAAATACACCTGACATCTGAAATACATCCGTTACGCAGCTCATCATTATTTCTACTCTTGCGTATCAAAAATGTTGGTTTGGGGGGTTATTTACACATAACACAGCCAAGTAAAGCCATTTAGGCACTCCCAGTCCTAGTGTACTTGTATGCACTGTCAGTTCTGCTCCTTATTTATTCATCTCCCAACTTTACTGAGCTGGAGAGTGTAGCAGATATTGAATATGGATCAATAGATCACTCCCCAGGATGCATACTGTCAGCCGACTGAGCCCTCAGGCAGATGCCAAGCCTCTGGTCACATTTGCATTTGGAGATAGAAAATAAGTACTGCTTGTCAGAAAGTGGGAAACTGTGTGGTCTCTGCATTTTATAAAACTGGTAAATCAGAAGTATAGAGGCTGAAGAAGTTTCTTTATTTTTGGGTGATGATAATTTACAGTCTTTAATTATTTCTACATCTATATAAGTAGACCTTGCTGGGCTACTCGTGAGCCTTTATGGCAAGTGTGAACACCTGCAGGCACACATGTGTGAATACATCCACATGTAATTTAAATGTGGGCTCTGACACGCTGATTAAACACTAAAATAGCTCAGTGAATTTAAGTTAATATTGCAAAGAAGGAAAGAAAACTCTGAAAGAATGTTTTGTATAAAGCAATACTGTCTCCCCCCTGACTCTACTTCCTTACAATACATGAATTCATGGTCTTGTCTGCACTGCACCATCCTCTGTTTGATTAAAACCAAAGAGTTTACAGGAAGAACATGAATGACATTTTCTGTTTTATGGTACAGGATTTGGCTCATAAAATATTACTTCAAAGTTGTTCTTTAACTCAGTCCTGCATCATATCTTTCTTGGCCTTGACTCTGTAATACAGAGTTTTAGTTTCTGATATTCAAAAGTCTGAAGCGAAGAAAAGATATAAGCTCTATTTAAGGCCAGAAGACCAGACGGTAATAGGAAATAGTTTTAAGTTGGACATATTTTTGTTACTACACTGGACCATTGATTCAAACCCATGAATAACTTAAACTGAGAAAGCTGGTACATGGTAGCTTCATGTAATAAAGGCATTTTATTATTTGAGGAGAAAAACTGTTTAAATGTCAAATTATATATATATATTTTTCAATTTGATTTATACAGCACAAATTCACAGTCCCCTACAGGTGCTTTAGATTGTAAGACCACAATATTAGAAAGAAACAATCAAACAATCCCCTATGAGCAAGCACCTGGCGACAGTGGGAAAGAAAAACTCCCTTTTCACAGGAAGAAACCTCTGGCAGAATCAAGCGTTATATACCTTTGTAACAATTTGTAAAACAGAAAAAAAATGAAAGTAAGCTTAGGGAGAGCAACACAAGAAATCTTCTATCACAGATCCACCTAACCATCCATGAAATAAGTAAATGGTAAGAACTTTGGTAATTAAATTGCAACCACATATGAAAATTATAATTACACAATTCATCAAGCAACTTACTTTTAATTGCTGTTGAACCCAAAACCCGATGATAGATAACACTTTTGTCCACACAAGAGGCAAAATCCAGGGATGCAGTCGGTACACATTTGGAAAGATTCAAACAATTTAATGATTTTTAGATAGATTTTCACCACTTGCATTATCAGTTAAAAGAAAAATCAAATATATGCATTGTACATTTGTGCACATGCATGCAGATATGCATGCACATGTATCTGAACAAAAAATTTGTGTGCAACTGTTTTATATATGGGTGGGCCTTTAGAAAAATCTGATTTATATTAGAGTATATAGACATAGGAAAAGATTGTGACATCTATATTGCTCTAATATCACCATTCCCAGAGGTGGTGGGAAAGCTTTGCTTCTGTGAAGCTTCCGGTCATGACAATTTGAACCCATGCCTGTGCAGACCAGTTGGCTTTTCCTCTGGTTTTAAAAATTAAATAAATAAGTAAATAAAACAGGCTCCATGTGTTGGAATGACTCATTCCAGCTGATACTTTCTGGTCTTCCAGGAAGTCGCACAGTGAGATAGATAAGCCTGGACAGAGGTAATTTACCAACAGGACAGTCACTCTGTCTGTTTAGAAGAATCAGTAAAAGCAATCAGGGCATGAGCAGAGAGTCACCATGTGATCAGAGAGGCTACCATGGTATTAACTGGCTCATTCAAGGTGGAGGTGCTATCAACACAGTGAGACACACATACGAGCCAAGTAAGTAGCTGAGGAAAGGGCTTAACCTGACCTACAATCTCGCAGGTCAGGCAGTGAGCAAGAGAGCGAGAGTAAGAGCCTGAGAAGGAGGGAGAATGTAGAGACAGCGGAGCTAATGGAAATGTAAGGGTCAAAGCATCACACTGGCAGTAACATGCAGTTGTTGAGCATCTCTGTTGTGTTTTTACAACCATGTTTTCAAAAAAAGCTGGATCACAATAAAAGTTTGAAAACAGATTGTAAATGATTGTCAAAATCATTTTAAAAGTTAACACTGAAATCACGGGCACGTGATGGATCACTTCTTCTTTTGTTGTTTGGCAACTGAGGAGACCAGATCTGCAATTCTGAAGGTTTGCCATCCTTTGTTGCTGTTGAACTTTAGCTACTCAACAGTTATGGTCATCTTTTATTGTAATTGTCATTTCATGAAGAGAAAAATGTTTATATCGGGCGGCAGTGTTTGGACTCTTTCATGTTGTTGTATTCAAGGAGAATGTGGTTTGGCATTGTCTTGCTGAAATAAGCAAGGCCTTCTGTAATGGTCTCTGGGTCTTTGACCCAGGGTTTTGAGTTTTTTGGGGGTTTTAGTATTTGTATTCTCAGGTCTCCTTGGTTTTCTTATCTAGGTTTTAGTCTGTTTGTATTCTGTCTCTTATTTCTTTTATCTTGGCTCCCGTCTGTTCCCCACACCTTGTGATGAAGCCAGTCTTGTCTCTGTGTTTGGTTCCCTTTCTGTCTTTCATCAGTTCTACATTTCTGTTTTCGTGTTCTGTTACATCCTGTTTTAGTTTGATAGTCTCTCATCTCATGTGTGTTACATTCAGTTTTGCTTTCGTTGTCTCATCATCTGTCTGTCTGATTATTTGTTCCTCACCTATGTTCTTTTTATAACCTCTCGTCTAAGTCCTGATCTTTGAGTTCTGCCTGCTGCACAGTGAGCCTTGATACTTATACCAAAATGTAATCTGGATATCACCATATGTTCCTCAAAAACCTGTACATATATATATCTAGTGTACTGCATTAATGTATTACAATTATACTGAATCAATATACGGGGTGGCTGTGGCTCAGGGGGTAGACCAGGTCATCTACTAATCATGCAGACTGGAGCAGTCAGTCTGCATGCCAAAGTATCCTTGGGCAAGATAGTAAACCCCGAGCTGCTCCCAATGCACTCACGTGTAAATGTTAAATTTAAAAAAGTGATGTGTGAATGAGACATGTTGTATAAAGTGCTAATGTTTGCTTTGTAAATCCTACTAAAAAGTAAAAAAAAAAAAATGACAATCCTGTTTACTTGTATCCTTAAGTGGCCAGTTTAGTGGTAGGATAGTGACTCCAGCAAAGAACATAAGTGTCCTAAAAAATGTGTACGTGCACGAACCACACGCCGGTGCATCTACCTCTGTGTGCAAATCTGATTATGGTCCTTGATTGCGAGTGACAGTGTGCAGATTGAGTTGCACAGCCTCTCTAATTCTCTCTATTAATGAGTTGCGCTCCACACTGCTGCCCCGGACCCCATCTATTAATCACAATTTGTCATCTGTCTTGCTCTCCAACCCCCCACCCCCATCCTTCTATCCTTTCCCCTCTCTACCTCTCCTCCTCCTGCCCGAACCACATTTTGCTCCCTCTGTGTCATTCCTACAATCTTCGCCTTAAATCTCATCCCTCGGTCTCTTCCTGACTTACTTCTCCGTAGATTATCATCACAACATTCATTGCTTAAATCATTATTTTTTTTAAAGCATCCTCTCTCTTCTGCTTTTGGCACCTGTTCCCTTTCTTACCGTTGCTACTTGCATTTCCAGCGTAAGCTCATGCGCTCCTTTTTTCCCCTCTTGCACTTGTGTCTTGCTCTCCTTCCATAGCATGGTCAAGCATACAGAGTGAGTTTTCCCCTGAAATCCACATTTTAATTCTGCCAGCACTCCAAGGTTAAGTAAGCCCTCTTACATCAGTAAATAATGATTTATCACTCCAATTCATATCCCTATATTGCTTCTCGGTAATTAGACATTTTTGTAACACAACCTATGGACATTTGATAAAACTAATGATCAGCTCAGTTAAAGGTTAGCTTTTCACATTTTGAGATGCATTAGTGTCAAAAATGTAAAAAAGTTTTTGTTTTAATAGATTATATTAGATTCTAAAGCATGGCTAACAATGTGATGTAACTGCTGTACTCTGTCTCTCTGTAACTGTACAGCTGCTGCATTACACATTGAGCAGTCACAACCCATATGGGCATTGACTGGGATCTTCTGGGGGTGTTCTTGAGTGACTTTGGATCTTGTGGATCAATCTTGTTCTGGTGAGTCCCATGAATGTTCAATTGGAGAGGCATCTGGCAGTTGTTTGGAGGGTTGGTTTTTTTTGCTGTGTGGATGGGGTGTGTGCTGAAAGACGCTGCTGCCAATGGGGAGTGCCATTACCCCAAAGGGTTGTGCTTGGTACATGCCAGAGGAACAGCCACAAACTCCCTGCAGATTGCTGCATTTTAACCAGATGGTCACTTTACCTCAGTGATTTCAATGTTGTGGTGAATTGGTGCACTTCCAGTGAGTCCGGTGACTTTCTCTGTGGATAGAAAAAGGAGATAAGAATACTATAAGAGCCAAGTTCATTACTTGAATCGACTGTAACTACTAAATCCCTACTGAGCAACTGTGTCAAATCCTCCCCCCTACACTGAACATTAATTAACGCTCTTGTCTGTCCCAACAACCTGCTGCTCCCACCAGGATATCTGTGTGAGAAACACAGAGTGAAACTACACCCGAGTCATGAAACACAGACACACAAGCCTGGAACAGATGTGAAGCAGTAGTGTAAATGCTGTTTGTTAAATAAAACGCTGGCATTTTATATGAACAAAAGCCTAGATGTGTAAGGGTTTCTGATTTCATGAGCTAAAAGAAGAAATGTCTGTATGCAAGTGATGCATGAAACCTTAAATTCTTAGTTTATACATCTTTTATTTCTTTATTCAAATACAAAATTAATAAAACAACAATTAGGGGATTCACCATTAAAACTGTCATATTTTCTTAACTTCATGGCAGTGATTACTTCCTCCGTTGATTAGACTGATCACAATTAGAGAGACGACGCTGGTGATGTGCTGACGTGTGAGCACAGTATGTGTTAGCAGGTTTCATACTTACTGCAAAGAGATGCCAGTGATAAAAAGGAGAAACACTGAGATCTGAATGCAGCATGCTAATGTGCTAAACTAACACTCCACATAAAAACATTGCCACTGGGCAAATGTTTCCAAGAAGTATTAGCATGTAGCCCAGAGCTTGTTGTTCCAACCTGTTTTCATCAAACAGCATCAGATACTGCCATGTTGCTCTTGTCAGCACTAGAACTACTAGTTGGTTCAACTAAATACTCATGTTTTATTTCTGAATACAACACCAGTAATTTGTCGGGTTGGAGATGCATCGCGGTCACCTGCTACTAGATAAGGGCGTGACCTCTCTCTCCAAGATGGGAAGCAATAAGTGGAAACTATGAAAGACGAAGGCGGCATAGTTTTGCACTATTTTGATCAAAAATATAAATAGTACTGAAACAGAGCAATTCTTATTCTGCAAAGGACGTTTAAGGAAAGAAAACTGCTGGTGCTAGCCTCGTGAAGAGTGGCAACACTCTGCAAATTAAGCTGACAGTGTGTGAAGTGCTGCACAGCAACACATTTCAGTGTCATTTAAAATACGATGTGGTAACTTACGAATTTGATTAAAAGTTTTAATTTCATTTATTTATTCGTTTGTTTTAGTACACATACAATATTTACACCCTCCAGACAGGTTATATATGAGATCTGGTGACCGTGGAGGCCATTTGAATACAGTGAACTCATTGGCGTGTAAGAAAACCAGTTTGAGATGATCTGAGCTTTTCATGGTGCATTATACTGCTGGAAACAGCCATCAGAAGATTGGACATTGTGATCGTAAAAGGGATGGACGTAATCGGCAACAATTCTCAGCTAGGCTGTGGGATTTAAACAATGCTCAGCTCATATTAGTGGGTCCAAAGTGTGCCACCACTGAATTATTGATTAAGGGCAGGGTAAATCGATGCCTTTATGTTGTTTATGAAATATAATTTGAAGCTTGCAGCAAAAATTGACAGTCAGCAGATGAGGCGACACTTTCCCAATCTTCTATTGTCTCGTTTTAGTGAGCCCTTTGTGAATTATAGCCCCGGTTTCCTGCTCTTAGTTGACATGAGTGGCATCCAGTGTGGTCTTCTGCTGCCACAGCCCATTTGCATGTTGTGCTTTCAGAGGTGTGGCTCCTGCTGCATACCTTGGTTATTATGAGTGGTTACTTGAGTTTTGTTGCCTGATCAGCTGGAAGCAGCCTGGCTATTCTCCTCTGACGTGTGACATCAATAAGGCAAAAGCACGTGTGTCTAGCAAAGTGGCCAAGGAATGTATATAGACACTGGGCAAACCAGGGATGACACAGGTGTTGTTATTGCTGCTAAAAAGCCAATCAGTTCACATCACTAAATACATAAACACTGGTGTGTCCCGCTCAGCAACTTTGAAGTATTAGGTATTAAGTATTAAGTAAAACAGAGGTATTTCATGCTCTGAAAGTGAGAGCGGTTGGCTATGCCCAAGTTTATGAACATTTCCAAGGTCACATCATTTCAGTACACTGGCTATTTCAGATAAGCCAACTGCACAACCAATCCTCTGCTGCATAGCTGCAGTCGCAGTATAAAGATGGGGATCTGTGTACTAAGATGACCAGAGGTGATATAGTGGAATTTATCTGTGAGAACTGATGCAGCTTTTAGTCACCTTAGGTAATAGTGCTGAAAACAGTCAGCCATTCATTTAAACCAACCAAATTGCCACGTAAACCACACTCTCTCACTACCACAAGAAATGCTGAAATAATTTAGCAACTGTGTAAGCAGGTCACAGCCTCTCTTAGTGAGATGGATCTGGCGGCTCCATGCACGTCTTATTCTTCTCAGGGATACGGTGACAAACCTTGTCCGGTCTGGGGCCCGTGTCTTTCGCTGCACTGAAGGTACCTCACAATTCTTACTTTTTTAGTTTACAAATACTTCCCTCCATGGACCGTGAATGTAGCAAAAATAAAATCAGTTCAGAGCAGTGGAGTTAAACAAGGAGCAGGATGCAATACTGCAAAAAAAAAAAAGAAAGAAAGAAATGGAACACAGCAACCCGTGACGAAGGACAGAAAGACAGCCGGGTTGGAAGAGAGCACGAGGGATCATCCAGTAGGGATGACAGGGGCAACAGAGAGAGGAGAGAAAAGGAGGGAGAGATAGTGAAGCGAGACATCGATGACCTTCTTTTAGCTCTTAAACCATGCTGTTCATGCCATCGCATCACTCAGAGACAAGAACACCTCCTATACCCTGCTGCTGCGACATGAACATGACAGGGCTGTCTGATATACTGGACAATGCTCTCTAATAGACACAGCCACACACACACACACACACATGCACAATGCGCACATAATTTCGCTCCAGAGGCTTTGTGTGATTACATGTACAGTAAAACATCAGATTTTCATGTTCATTTTCATGTTGTATTTCTAAATTGAATTGCCTCAATAGAACATTTTCATCTACGCTGAAACATAAATTATAAAGACGACCTCACTGTTATCAGGATCACCTGGATTTGTTTTAATCCAATATATCCAAGTGAGTTTTATCTATCTATTGCTTCAATGTGTTTTTATGTGTTTTAATTGAGGTTTTTTTGTGTGTCACATGATCCTGAATTGGTCCATGAATAAACCCAACATGTTTTCAGCATCATTCTTTGATTTTCACAGAAAAAGAGCTTCATAGGTGTTTTAATTTCTGAAGGATTTCTAAAGACGCAGAGCACTGAGAGTCGCACCCTTGTGGCACTATTTTTAGCATTTTGCTTACTGGTAGTGTTGTGCAATAGTGTAAATTTTATATTGGAGATACTTTCAGCTTATGTAGAAGAGAGCGTGTGTCATGATTTATGAGATCAATCATTATCAATTTGTAAATTCTAAACACATTTTAATGACCACTAAATCACTGTGATTTTTACTTTCCAAAATAATGATTAACACAATAAGCCTTTCAGCTTTTCATGTATTTTGAGACTTTTTTTTGTTGTTATTTGGAGACCTAGAATATAAATGTGCCTGTACTTAAAGCACTGTGGGTCAGCTTCTGTTGTGCTATAGGCTATTAAAAAAAATACACGTGACACTCAACACTATCAGTCAACACTGACATTTTTTATAGTGCAGATTTGAGGTGTATTTTTTATCTAATTTTTCATTTATTTAACACAATTCAGGGGGCTATATACTGAATTTAGAGGTTTAGTATCAATCTGATACCAGTGTTGGCATTCGTATTTGCATCGATCTGCCCACCTCTACTCACCGATATTTCCCAACATTCAGAGCATTTCACTTTTTGATTTTTTTAAATGACTTAAAGGACGTTACATATATTTGTCTGTGGTATTTATGAAGAAGATGGATGCATGCATGGATTTTGGGTGTTATGGTTTACATTACAATCACCCCTCAAGTATGAGTGCATGGGCGCAATATGACACCATATTAAAGATTAGAGTCCTATCTCTGTTGCTTGTGCATCATTATAATTGAATGTAGTATAGTAAGCTGCCAGACAGCGCTATTAAAACCAAGGTAACTTTTAAAACTTGGATTTATTTAATGCTACAGTGTAATGATCATTCTTTTAAGGGCTATTGTTGAGCTTTTGTTTTAGCCCTGTATAGGTTTGAGACATTGTCAAGAATTCCCCCAAAACAAGGAGAACACACAGATAATGGAGGTTGAATTAAATTAAGCTTACTAAAGAGTTGAATGTCTATATCATATTGTGATATCGCAAGTAAAGTGGAGATGTCTGCAAGAAATGAGGTTAAAGAAAAAGAAAACAAAACCAAGAGCAAACATGTGCCTGCTGGAGAGAAGAGAGGGTTAGTAGCACATCCTTTTAAGTAACAACTCCAACACAAAAACAGGGGAAAGTAAGAGGTAAACAGGGAAACTGGAAGGGGTCATCACCCACATTAACTGCAAATTTAGGCTCCTTTTACATGGTTTAAATTTTAAAACTGTCTGGGAACATTAAAATTGCTCCAGGAGATGGAATTTCAAAAGATTAATTATGGAATTATGAATTGATTTCACATAAAATATGAATTTAAAACTGAAGTGAACTGATTGGTTAATTCACTGCTACCAGATCTAAACTCTGATAAAATCAAACGAAATATTGTCACAAGGGTTTTGATTATTGTAGAGTTTCATTCTTTACGTTTGGTATCATTTAGACTTCAACAAGATTCTTGTTTCTTTTTGAGTCTTAGTTACTATTTGGTTTCTTGTATTTTAATTTATTACTCCTCTATCATGTCCTCTGTATATGTCATTCTGTCATTTAGGCTAAGTTAGTTCTTAGTTTATTTAAGTTTTTTACACTATTAGTTCTTTAGCTCCTTTCTTTAACTCTTTAGTTTACATTTGCTTAATTTGTTTGATGTTTTGATTTGCATTTATTAAATTTACTGGTTTCCTTCATTTATCATCTTGTGTTTTTCCTTCTGTAAAGCTCACCTGTGTTCAGTGCATCACTTTTCATTTTGATTCACTTCCTGTTTTATTTAATGTTATTTGTTTTCTGTATTCTGGCCCATCCCACGAACTCTCCCTTAACTCTGCTTTCCCCCAGGTTGGCCCTGGCCTGTCTCTTCCAGCCCCTGAACTCTTCCCACCTTCATCCCCCTGCACAGACTCTTTTGTTGCTCCCCCTCTTTTTTTCAATGAGTAAGTTTTACTTCCTGTTGTAATTTGTTAGTTATTTGTCTAGTTTTATTTCTAGTTATATGCCTCATTATCTTGATTGTTTTCAGCTGTGTTTAGTTTCTTTCCTATTTTCACCACCCTCGTTACCTTCTGTGTATTTATAGCCTCTTGCATCAGTATTTATTTATTTATTTTTTTGTATTGTACTATTTCCCCTCTCTTTGTTTCCACACATGGTCTTTCCTGGATTCTTGCTGCTTTACTCAATTGTGGATTTTATGTTTGGGACACTGCATGACTTTATCCCAACAATATCTGATTCTGTACATTTCATTAGGCTGGACATTATTTTATGTAGACTATTAAAAGTCTAAATAACAATCAGCACCGCACTCTAAGACTAAATGGTCATCCATCTTCCCTCTTTTGGTGTAAATGTGCAGTCTAACTGAAAAGCCATCCATCCCATAATCTGTCTCTCTCACAGTGATGTATCCATCTGTGTCCTTCATCTAATGCCTCTACCTGTCTTCGCTCCTGGGTAAACAAGTGCTCTGGACACAATTACTGTAACAAATCCCCCCTCACCACCACCACCATTACCCTCCACCCCACACTATTTCTATTTTCCTCCTACACAGTCTCACCCGTTCTCCCTCATTTCAAGCTTTACCTCCAGCACTCTCTTGTTCTTGATCTCTCCTCACACCACAGTAGCGCTGGCCTCATTTGTTTTTATCTTGTGGTTATAATGACATTTCATTTAGGCTGTGCTTGGCTGGGTAGGTAAACCAAAACTCTTCATTTTTCTCTGTCAGATGGAGAGAAAAACTTGTGCAGCAAATGGGCACTGGTGCGGTTTTGGGGATTCAGATTTTCTTAAAAAGAAGAGGAGCCTAATTGTGCTTTTTTCATGTCGAAACTTTGGGAGTGAATGCCTCCTAAGAGTTCACAATGGGTTATTGATCTTTTCAGTTGATGCTAATGAGTCTTCATATATTTTTATTAGCTGTCTAATGCTGCATTTTACTGTAGACAAGGCTTTAGTGAGGCATTTTTAATGGACTGATTGACACACTGAATTAAGAACCCGGACAAACAGATGTCACTGCTTCATTTCTGAATACACACTTGGCTTTTGAGAAAGAAAAAAACCCCTGAAGACTGAAATCCTGACAAACAAGGATGTGGGGGCACAGGAGAATAAAACCAGAAGCCAAAAAGGAGAAATGAGATGTGACATAAAAAGAAATCATTGTGAGAAAAGAAAAGAAAAAGACACGAGTACATTTGTGTCCCCATTAGCACATATCGTGTCTAGAAGGGCAACTAGCCTCTCTAGTCTAATCTTAGCTCTAAATGAATGTACAAAGTCCAGAGAAGCCTTCCTCCCTCTGCAGCATTAACCCCTATCTTCACAGTTTAAAAGTGCATTGAATAAGTGTTTTTATTCTATTATGCCTCTCCTCTCTCTTAATCAGTGTCTATGTGTTTTCTGCTCATTCTGGACACCTGATTAAGAAGCTGCTTGTATACCTGCCCCCTCTAACTCATCAACTTTAGCACATGTGTGGTTCAGAAGCAGCATCGTTTCTTCTGTTTCATATGCACAGCTTTTTCACTTCAGCTTTCCAGACACTTTGTTAGTAAGTACCTCCGGGGCATACGCCGGCAGCTTGTTAAGCAAAACATCGTGTTTTACGTTCTTTTTCTTCCTATAATAAAAATGCAGCATGTGGTCATGAGGCCTTGGATTGTTTAAAGATATGTTTGATTGAGCTTGGCTTGAACTTGAATAATAAAACTGAACTAACAAGACAGCCGTAAAGCTATGCACAGAAAGAAATGTAGTGTTCAGATTTCAAAGTTAAACATTTCCATTTGAGTTGAACTCACAAAGAACAGTGGTAACATATGCAGAGTAAAAAGGTTTAGAGTTGCAGTTCTTTTACAGATTATTAAAGATGATTAAAGAACCACTTAGACATAGTCTACTTAGTCCACTTAGTCTAGGTTCAACTTTAAATCATGCTGAGAAGAATAAACAGAGATTTAGTTGAAGTATATTTCTTAATTTTAAAATGTTCTCACAAAAAGAAACCCCTAATTGACCATTTTTTTAAAAACTGTGGCCACAATAAATAATACTTTAGGATATTTCATAGTCATTGTTCACAGTCATTAATTAATATATGTGGCAAAAAGGGTATAAAGAGGAAGTAAACGTGATTATTATTAGGGGTAGGATTAAAAACAGCTTATGCCTCTTCCTACTCCTCTTCGAACATGTTATTTATTAGGATTATTATTTGTTTTCCTATTTTTCTTTATGTATCTCTCACATCATCCACTTCACTTCAATTCATCCACTTTTTGTTTCAGTTCATCATTATGCACAGCTCTCTTAAGGTCACAACATTTCACACATGTTGAGGTGTGGACCTTGAGTGGACCACTGCAACACCTTGTTTCTTTTGTCTTGCTGCATGCTCAATCATCCAGGTAAATAAATCCCAAAAGGTTGATTCTGCTCATCTGGACGTAGCGTTTTCAGTGGGAGAAACATTTTGTCACTCATCCAAGTGACTTCTTCAGTCTCAGCTGACTGCAGGTTTCCCCAACCTTATAAATAGTACATTTGTTTCTTTTCTTTTTCAGCCATTCTGTTGTAGATTTGCTGCTGTGTTTAGGTCCATTGTCCTGTTGCATGACCCAGTTTTGGTCAACCTTTAGCTGTCAGACAGATGGGCTCACATTTGACTCTAGAATACTTGGGTTTACAGAGGAGTTCATTCAATGAGCACGAGGTGCCCAAATCATCACCCGTCCATCACTGTGTTTGACAATTGGTATGAGGCGTTTATTCCAATATAATGCTTGGTTTTTGCCAAACATCCTCACTCTGGTCTTGTCACTCCAAGGGACATTCCTCCAGAAGTCTTATGGTTTGTTCTGATGCAACTTTGCAAGCCCAAGCCGTGCTGCCAATATTCTTTTTAAAGAGATGCAGCTTTCTACCTTCCAAACAAGCCATACTTTCCAGTCTTTTTCTGTTTGTATAGTTATGAACTTTAACATTTAACATGCTAACTGAGGATGTAGCTCTTGGATTTTTGCAGTTTCTCTGAACACCGCACAGTCTGACTTTGGGGTGAATTTGCTGGAACGTTCACTCGGGGAAAGATCGGCATCTGTCATGAATGTTTTGCACTTGTGCGTAATCTTTCTCGCTGCTGAATGATGGATTTCAAATTGTTTAACCCTTCACAGACCTTAGAGAAGCAGCAACAGTTGCTTCTCTAAGATAACTGCTTATATCACTCCTCCCTGGCATTATGTTAACAAATACTGTACCTGCACATAATGCACAAAACCAGCAAACTCACAAAGCTTTCATAGACATGCTTGATGTTGATCAGTTAATCAAGTGCAATTAGTGCTACTTACTATCTTAATTCAAGTGGAAATAGTAAAAGTGTATTTCGTTTTCACACATATATATTTGGCCTAATGATTGTTAAAAAAAATGGCATAATGTAAAGTTTTACAAGGCTGTAAAACGCCCCTTACCCCAAATGTCTGACAGGTTGGGGATGCAGGTTAATAATTTTACGGAAATGAAACTCTCAAACTCTTCTTTGTTCATATTCATTGCGTTTTGCCCTAGTTATAGCTATACCTATAGCTTCCTGTGTAACAGTTTATTGCAGGAGTAGATGAAGGGGTAGGGGTTGAATGACGTATTGAAAGAGCAAAGACAAGACAGCCATGGATTTTAAGAATATATCAAAGTTGATTAGCTGGTGACTTATTATTTGCTGCATTCACAGCCGAGACAGTAAATCTCAGCCCCCCCTTCTGTTCATCTATCTTTGTTCTGCAGCCATCTTCCAAAATTTCTCTTCGTTTCTTATGCTGCCTCTTTTTTTGAAAAATAACTTCATTTGAGGAGATTGCCTTATCATTATCACTTTAACCCTTTTCTCAGATTATTCAGTGCAAATCTGTGGTGCACTGATTGTAAACTCTATATCAACACGCTAGCTAGATGCCCACAGACTGAAATTCAGCTCTGTCTGCGCTCAGTGTGAGTGAAATGTGGGGTTGGGTGGGCTACCCTTGGACCTGAATAATTCATGCTGGCTCTGCCTCTATCCATGTGTTTTAAATACTGGTTATAGACTCGGAAGCTATGAATCATTCATCAGAGGCGATTAAAGTCTGCTGTTAATTAACCCTTATCCTTTTGCAGTAGTGTGGAGAGGGTCAGTGACTGATCCCTGCCCTGACCTCTCAGACCACCTGCTCACTCCCTCCATCTTTCACCCCTGAATTTCACTATACGTCCCGTTAGCGTGTGAGGCAGTGTGCAGTTGTCTTTTCTTGAATCAAAACGGTGGATCCAATTGAGATACAAGCAGTTTTTCTCATTATAAATCACTCGAAACATGTTATTTTTTTATCTTATGACTTTCAAGAATATATTGTAGAAAATAAAAGACTCTTTGAGATATGTTTCGAGTGTACTGAGTATGTTAAATGTGTGTAAGTGTGCGAGTGTGTGTGTGTGTAATTGCCGTGACGAGACAAGATGTTGAGAGCTCAGCGATGCATGTCGCCAGAGCGCTTGAACGCTCCACGGATGGCCCACAGAGAGGAGGAATGAAGGAGAGACAGAAGGGGGGTAGAATGATGAGAGGAAAAGTTAGGAGAGACAGATATATATGAATAAACAATGTGTATTGTTTAAACAACAGAGAACTTCACTGAGACACCACACCAACCAGCTGCATGTGCAATTTCTATTTTAGCTCTTCAAACTGTGTGTGTGCCAGGTGTGTGAGGTCAGCATAATTACACTGAAAGTTCAAAGTGTCATTAAATGGCTAATAGCAAATTAAAACAGCTCCATTCTAGTGTACATATGGTCTTTGTGTGCAATTATATCTTATGCATTCAGATGTAGAAGTTATGTACATGTAGCTACTATTTTTTGAAGCAGTTAACAGACAGGATGTTAATCTTTAAGTCATAATTGTCAATGCATTTCTTTCTGCAGCAGTAAATCAAAAATGCAATTCAAACCAATGCAAGTTCTTGCAATGGTTTGAAGTCATGCTTCATTTGTTGTACAGCAGTTGGGTCCATTTGCGTACCATAAAGTTCCTACGCAGAGACTACAGAGAAGGATTTTCAACCTATGCAATCATGCTTCTTTGCAGCCCTTCAACAATACAACTGCACATAGCTCAACGTAGATGACGCTATGCACAGGCTGAATGGTGATTGGTTGGAAAACAGGAGAAATGTGAAAACACATCAAAAATCAAAAAGTAAAGCATGAGAAGCATAGTGGCTTTACTGGACACTTTTACCTGGTTTATTTAGTTACTTTTTATTGTTTTTAACACTTTGTTTCAATGTAGACCTTCCTATGCTTTAACAGCTCAAGCAAGCATAGCTCACAGACTGCTTGTTCATGATGCTGCCCCCTGGTGGCAGTAAACGGATAAAATATGTAAATCAGTGGTTCCCAACCTTTTGTGCGCCACGGACCAGTGTATGTCCGACAATATTTCCACGGACCGGCCTTTAAGGTGTCGCGGATAAATACAACAAAATAAAACCAGTAATGGTACCAAAAAACAGAGGATTTATTCATAACACACGGAAAAAGACCCAGGGAAACCGAGTTAATGATAAAAATTGTTAAAAAAAACAACGATAAAAACCGATAAAAATCCTGAAAACCATAAATTTCACACCCGAGCCTCAACTCTCGAGGCCCGGTACCAAACGACTCACAGACCGATACCGGTCCGTGGCCCGGGGGTTGAGGACCGCTGATGTAGATGACTTTTGACAAAGCTGTCCTGCAGCAACTACATCACCAACTGTGGAGGAATTTCTGAACATCTAGAAATATAAGAGAGAAACGCAGATCATCTACACTTGACACCATGATTATGACTCTACATGTAAGATTACAGAGAGGCTTCAACAAAGTCATGCATTTCTTAAATTTTACAGTAAACTTCCAGGCATTTTGTTAAAACTATATCCTGTCATCAGTGCTGCAACAATGCAGAGTACTCTGCGCTCATCTTAGTCGCTCTCTTCATCTCATTTTGCAGAGGATTCATCTTTGTGAGAGACAGAGGACCCTGTTGAATTCTGAGTGAGCAGCATTTCAATTCCACATGCCACGGTGAAGCGACTCCACACAAACACCGACAATCGCTTTTTACATGTACATTTCTTCTGCCTTTCTGTGTGTGTGACTGTCACACATGCACCAGACATTAACAAACACACTTAATTCATCACCAGTGCTATTAGGAGCTGTTTGGAGGAGATTTCTATTTGCCACCACGTTCTCTCTGCAAAGGCAAGCTGTAGATACGTTGGTGATTCTACGGACAGTATTTCTTTGACAGGACTTGGGACTGATGGAGTGTGTGTATGTGTTTGTGTATGTGTGTGTGTGTAGCTGCTGGTGGTGGGGGAGTGACAGGCAGTGACGGTGGGTACACAGCGTAACCTTTAGAGTGGAGCCACAGGAGCATGACGGCCAGACTGCAAGGTAACGGAGAGGGAGAGAGACAGGGAGAGGTGTTGTGGGGGTTGTTGGGAGGAGAAGGAGAAATCCGACAGGTAGGGGAGATAGAAACTTCAAGGTATCTGTGTCATCTGCTCTTCTGTCTGTTTGCTTTGCTGTGTCCCACTGAAAGACTGCTAGCAGCCAAGAGGTTGGAATACAAACGAAAAAAGTTTAACACTTTAAAAAACAGGTGTATTTTTACGACAGTGCCACTATACACATCAAATATCTGCTAGATATAGATAAATGTATACCTTTTTTCCTGTGACTCTCCTATGAAAGATACTGCACTTTGACGCATTCTTGACATGGGGAAAAATGTAAGTTAGCACACATATAAGGTGAAAGAAGAAGGTAGAATATGTGTTTGCTCACTGCTATGTATCAGTAAATCTGAGGAAGTGTGGAAGAGCTGGGTGAATTTCTTCTTTCCCACCCTGCCTTGATTACACAGAGTTTTAATCATTTCTGTTGTCCAGCAGGTCCAGTGCTAATTAATTTCTCCATACACATTTGAGCACACACCCTCTACATATGCAAAGACATGGGGCCTATTTACGCTTTACACATGCTCATGTGGACGCAATGACACGGCTGAGTGTCTCCCTGCAACATTTTTCTCATTAGGATCTCTGTCCTGTCAATCGAGGCTTGGTGAATAATTTATAGATGTTGGAGAAAAGAGTTTACGGGGAGGGGATATGTGCATGTGTGCAGCCAAAGGCAGTGATGTCAGCTTTTAAGCTTGCACGAGACTTCGGGGGATTTTGTCCATACTGTCCACAAGCTCAGATCTCCAATTCATTCATACAAACCACATTTGCACATGCAGTGTAGAGGCTAGCACAGACACTGAGCAATAAACATAGATGCACACATGGGATTCAGTTTAAACAAGTATATGCTTTCTGTACGCATTTAGACACATACGGCTGTAAAAAATAATTATGTGGAATTCACTAGTTTCAGTTAAAAGTCTGGTCAAAAGAAAAATTTGACAGTCAACATTGCAACACTGTTATATTTACAGCCATGCGAGTGGTGGATTAATGTGAGGCCCCAAAGGTAGGACAGTCTGATGCTGATAAAGCAGCATGAACAAAGTCGAATGTCCAAGAAACAAACTGCAAAAACGCAATCCAAAAAATGAAAAAAAAACTTGGACTGCAGGGCTCCAGGAACACAGCTATGTGGGATGACTCAACAAAGGACAAGGGGAGACTGGGCCAATATTTGCAAAAGCTAATGAGATAAGTAGAAATAGCTAAAGCCTATAATAGCTGAAGACAACTAAGCAAATAAAACATAGAACACAAGACATAGAGAACAACAATAACCAAAGTAAAACAGAAAGAGAGACAAAACTGAACAGGAAAAGAAGAGAGATGAAAAGACCAACATAGAGATGTGACACTCCGGAGAAGTAATAAACCTAAAGTCATCTTTAACTAAACTAAGAACAAAAAAAACAAATACAAAAATGAAAGAACCGATACAAAGCATCGGAAGATAACAAAACTCATAGGACACGAAATACAAAGCAACACTTTTAACAGGATAGTACAGAGTCATACAGAACACAGACCCAACAGCTATGACAAACACTTACAGATTTGTGGACTCATTTTTTTTAAAGCGTCAAGGTTTTCTGGCTTCTGTCACGATGCTTTTGTAACCAGACAAAACCTTTTAGATAAAGGGTAACTTGTTTTAACAAATCAGTTTTAAATCGTCTTCAGACTGTTCAGAATGCTGCAACAAGACTCTTAACCGGCACCAACAGAAGATCACATATCACTCCGCTCACGAGCTCTAAGGTCATCAAGCCAGAGTCTGCTGGTGGCCCCACGCACTCGATTTAAAACTCGTGGTGATCAGGCCTTTCAGGCAGTGGCACCACGGCTGTGGAATTCTCTTCCACTGTTTTTATGCTGTACTGACTCCACTGATTCTTCTAAACAGCAGCTGAATACATTTTTATATAGACAAGCTTTCAACTAATTTGTTGTTTTTATGTTGTATTTTATTGTTTTACATTGTTATTTGTTATATTTTCATTCTTTTTAATTTTCATTCGCTGTATTGTGAAGCACTTTGTGATTTTTATCTGTGAAAAGCGCTATATAAATAAATTTTACTTACTTACTTAACAGTGGGCAGCTAGGTGGCTACAGCCGCCAGCTAATGCTAGCTCAGGCAAACTAGCTAGCAAGATGTAGTTCACTCTGAACGAATTAAATGCAATGCTAATTTTAGAAAATGCCAAACAATACAAAAAAGGGCACCACCTCTCAGTCAAAGTGATTCTAATAATTTTAGAGTAATAAAAATCCACCCTACTTACTATGAACGGGAAAACTATCTTTGGAAACCAAACCACACGTGGTAGCAGGTTGTACAATATTGTATTTCTTCTCCTATCTAAACATGGGTGTCTACAGAGATTAACATGCTATTCTAAAGAGAGCCTCAGTGCAATGTTTGGCACTTCTAAGTTTTCTACAGTTTTCCACCCTGCAGTTTGCTGCTTACCTGCCGTCGCTCTCCCACAGCTGCACCAACTGGGAACCACATCTGTGACGAAAGAAGTCTGCTGTTGGCTTAAGATTCACCGACATACACAACATGCCGTGTTTTATTTTAAAAACTTCAGGTCTGTTGCATCCTCTAATAATCTTTCCCACTAGTGATACTTTCTTTTTTCTTAATCTTTTCCTTCTCCACCTACTTTATTCACACGTGGTTACCATGGAATACAGTTTTTGAAAACCAGAAGTTTTCTTTTGTTTTGGTTGTGTAGGTCACGAGTTGCAAGTAACATTTGTTATCATTTACTTTATGTTGTTTCTTGTCATCTTTTAGGAAATATACTGCTGATATCATGAAAAATTAATACATTTAATCTAATTTCATTTAATTTAATTAAGCTTCTGGTCTTAAAATGGTTACATAATTGAAGAAATAACAAAAGAAAAATTGCATTAAATCAGTAATTGTTGCAAAAAAGCAAAGGAATAGTTCATAAAGAGGGTGGTTACAAAATTGCCTAGTAAGAGCAAGAAATAATGTGAAGTGAGTGAAAACAACAATATATGTTCAATGTATAAAAACATGTTTAAAAAAAATTGCATGTGTTAAATGTGTGTCAGAGAGTGATGGATGATTACGTTTCTACTAAAGGGGAACACATTACCCTCTTAAGGACAATGGTGTTGTTACTCTTTCAATTTTTTAGTTGAATAGTTTCCAAGTTTGCTAGTGGTGATGTTCAGCTTGATATGGTTAAAGGGAAATTGGTTTCTAAAATTGCCAGATAAGTTCATTTAAATATTTCCTCATAAACTGACTTTATGCATATACATTTATCCAATTTAATCTATATGTCAACACAGACACATCTGAACATTATCACATTTTAAAGAAAATGCAAATAATTACATATTTGTGGACTGGGACTGATTTATACAAGTTTTCTTTTCTTTGTTTATTTTGGGGTCTTTCTTTCCCAGGTAAGATTTATTCATTCAGGTTGATCAGTTATGGTTTAGTTGTGCCAGCATGTCGACATTCAGAGAAAAAAGGGGCCAAACGTTATAAATGAAGTGCACATACACATGTTAAAACACACACACACATACACACACTGCTTGGACCTAGGCCTGCGACTATGACAAGCCCTGCTGTCTGCTTCGGTCCTCTCCCAGGCTTTGGGAGAGGATGGGGAGGAATGCTAAAGAAACCAGGAGAAGCCAAGCATACAGTTTCGCTGTGGGGGTAGAGGGAGGCGGAGTGAGGGAGGAGGGATGGATGCTGCTCACCACACCACACAACTCTCTTTCTCCATCTCCCTTCCTCTCCTAGCATCCTTTCAGTCTGCAGAGACCCCATGTGTGTCAGCCAAGCAGTGGAGCATTCCTTCTGTCTATTTTACCTATTTTTGTTGTTCCTCCTGCTGTCTTTCTCGCGCTCCTCTTTCCTCCTTTATGTTTTCTTTTGTTTTTACATTTTGCCACTTTTAAACATGTTTTTCAGCAGAGGTGTAACAGACAAAAACATAAACTCTCAAGCTTACAGTGTTATGCACACTGAGATTAGAAGAGAGCCAAACTGGAGGAGGTGTAACAGAGGACAAGAGTTATACGATGTACTCTAGATTCTTTGAAATTCCAGATTAAATGAAATAGAAATCACTAAAAGAAGAAGAAGGACTGGGTGGTCGTAGAGAGGCAGCTCTAGCCAGTTTGGGTCTGTCGATTTGTTTCCTGTTAAACTTCTCCACAGCAGGTGTCAGCTGAAGAAGGAGACTTGGAGGCGGAGACATTGAGGAAGAAGGCAATTACTGTTGGGGAGCGTTTTGTTTTGTTTGTGGAAGCAGCATTGTGTGGCCTTCTGCTAATGAGGCCCAGCAAGCTTGTTAATAATGAATTGGGGGAAAAAGGTGACACACAGAGACTGTGTGTGTGTGTGTGTGTGTGTGTGTGTGAGAGAGAGAGAGAGAGAGAGAGAGAGAGTGTGTGTGTCTGTTTGGTGAGGTCATCTCACCAGAGGGTGTTGACATTCTCTCTGATAGGCCCCCAGGATGAATATGGTGTCACAGCACTGTTTGATATTGATCTGGTCTCTCTCTCTCTCTCTCTCTCACACTCACACACACACACACACACACACCTTGTAACTAGTTTACTTCTATCAAAATCAAAATTGTTTGACGTGCTTTTCCAATATTTGAATTTTAAAAAGAAAACCCTACAGTACTACATACTTTGTTTAATCATTGCCCTTAATTTCTCCATACATGTCGACATGTGTGAATTTCTTTAGGATAATTTTGTCTGAAATCAAACACAGCAAGTTGTGACTGTCACACTGTAAATGGTTTTATATTAGTACATTTTTTCTCATAAAAAGTCAATTTCAACTCACATAATGGCAGTACCTGCAATAAAAAACGAAATAAAATGAGAGTAGAAAACACTGGGCTCAGTTTTCAGGCTCATGTGTAGCCCTCTGTCCTATTGATGTCATATGATGTGAAAAAAAATTTGACAATAAATTAATGTTGGAGCTGGTGATAAATTTTATTACCGGGTTGCTTGATCTGTAGAGCTGCAACTTTTTTTTCCTACAAAATAAAACTAATCAAAGTGCAAAGCACAATCGGTGTGTCAATAAAAACCAGCAGGTTACATCACTACTGGTTCTCTCCATGCCTTCATCCATGAGGCATTGTACTGTTAATTTTACAGTGTTTTACAATATTGTTTAGTTGTGACTACCAAAAAGTTGTTTGTTGGTCTTGCTTATCCCATCAGTATGGTGACCTTTCAGCATGAGAGCCGTGCAGCATTCCACACTCATTGTTTTCACTGCCATAAGTCCTCTTGAAGCTGTACGTGTTAGTTTAATATAAAAGCGCAGCTTACACCAAAACCTAGAAGGTAAGAAGGGACAAGCTGACATAACTATCAAATGGGCCCTTACACATTACATGGGAAGTATATATTTGCTGTCTTTAGTTAAACTTTAAACATTATAAAAGTTCCAAAATATGTTTAGGTCACAGTTCTGTGTTGTGAGCCAAAGCCTAACTTTATTTATGCTGTATACGTTTAACAAATGAATCCAATTTTAGATCAGAAAAGTGAGTGTCTGAAAGAAAAATCAGTCTGGAATTGTGTTATTTTAGCAGCTGTGCATAGCTTTCCTCTTCATGTTGGTGGTTTTCTCAGGTTACAGTGACGAGGACAAAAATCTGATCTTATATGAGAGGCGACCACCACAGTAAAAGTGCAGACTGTTCCATGCTTACCTGTGCTCAGCGTGTGTGGGTTTGTGTGAGCGTGTGTGTGTACTTTGCCTCGATGGGTGTGTCTTTGCCAAGTACAAGGAGTGAGAGAGAGAATTATTGCTCCCCTCACTTTGGTGTCCAAACGAAGCCCCTTGGATTCTTCCAAACTAACACCTCCCTGAGGAGAGAGGATCAGACAGTCTGCAAGAGGAATGAATCTCTGCGTGTTTCTGTGTGTGGGTATCCATATATGTGTGTGTGTGTGTGTGTGTGTGTGTGTGTGTGTGTGTGTGTGTGTGTGTGTGTGTGTGTGTGTGTGTGTGTTTGCGTGCATGTGACCAGCAGCTGTGTTAGAAGGTTTAGGTTAGCATGGACCAAAGGACCACAGACCGCTGACAGCTTCTCCTCTGTTACATTTCCTTGCCTTTCTCTGCACTTTGCTCTCTTTTGTCGCTTTCCATCTTCACTGTGAATACAGCCTGATCCTTCCATTTCTCCTTTTAGTCTTTCAGTGTACCATCTGACTGTTAATAGCCTCTGTCAACACTAGCAGGCTTTTTCCCCCCCTTACCTCTAAAAGGTGAATGTTTTCAGCATCCCGCTTTTGTCTATATGGCTGTCTGTGTTTGACACTCTCTTCTGTTCCTTTAGAAGCCCTTTCTCTCTTCCGGTCTCTCTTCCTCTCAGCACCACTGAGACAGTGACCAAAAATATACAGTCTTATTTAACTTGCATGCTTCTTGCTTCCCTCCAGCCATTTAGCTTTTCTCTCGTCTCGTGTCTCCTTTCACTTCTTTCTTTTACTCGTTTGTATCAAGCAGGCTGGAGGAGGACGTGAGGTGCATTTTCCTCCTGAGTTAATTTATTTGTCTCTTCCTATCATCTTCTTCACCCATCTTCTGTAGATCAAACTCTATAGGCAAATACTTTAGACATATTTAAGTGTGAATTTGCTTTTGCCATACTCTCTAATCTAGGGTATGTGCATGATGTGACTACATAGTTTGGTTTTGCCTTTCTGAACAGCTTCACACATTTTGGAGGTTTGTTATTCTTGTTCTTTCTTACCATCTCACCAGCCTGTCCCCCTGGGGTGAGGCAGAGGAGAGCCCAGAACACCACAGCAGACCTTGTCTATTTCCATCCCCCTTTCCCGGTCCCTTCCTGACGACACAGGCGGCCCCCTGGTACCATGGCTGACCCCTTCAGTCAACTCTCTTCAGCCAGACTGACAGCTGTCAATCAAATGTCCGGGCTGCGTTGTGACACGCAGAGGCATTGATAGACAGCGGCTATGTTTGTTAGTGTGTATTTGTGTGTTTATACTCATCAGCAATGTGCGTCCTTAATATCAAAGTTGTCCAAATTCATTGATTAAAAAGCTGATGTGAGCTTCATTATTGGAGCTTTTATCGATTTAACATTTTGAAAAATTTTGTCGAAATAAAAGTTTTGTCCTTTCTTTTCATTGCTCTCCGATGTACAGTGATAAAAGACAAAGAAGTGCTTTACTGGACTGGTTGTATTTAATCAATATACTAATGACTAAACAGGCAGAGAGGTGGAATTAAGCTCAGTAGCTTTGTTCATTTTAAAAGCGCCTCCTGTGTTGTGTTATTGAGTAAGGCAGACATTTCCAGACGGTTAAAGGTTTTGAAGCTGTTGCTGGAACTCTGAAGATTTCTCATCTCGCCTCTTTTTGTTTGTGTGGGAGCAACAGACATTTCCATTGTTTATCTGCATTATTATTCTCCGCTGGCACCTAAACCGCTAATGGCACAGCATTCAGATCAAACGGCTCTGTTTATGGCAGCCAGGTCGGATCACTAGTCATAATCAGAGCAAACAAAGTGAAGACTGTAGACTGAACTGTATCAGCCTGTGTGGGTCAAGGGCAAGAAATCATCTGTACCTTCAGATATTAAAAATATCTAGTTTGGATTTAAAGTTTTTGCTTTACACAACACCAACTGAATGTATCTCTATAAATTATCAGGTACTGCTGACTGAATGTAAAATGAAGAAACACTGAGATCTTTTACTTGAGTACAATTTTAAAAATGCTCATAAAAAATAAAGCATTTGTGAAACAGTGAAATGTGTATTCAGCTTTTTAGTGTTATGAAAATCACATAAATATAGATATACAGCGAATCATTATCTTAGGCCCATTATGTATGTAGCATTTCACTGGTATCAAGCTATGGCTAATATCTGGCAGTTTAAACTATATCGCATTTTTCATTTACAAGACATGAATTGGTGGAAAATTAGCCATTCAGCGGTGGACTTGCCAAGGTTTGGGATCATTGTCCTACTGCAAAAGTGTTCATGAGCTTCAGCATATAAACTGATGATCAGACATTCTCCTTCAGGATTTTGTGGTAGAAGGCAGAACTCATGATTCCATTAATCACAGCAAGCAATCCGGGTCCCCAGACCCAGCGGTAACATTTTTCAGACAGAATGAAATTTAAAAACTGCACTGTATTTACTCAGGTCACCTTTGTTTAATATTACCATTTGTTTGATGATCTGAAGTATGCAAAAAACAATTTAAAAAAAAAAAACTTTTTCCCAGCAATTTAGGTACCAAATACCAAAAAGAAACACCAATTAACCTAACCCCATAAACCTAAAAACCTTCAAAGTAATAGAAAATTACATCAAATCTAACTTCAGTTGCTACTGAGGGGCAGATCATTGTGAAACAGTGCAGCAAAAATGTTTTAGTTCATTTAGGTTTGCTGCATGGACGTGTCATGTCTCACAGTGCTCAGAAGTGAGATGACCTAAAACAGTGTTCTTAAGTGGGAACCACCCAGGCATGAATATATGCAAAGGAACTGCTATCTCAAGATTTTTTCAAAAAGTAAAAGCGCTTCATTAAATAATGCTTTGTTATCATTGTGTAATATTGTTACGTGTTCTCAAAAACAATTTTCCTTGGTAAATCAACAAATTCAGCTGGCTTAACAATTCATCATTACACGTAATGAAAATCTTATTAGCTGAGGGCAGTACAATTAAGACTGTGATTTATATAACTGCAAATTAACATATCAATAAGCCTTATAGGAAATGTCTCATTAATTAGTCATCCCTTAATTGTCCCTGAATGCCATTAGTGTGCTGTGTGTGTTAACCATGCGTTCATTAATAACATTACTGCGGGACACGGATCTGCACGGCCAAGCTAAGTTTAACTGTTGTCTCTTCAGCTGTTGCACGGTGCTGTGTGTGGGTGTGTTTGTGTGTCTGAGAATGGTATGACACCCATGGCCGTGCTGATGCGGGCTGGTTTTTCTTTGACCGATGGCGCCTGGCATTGGGAGGGAGGGGTGGGGTGCTGGAAGGTGCGGCGGGAATGAGGAAGGGGTTTGAACCTCCCACTGGTGCTGATGAAGACGAATGAGCTAACAAGACATGACGGAATTGCTTTTGCAAAGAGGGGGGCTGAATGCTGTGTAGTCAGAGTGTTAAGGGCGGCTAACGGGGCAGGTTGATTTATTGTTCCTGCAGCAGATAGCCACCATTTTGCCCCCTCCTTTCCCTACTTATTCAGCAAGACCCCTCGGTCTTTAATTACAGCCCCCAGCTTCCTTCATTCTCTCATCCATGTCCTTATTAGAAGAGTCATACCACACATCATACATCCATGCTAGCAGAGGACAACTGTGTATGAGACAGAGCCTGAAGGGGAAAGGCTGAAGCCCAAAATGTCATCGCTACATTGAGTTTGCATTCCATTACTTTCTCATGGTCAGGAAAACAGGGAAGAAATACAGGAATGGGAGAGAGTAATGAAACAAGGGAACTGAAGGTCAAAACTAGAAGAAGAAAAACGGGGAATGGATAAAATTGAGGAGAGGGGGAAATGGAGTGATTAAGATATGTACATAATGGGAATGAGGGGATTGCGGATAACAAATGCAGAAATAGAGCAATCCTCAGAGAGAGGAGGAGGGGTAAAGACATGTTAAATGGTGTTGGAGGTCTGAGAATAAGGTGGAACCTGGTGGCCCAACCCGATGAATTCATAAAACCCCCATGGAAAAAGGGGGAGGAGAGGATAACATGCAGAAAAAAGGGGGAAAGTGGGAGCTGCTGCTGGAGCAGTTTTAACCAAGAGCAAAATACACACTTGTTTCCTTTCTGGTTAATTACAGTTTAGTCTGTTTTAGCCTGAATATGAAAAATCTGGGTACATAACATAAGACTCCTCTGCACCAACAAGTGGATAAATAGCTGCGCAGGTCTACATTAGCAATTCTCTGCAGCAAAAAGGCAGGAGAGAAGAGGGGCGAGGTACGGAGGGTGTGGGGGGCAGCTCACCCCACAAAATTTATCACCACATGGCTTTTCACTCTCTGAAATATCAGCCTATTAAAACATTCATTGAGCTGATTAAACTGCAATAAAATCTAACAAAATTTCCACTGACACTTTCAGTGCATGATTCATTAGGCTAAAGCTTTGCGTGTGCTTCTCCAGTGCTCATAAACACAGCGATGGGAAAGGTCTGATGCTGCCGCCACCTCTTGGCTGACTGTGAGTTTAAGCAAGGATCTGTCAGGGTTTTTTCCCCCTTTATTTAAAGATCAGGGAGAGCAATAGCGTACAGGATTTATGTTGAAAGGGAGCAAAGTGCTGACCTCAAATTGGCCTTTTGCTTCACTGTCTATTTTTCATTCTGATTAATTTTTACCACAGTGGTTTTAACTTCATGCAATGCCAGGTCAATCTGTGCTTGTCTTAAATCTGTGAATCACTGCAACACAAATGCATTTTTTAATTTTTTTTAAACCTGATGTCAAGCCCCTGAGTCATTAGTTGTGGCACATTAAACCGACTAACAAACTATTTTCTCCTACTAATAAAAGATTATAATTTCTTATCTCATTTGCTTTGTCAGTTCTACGGTGGAAGCAGCAATAAGGCAACAACCAACAAGTTTTAGAATAATTTCATGTTTTAATTTCATAGCTAATTAAAGGTTAAGTCTACAAATTACTTCTAGGACAATCTAGGACAACATACTCGTCCTAGATTGACTTAAGGTACTAAAACACACCAATAAGCAGGGTTTTCCTGATTCAGGATGGGCCTTTGAGGACTTGACACAATGTTAATCATGTTCATTCACAAACAGCAAATGTAACGACTCTGTTTCACCATATCTGACAAAAATGTAAACATTTTATTTTATTTGTGACCATTTGGTAGGCAAAACTGTCTGTTTTACCTGTAACCACTAAACATGTAACCTGTAGTTAAAACATTTAATGTAGTAGTGCAGAAATTAAAAAAATTAATCTAAATTGCTATGAAAAGTCAATCTATGAAAAAAATGTTTAAAATATTCTTTATGTCTACATATATATCTATATCTAGATAGATAGATAGATAGATAGATAGATAGATAGATAGATAGATAGATAGATAGATAGATAGATAGATAGACAATCACAGTCTTTTAATCACAGCATAAATTACAGAATATTACAGATAACTGGATAATTGGAGATGGTGAGGGTTTAGATTGCAGGGATATCCAGTCCACATATCACTGCATTAGCTGAGATGGAAGTGTTTTGTGTTGAACTGGTCTTGTATTGATCCATCTGGTTTATTACAGCCAGTGTGAGTGTTAACAGTGTCAGGAAGACAGGAGCAGGGATTACCTGGAAATGGTGCTATTGATCGGGGATTCGCCTCAGGAGAGAGCTGCATGTCACTCAAACCACCAGGGGCACACAATTTTTCGAAAGATGGTGCACAAAGAGCGGGAGCACAAACGCCACCTGAGATGTGTGTTTATGACAAGCTGCCTTTTGTCCACAGTGATGTATCTGCTTTAGAGGTCATTTTACTGAAGGGAAGGTGTTTTCTTAAAGGGGGTGCTGTGAGTCGTGACCTTCACAGATGACATGAGTTGATGAATCACAACAATAGAAAACCATTTAACTTAAAGCTCTTTTTTAAACTATCGTGATGCATGAGCTTGTCTGGGTGTGTATGTGCACCCAAAGTCTTAATCTATTCCTATGACACAGAATTAGACTTTGAGACCTTGAAAGGGTTTTTTTTGAAAAAGGTGAGGACGTCGTGTTACAGTTAAGATTTGGTTTAATGTTAGGATACATTAAACATTTGGGCATGCTGCTAAGATTATGGGTTGGGGTGTCCATTATATTAGTGGGGGTCCTCAAAAATATACTGTAGCTGTGTGTATAATGCATGTGCTTTGTCAGTCTGCCTGTGCTTCACTGCTGTAATCTTAACCTGTGTTGGTATGAGAGCCACTCCAGTGTCATTGTCACGTGGCTGCATAGTGGGTTTAAAAAACACTGACCCCATTTAACATGACACCACTGTTATAATGTCATACTGTACCAACAGAGAGACATTAAACCAGTTTGTCAGCTCTTTAAATAAAGTTGGCAAAGTTATAATAAACTGAACTACAGAACACATCGTCTGGCAAGGTCAACGCTGTGCGGCATACGGCAATTTTAAAGGTACAGACAATTTCTTTTTGAGGTTATTTAATTGGAAAAAAGAATATTATATTTTTTTCATTAGTTTGTAATTATATCTTCCAACAAATTGATGCATTCTCATAAACTTAGAATTAATCTATCAAAAATACATAGGAGGGGGCGCCATTTGTGGAAGCTCCACCACCTTGGATATTGTGGCCAAGATGAACATTGTAGTTCTGCATAGTCATGTTTTATGTATGTGGCTAGAGATCAGCCGACATATGTAGTACACCAAAGGTAGAGGAGAAGAGAATTTGTAGGCATTTGCATGCCATGGATGAAAATTTTAATTAATGTCTGAACCTTCAAACTCAAGATATGAAGGACTAAACCTATGTTTTATCATCGGAGAAGGAGTCTCCTTCACCAAATAAGTGAACACATGCAGGAAAGAGACAGTCTGGATAAACGTCAGACCTTTCCTCCTCAGCTCAGGTCTCATCTCTTGAACTGACGTCAGAGCTCGAGTGCACATAAAGTTGTATGAGCATGCTTACTTGTTTCAGAAATTGTCGCAATTGCTAATTGTCAGCAGATCAGACATGAATTTTTAACCCTGATCCTCTTCAGGGCTTCTTTGCAGTAGCCAGTGTGGACACTTGGGGCAGTGTGGATCATGATGCCACTTGGCTTTGTACTGGAATTGTGTGTAGTGGTATTGGAGCAATTTTAATAGCTTATATGTCCTTATTTCCTAACCTAATATTCACCAGGACTGGTGGATTTTTTAAATTTTGTTTCATTAATTGATTTGCATTTAGTACATATTTATGTAATTAATAAAATTCCAATTTCACCAAGCAACTGACTGGTCTCTAGGCCTGACTGACTGGGGCCAAAAACATCCTAAACATTGTCTGACTATTTTAGCACCTTATCAGTTCCCTTTTGTTTTTGAAGCCTGAACCCACTGTCTCACTCGTTAACACAAACCAAAACATGATCTTAATACATCCACCCAGCCGTCTGACTGCTGCAGACACTTGCAAGTTGTATCTGATTACCCGACATGCTTAAACGATGAAGGTCACTACTCCACAATGAAGAAGTGATATCAAAGCTATTAATACAGATCAGAATGGTTTCAAAGGAACAGAGGTACTGGGAGGATGTGGCACTCAGGGCTCCTCACTGCCCTGTGGCTTCTTTGTGCCACCCTGTTGGCGTGTTTGCTCCTCTGGCTAAGAAAGAAGTGCCAAGGTAAAGCATACGGTGTGGAAACTTGTTCCTTTGTGTGTTTGGGATGGGCCCATATGGTCTACGTTTCACTCTGTGTTTTATTCAAATGGCAGTACAGGACCGGTTGACTGGTTGAATTTGTTTTCGGGAACTTTTGACGTGTTGTTTTTATTTGTATTTTGGTAAATTGTCATGCCTTACCGGGTAGTAAATACAGAAAAATGACACGGTTTGACATATTCAGTTAGGATGACTGTGCATTTTCACAGTAATGGGGGAAAGGAGGGGAGGGGTTCCTGTAAGGTTTATAGATAGCAGCTCCTGCGTCTATTTAAAGTCAGCTTTAATAAGCTAACTGCAACAGATGAAATTCAGCCTCTTAATGTTGTCATATTGATCCTTACTTTTCATATATAATCAATTCACACATGCATCAATATCAAAAATTGACATCTCGCACATTGGTGTTTTGTTTAACTATTATTTGTGTGTTAAATATTGAGTTTCATCTAGCTTCATTTTGTCTCATTTTTCATCTAACACATAGCAATATAGTTAATTCAACATTAATTTGGGAGACCAAAAATAATGTATTTAGCTCTGCTGTGCTGGTTCCTCAATTAATTCAGCTTCTTCAGCTGTGATTCATCAAACATTTTTAAAAACCGCAAAAGCCCTCTGGACTCAAAGACAAACAAGCCCGTACCCACATCTGTTGGAGGTGTAATACTGTGCTGCATGTAATTACTCACCTGATTCATAACTATGCATGTGAACAGGGGACTAACAAGGTATAATGTGTGTGCGGGTGAAGAAAAAACGGGCACCGTTTTGTGGTCCTGAAAATTTGTACATTTTCTTGCATACAAACAATACAAACAAGTGTAAATTGCTGTGTGAATTACAGGCTTTGTGAGCAGTAGCCATCTATATGGAATACCCTGTGGTCTTGTTGATTCAGCACTGAATTTGACTTATTGACTGGCTGAACTGAGAGGAGACTTTTTTCTTATTATAAACAAAATAAAATATATATTCGTGTGTGTTTTGTTTGTTTGTCGGCATTCATTCCTAAACTGCCAGCCTATCAACTGCAGCCTGTAGCAAAACACAAAAAAAGATAAGGCCTGTGGGAGTAACTGCAATCTACAGATAGAGGATGTTGCAGAGGGATCACTAATGCTTTAAATTACAAAATGGATAGGTGAGAAAATGCTGAAGGATAATGCTGGAGAAGCTCATCTTTTGTAGAGAGGGTCTGTCATGTGAGTGAAATGCCAGCTTGCACTTTAAAGTGACTTATGGGTGTGCTTTTTGTAAAAATAACCGGTGATTCATGTACAGTTAAGTCACATACAGCTGAGGTAGGATCACAGTTTAGATAACATTGTATTCAAATTCTTCCTCCACAGGTGGTGATGACCTCTCAGCAGAGGATGCTGGTAAGCCAGACTGCAATTAAAGTAAACACCATCACCGCCAGCATTGATCTGTGCAGCGTTCCTCAGACTTGGCTTGAGAGTACAGCCTTGCCATGCTGCTATTCAGTGGCGGTGGGCATTGTCAGATTGGCTGTACTGTAGTCCAGTGGCCTTACGGGATAGCATGGGGGCAAACCATATTTTGAGGAAGGGGGGTTGGTAGAGTGTGTGTGTGTGTGTGTGTGTGTGTGTGTGTCTAAATGCGTAAGCACAACTATGTGTGCCTCGAATGTCTGCCAACAGGATAGTTGGGCTGTGCACTTTTGCAACTGTTACTACTTTCCATAACAGGCAGGCTGACTTAGAGGCTCCTTGTACTGTACACAGTACAGCAGGGTGGCAGGGATTTCTGCACTCAAGGTCTCTTTCTCCCAGTCAGCTTCAGCTCCAGGACCATGGCACAACAGAGTCCTACCGACCCCACGAAAATGGGAGTGGGTCGGGCAATTGCCGTGCTTACCTCCGGAGGCGATGCCCAGGGTAAGTAGATGGTCTCCGGGGAGCATGGTGTGCCCAGGCAGTATTGCTGTTGTTTTGCTTCAGCAGGTGGAAGATCTGACTGTGGAAAATCAGTGCTTAGGGACTCATCAGCAGTGACAATAGAGTCAAGAATTAAAGTCTTGTCTTTGAAACTGTTGTTGGTTGTCAAAGACAAATAATAAATACAATGAATACAAACTGTGCATGTATGACAATGAATTAGACTTAACACTCTAAATCTGTTTTATCTAAACTACTAAGTACATGGCAGTGAAGTACAAACTTCACTGCCATGTTTAATCACCACAGCAGCTCTATTTTATATCAACTGTAACTACTAACAAATGTTTGCTCACTGATCATATTTAATGATTTTCATTCTAAAGAGTTAAACTATTGAGCTATCCACTCTTATGGATAACTTATGTAAAAGGGCAGCATGAAGGACTTCGCCCAGACGTGGTAGAACTACAGACAGAGATAGATGCTCCCCTGACCTTTAACTTGATGAGGAATATCTCCACTGTGACCTTTGGGAGGCGTGTCAGTGACCCCACACAATCCTGTAGTGTAAGCATGTGAGGCAGTGAGCTATTCAAATGATTCATTTTTTTCCCATCTCAAATGTATAAGATCCTTGAACAGAGTACAAAACTGGATATCTCTAACCTCTTTATTTTCCTAAAATACATAATCCTCATTAGAACTTGTATGTCATTTACCAAGTTTCTTCCTCCTCTCCTTCCACCTTTCTCTGTAGAACTGTATCTGTTATGGGGGCTAATTTTAGAGGCATGACCTTTCTGTCATGTGTTTGTAAAGGGGGGAGATAGAGTGGGAGTCCAGTCCAATTCTTCCTTACTCTCCTCTCCTTTTTTACACTGTAAGTGGAGATGCTCTTGACACCCTTAAAGTTAATTTATCCACATCTTGTCCTTTAAACAACCCCTTCAAAAGAGCAGACACAGGCCCAGTTTCCTTTCCAGCAGTTTACCACTATCAGCTCTCTTGTGGTTCTTGATGCTCCCATTTGGTGTTTATCAGCTGACGAAGCATGTTAATATGAAGTCTAAAAAAAGAACTGTCATTATACTTGCAGAGATTAGTTGTGCTGCATCAGTGCAGATTATTATCAAGGAAAATGGTGCCTTGGAATGAGTAAATAGCCTACTCGAGTTACCACACTAACTTAGAGACAACCAGACAGACTTTGATGCAAAACTAAAAATAATGCAAGTGAGGATGGGATATTCTTAATTGATCCCCACGAGGCTGAGGTGTAAAAACCGGCTGTGAAAATATGCTAATCCAGTTATCATAAATTTGAAGGAGGGCATAATTTTGAACTTTTAACTGTATTTTCATGCATTTTACAGCTTTTCCTATCAGTAAAGACCTCACTTATGGCCACTTATATACCACCATAATAGATAAGCAAATGACAGAAACCTTCCTGTTTTTTCACTCCTATTCTAATTTCTGTTTTTTAACAATGTGTCCGGTAATAAAAAAATAGAATATTATTGTTAATAAATATAAACTTTTATTTGATAATTACAGAACAGTCTGCAGAATGAGCTACCAGAACCTTTTCTGTCATTTTACGCAATTTTATTTCTAACAATTTATGCCCAAAGAGTTGTGGCGACTTTGTTACGGAGAAAACTGGGATATATTGTTGTAATTGACTTTGCATTGCTTTTTCTCATACTAAATTATCTTAAGGATTAAATGTGCAGTTAAACATCTCTGTACTGACAGAACAAGGTGTTTCATTGATCTAACCTACCCGAGATCAAAGTGGACCGTATGACATCCCTGCCATAGGTAAAGAAAATTTGCAGGATTAGGATTAGGAACAGTGGATATTCATGCATGTAGCATCTGGGGGGCAGCTCCATGTGTAACCCAGCACCTTAGCCAAAGGCACAATCACAGGAGAATTGCCCCTGTGTGTTTTTGATGGCAGAGGGAGTACAAGGAGAACAAGAAAACTCTACGCAAAAGCCCTTTAGCCCAGGTTTGAACCCAGAACCCTGTGGCTGTGGGGCAATGGTACAAAACTTTAAACCACTCAGACTTTAAATCATTAAACATACATATGTTAGACAGGAAGTTGTTAAAGTGCCACATGTATCCAAAAAATTTAAACCAAACCTTTATGCGCTGTCATAAGTTTCCTATACATTATTCCTGCAGGTATGAATGCAGCTGTGAGGGCCGTAGTCCGAGTGGGAATTTACACTGGAGCCAAGGTCTTCTTTGTGCATGAGGTAAATTCTGCTTTTAACTTCATTTGGTTTCTTCGGATTAATCATTGTAAACACATATTCAAGAGCTCCAGGTGGTATCTTCAGTTTCGGCATGATGTTTGTGCAACAAACCAAAACCACCATACCTAATATTGTTATTCAGTTAATACTACTGTTAACAGTAAACATATAATAAAATAAAAAGTGTATTGTTATTTTTCCTTTCAAATTTAAAAAAAAATATTTGATTCCATATGACATATATTCCACTGCCTAATATCCCCACCATAATAATAAAATCAACTGACGGAGTACAGTAGCTGACTATATAATCACTAAGTACAAACATTCCCTATCATTAAGCCCCAAGCTTTATCCGAGATATGACCCCTTTTCACCGAGGTGACATTGTTCTTGTTTGCTGACAGGGTTACCAGGGTCTAGTAGATGGAGGAGACCATATCCGCCCTGCTACATGGGAGAGTGTGTCAATGATGCTGCAGCTGGTGAGAACACACAAGGATGCAAAAACTGCTGGGTTTTCATTTTTGTTTGTTTTATTGTTTTTATGTTAAAAAATGGTCACAGACTAAGCAGTAGATCAAATTAGCAGCTAAATGTCAGCATTTTTAAATTGCAAGACTAAATAGAAATTAAACATTTGTGCTTAGATTTTGTTTAATTGCAGCTGCCATTCTTCTTATTAGCCTCTTTGTGATTCTTGTCGGGGTCTGAAACCCTTCTTCATTGCCTGATGTCAGGGTGGGACTGTGATCGGCAGTGCCCGCTGTCAGGATTTCCGAACCAAGGAAGGTCGCACAAAGGCTGCTTGTAACTTAGTCAAACTGGGCATCACCAACCTGTGTGTGATTGGAGGTGATGGCAGCTTGACGGGTGCAAACCAATTCAGAACAGAGTGGAGCGAGCTGCTGGCAGACCTTGTTAAAGCCGGTGAGAAACACAGAATTCACTTTTCTTAACGACACAATAAACTCATGTTGTTATGAAACATCCATCATTTTCCAAACTACTTATCCAGTTCAGGGTCGCCTATGCCTGGCGCCGCTCCCGGGTCACCAGCCAATCACAGGGCTAGTTATGGAACATGGCGTGGTGCATTTTACTGCCGTTAGCCTATTTGTCAAGTGTTTTGTCATTTTGTCCTCAGGTAAGATCACGGCAAATGAGGCCAAGTCCGCTTCCCACCTTAACATTGTTGGCATGGTGGGCTCCATTGACAATGACTTCTGTGGAACTGACATGACCATCGGCACTGATTCTGCCCTCCATCGCATCATAGAGATCGTTGATGCCATCACCACCACCGCACAGAGGTATGCCCAGAGGCAGTTGCATTTTTAAATGTGAACAAAGGAGACAACTGATTTCAGAACTCCTGACCAAAAATCTGTTATTGTGCAGTCACCAGAGGACCTTCATCCTGGAGGTAATGGGCAGGCACTGTGGGTAAGTACAGCTTGTGTGAGTGTTTTGTGCACATCAGTGTAAGTGTCGTTTCAGTGGTCACAAAGCTGTAATTACATTATCTCTGTGGAACAACAGAATATGGCACTGACACCAAAATAGATGAAAATGGAGGTGATGAACTGTGTGTGAAACCTTGAGGAGGTTATATATATGTGTGTTCAAGTTATGTCATCTCAGTTTCTTTAAAAAGAATTCACAAATTCTTGATATCATCTCTAAAATTGCGGACGATGTTTATTTTGTTGATGCTATGTTTACTTAGTCACATTACTTTATCGTGTTTGTTATTATCATTATTCTGGGAATTAGTTTTACAACAAAAATCAAATTTTAATATATACCCAATATTAGCTTTAGATATTTTAAAGTTTTAGAAAAAATGTTACTTGGCTTTGTTTGTTTGGTTTCCAGTTACCTGGCTTTGGTGACAGCTCTAGCCTGTGGTGCTGACTGGGTGTTCATCCCAGAGATGCCCCCAGATGATGGATGGGAGGAGCATCTGTGCAGAAGACTGACAGAGGTGGATTTCATATTCATGCTCACTTTGGCTTTGTTACAGTTCATACATGTAGTGAAAAGTGAATGGCGATTCTCTGTTTTACTCTGTCCCTCTTAGCAACGAGGCCGTGGCTCCCGCTTGAATATTATCATTGTTGCAGAGGGAGCGATGGACCGCCAAGGTAAACCAATCACCTGTGACCATGTCAAACAGGTCAGTATTGGCACTACTCCAGAATGCCACGTTACGCTCAACTATAGTTAGAAAGACTGCTCATAAATCATCTGTCTGTGCAGCTGGTATCAAAGAAACTAGGTTTTGACACCCGCACCACCATCTTGGGCCACGTGCAGAGAGGAGGAACTCCCTCTGCCTTTGATAGAATCCTGGTAATGTCTCAGTAAGATCTTCACAATGAATCACCGGCTGGTATTTTTTTCTTTATAAAGTTAAGTGGGTAAAAAATGTGTTTCAGGCAAGCAGAATGGGAGTGGAGTCAGTTATGGCTCTGCTGGAGGCCACACCAGAGACTCCTGCTTGTGTGGTCAGCTTGTCGGGAAACATGGCTGTCAGACTTCCGCTCATGGAGTGTGTGCAAGTGGTGAGTTAAGATCCTAAGCACACAAAAAGTCTGTCTTCGACACACGGGATCTTAAAGTATACGATATGGAAAATATAAAGTGTACGAGATGCTGTAGGCAAGCTATAATTGGCTTTGGGGTTGATTTCCTTTTTTTTCTTCCAACTTCACCTATATCAGACCAAAGATGTCACAACAGCCATGGCTGAGGGGCGGTATGATGACGCGGTGAAGCTCAGGGGAAAGTGAGGCATGCACTTTTGTGTTGTTAATATGAAATGCTCATGTGCTGCAATAATTTTTGAATGTCTATATTTTTTTTTTTTTTCTAATTTCTGGCAACAGGAGTTTTGAGAACAACTGGAACACTTACAAGATGCTGGCTCATGTCCGCCCCCCAGAGGCAAAGGTTTGGAACTGCCGTTCAACCAAATACATTTTCTCTCAGTCATTGTCATTAAGCCTCACTGAAAAATCAAATATCTCTGTAAATATTTCTTTGCCAGAGTAATATCAACATCGCCATACTGAATGTGGGAGCTCCGTGTTCTGGAATGAATGCTGCAGTTCGTTCAGCTGTGAGGACTGGACTCCTCCAGGGCCACCAGATGATGGCTGTGCATGATGGCTTCGATGGCTTGGCCCATGGAGTGGTAATCTAATTGCATGCAAAAAATAAATAAACAAATAAATAAGGAAGACTAGGGACTGTTTACTGTTTAAGCATTTAAACAGCTGTTTACCATAACTGTGCACAGCCATTACATATGATAGAGCACTTGCTCTGTGACTCCACAGATTGAGCCCATTGGCTGGTCTGGAGTGGCAGGATGGACTGGAAAGGGGGGCTCCTTCCTGGGCACAAAGAGGTGAGAGGTGACAAGTGCAGTAATGAGAGTGTGTGTTACAGGTCTTACATCTCCTTAACTTTAGGTTAGAGAGATATAATCTATTATCATGTGGCTTTCTTCTGTTCTGAAGATCCCTGCCTCAGGAGTTCATGGAGGAGATCAGCCTCAGCATCACTAAGTTCAACATTCATGCTCTAATCATTATTGGAGGCTTTGAGGTGAGCAGCATTATTGAGGCTGTGATAATGCCACAGGTAGATCAGTATTCACACCATAACCTACATATTTTAGGTTTGAGCAGGGATCTCAGCCCTGGGCTGCAAAGTAAATGCAAGTAGAATTTATTATATTATAATTTCTAATAATAATAATAATAATAAAGTAGTTTTATTTGAAAAGGGACCATGTACAGTATTAGCATAAATGTTGCCATTTAATGCATTGTACCAGAGTAAGCTTAAGATGATGATGACAAAACAGTACATTCAGGAAAAATAAACCAACAATGTATTTGATGCAGCATTTAGCATCTATTTAACACAGTAACAACGTATTTAACACGTGTTTGCATTTGCACCCATGAGGGTGGGTCCGATTCCTACTTGGAGAATGACAAAACACAAAGTCCAAAGCTAGGGCCAGCTGTGCCATAGGTCAGCTACCCTTTCTATTTTTAAACTTTCACAGGTTTTGGCCACTGTCCTCCTAGAACCCACACTTCATACAGTGTAGGTTGCCTTCAGACTGCAGCATGTAGTAGGCTCTGGCCTACACAGAAAATCAGGAAAATGTGACAGCTGAGTTTGCAGTGTATAGCATCTGTTCACTAGAGTGGAAGCACAGCCCTGTATCTGCACCTTCAATTAACCCAACACAAGCACAGAAACAGGTTCATAGCAATTGCAAAACACACACACACACACACACACATACACACACACACACACACACACACACACACACACACACACACACACACACACCACACCACACCACACAAAACCAGCCCTCAGTCAGTGCCAATTACCCACAACAGATGTGGAGGTGAGTTTCTGTGTGGATGAAACCAGTCTACTCTGTTTCAATATCTTCCTGCCACGCTGAGAGCACATAAACAAGAACGACAGACACTTCTTTTACTGTTTTCTCCTCATAGGCATTTATGGGAGGTCTGCAGTTGGTGCAAGCTAGAGAGAAATATGAGGAGCTGTGTATCCCACTCGTTGTTGTTCCCGCTACTGTGTCCAACAATGTTCCTGGATCTGACTTCAGCATTGGTGCTGACACTGCCCTCAACACCATAACTATGGTAAAGCTCTTATTTAGCACACACTTAAACACAACAAAACAACAAAGCATCAAAGCCCTATGCAGCACATGGTTCTCTTCTCATGTGTCTGCATTTGTAGACTTGCGACAGGATCAAGCAATCTGCTGCTGGAACCAAGAGAAGAGTATTCATTATAGAGACTATGGGAGGATACTGCGGCTATCTGGCGACCATGGCTGGATTAGCAGGTGGAGCTGATGCAGCCTATATTTATGAAGACCCTTTCAACATTCATGACTTAGAGGTTTGTCTGTGTCATTATGAGAATCAGTGAAGGATATGTGGATATTTTAAACACGGGTTTCTGATTCTTGATTTTTTTTTTAAATTTTTTTTGTAGCTAAATGTGGAACATCTGGTGGAGAAGATGAAGACTACAGTGAAGAGAGGACTCATTCTGAGGTTTGAGGGAGTTGCCATTATCAACATTATTACATAGGGTTCACTAGGCAGTCATATTTTATCTATTATTTTATTTTTGTTTTAGAAATGAGAAGTGCAATGCAAACTACACCACTGACTTTATCTTCAACCTGTACTCAGAGGAGGGGAAGGGCGTGTTTGACTGCAGGAAGAACGTCCTTGGGCATATGCAGCAGGTATGCTGCTTAGTAAAGAGCTTCGTCTTTTTTGTATCAAGATCATTATTTGACACCCAGTTTAATATTATGCATTAAAGGGAACCTTCTGTATGTTATCAGGGTGGAACACCGAGTCCTTTTGACAGGAATTTTGGCACAAAGATGGGGATGAAGTCTGTCCTGTGGTTGACTGACAAGCTGAAGGAATGCTACAGACATGGTGAGATTTCAGTATACCTCAGAAAGCAAAATGTTGTATTGACTTGCTGACCATCGATGTTCCCTGTGCTAATGCCACTTGTGCTGTTTAAACCTTAAACTTCAAGGTCGCATCTTCGCCAACTCTCAGGATTCAGCCTGCGTGTTGGGCATGAGGAAGAGGGCTTTGGTTTTTCAGCCTCTGGCAGAACTGGCAGAACAGACTGACTTTGAGTGAGACCTCATTTCTATTCTTTTCTGCTCTGTAGTGCGCTGAAATAACTAAATGCAACTTCAGAAAGAATGTTTTACATATTTACTCATGAATTTGATCTCTTGATTTCGTTGATTTCCCTCTGCAGTCATCGTATTCCAAAGACACAGTGGTGGCTAAGGCTGAGGCCCATCTTGAAAATCCTGGCCAAGTACAAGGTCAGCCTGGACACCTCTGAAAAGACTGCAATGGAGCATGTCATCAAGAAGAGAGGCTTAGTTAAACAGTAGTTCAGCTGTGGGATTATTTATGATAAGGCATGGGCACATGACCTGACTGTCTTCTTTGAAAGCACTTTGTAAACCATGTTTAAGGAGAGTGCAATATAAATAAAGATATTAATTTTAAAAAATTGTCTCACAGTGGACTTCTTCACCAAATCCCATGGGTGATCACTTCCCTTCATTGCTTATCTCACTGCTGCTGCTGTGCAAAAAAGTTTTTTTGTCTATTTTATGCACCCAAATATAATGCCTGTCACTTTATTTCAATCTAAAGTTTATATAAAACACAGCTTTTCAGTTACCTGTAACTGTTTCCCTTTATATGAGAGCTGTCCAATATTACATCAGATTTCTTCTTACCCTTTTAACCACATTTTAGACTCAAAATGCGCTCTAAAATACCATTGTCACTGTGCACTATTATTATTAATAATTATGATAATTAAGTACAACAGGGCACTAATGCCTTTAAAATATAAATGGAATAATGAGCTATCTTTGATTTATATGGGCTGAAAATAGATTGTGATTGACTGTTTCATTTGAAACATGTAAATATAAATAATAGAGCAATAGAAAACAAAGTAAAAAACAAAACAAAATTAAGTCACCATGAATAACTCCATATGCCACACAATTTAAATGTCTAGTAAGGAGTAGGATGAAATACTCTTTACACCCCCATGACGCTATTTAATAGTTTACAAACATGTGTTCCTCAATACAATATATAATAAGACGGTAGACATGTATAATTATTTACAAGCATAAAGTTTAATTACTGCTTATAATATTTTTCTTAATTTAAGATTTTGACAATGAGTTGTCAGTGTGATTTCTGCATTTTTCCGGCTAATGTACGATTTATATGCAGTGAGACTCAATAAAACTACGGTACCCATAATTCATTCTGTTTCCGGCTAAAACGGATGTCTTGTTGGATTGGTCTTCAACGATCTTTTAAAAACAGTGAGCGGTGGAGTAAATTCTGTGAGAGGAAAGCGGCGGACATTGATAGTAATTTTTTTTACGTACACTTTTAAAAACAACATTACACTATTGTGGAAATGTTGCTTATTGCGGGCAGCTAAAAACCTGGTTATCTACCGTACACACAAAAAACTTTTTTTTAAAGACGTCGACCTTCAAGTAAGTCGCAGTAACTGTTCTCGGTTAAAAGTCTGTTATAGCGTCATAGTGTATTGACGTTTTTGCTAACGCTAACTAGGCTAGCCACTGTGTTGAAGTTTAAGTTATCTGTTATTTACTCTTGGCTAACGTGTTTTCCACAGCTGTCGTCATGAAGTGTTTAAAGGTGGACGAATACATCAAGCGGACTGCTTCCGTGAGAGAAACTGAACTTTTATTCCACGAACTCGAGGTTGGGACCAGTTTATTAAGATGAATGCTATTAACTTAAGAATTCACGTTAAATTGCTAGTCTGACGCAAGTTGTTAATGTACCAATATTAATCCGCTATTAATTGCCTCTAAGTTCTCGATTTGAAAGCTGGATTTATTTATGTATGGTCTTTATTTTGCAGAATTATGTAAAGGGTAAGCCCGGGCTTCAGGGTCGCACACTGTGTGACCGGATCATCAGAGCTTGTAACCATCAACTTGGAGTTGGAGGCCTTGACTTGGAGCACATCGGTCAGTTGGTGAAGCTGATGGAGCTTTCTCTTCATGGCTATGACATCTTTGCAGCACTTGTGCCACAGAGCAACCCCTTATACATGGAAAAGATTGTTTTCCATATTGTCAAAAAGCTAAGCAGCTTAGAAGTTCACACTCTGTGCAGCCACATAGCTGGACTACTTTACAGTCGTCTTTCTAAAGCCCAACAGGTATGCGTTGCTTCCTCTACAAGAGTATCTTGTGTAGTATGTCCGACATTGAGTTGAAAAATTAATACTTTAACAAGATTTGTATTTTATGTAGGATGAAGAAGACTACTGTGTTCTTGTGAGGAGCTGTTTTTCCGTGCTGTGGAGTGGACTATCTGCTGCCAAAGACAAGAAAATCTTGAATCCTCAAGACAAACTGCGCTGCCAGATGCAGGCTTTGAGCTTTCTTTTGCTTTTGGACGCTGAAAATGCAACTCCATCTCTGCCTAAAGCTGTCGTATACACTGAAGATATCGTCACTGAATTTGAGAGTAGCTGTGGAGTGATGACAAAGGAGGATACCTCCATTCTTCTTCAGGAAATTAACACACTTTTTAACACATGTTGGACTGGTGATCAAGACTCTGGCGGGGATGGCTCAAAGCAGCCTGCAGCATCACGTTTTTACATGCTTTCTGAAATGGTGCTGATTATAGTGAAGGTGCTGTGCAAGGCCGGCCACCACAGTCTGGCCTCCTCCTTCCTGAGTGAAATTGAGAGAAAGGCCTCAGACTTTCTTAGCTGTCAGTGTACAGCAGTGGTGCTTGCCAAATGGGGAGTAATGATTCATTCAACAGTGAAAGCAGGTGATGAGGCTCGCCAGGCTTTAACAGAGTGTGCTAGGGCCGTGAGATCAGTCTCTGGTAACCTGGGTGACAGAGAAGGTCATGCACTTCTGGAAGGGTGCAGCTTTGTTGTGTGGGCTGTCGACAGTGGGTATGACAAGGGTTTAAGTGGACCAGTGCTACTGGCTTTGTTTTCTTTTTTTGAGGAACACCAAGAGTGCGTAATGAGGATACTAAACAAGGTTAGCATTGCCACTGACGAGTCAAAATAGGTCAAAGTTTGGAAGAACAGACTTTTCCTGATTATAAGTGCTTTTTTTACATTTATTTTTTCAGAACTTGTCATGCCAGGCCGAGTGCAGCAGACTACAGAAGTCTATTTGCTTCAGTATTTACAAAGGCTTTGAGTATGCCTATGAGAGCATGCTTGCATCTGAGGTAAGTAGGGATGGATAGAGTGACAACATAACATTGTTTTGATTATGTTTTTCAAGGAAAGTAACAAAACTAAGACCCGACTAGATATTTTCTCTTATAATTACATTGTGCTGTTAATAACTTTCTTTTGCTCTTCTTCTTTTACCTTTGTTCTTTCTGTTGTTGTTTTGTTGTTGTTGATTTTTTTTTTTTTAATTTAGCAAAGAAGAAAGAGGAAAAAAAAATAAGTACTTTGTCTGCCAATGCTTATACCATATGCAGTTAGAGTTGTGGTTCTCTAACTGTGGGGATTAGAGCCCCTGCAGGAGGGGCATGGATGACCAGGGAAAAATATAGAATGATTTTGATCTTTTTTTTTCTTTTTCTTTTTTTTTCTTTTTTTTTTTTTAAATTTTCTCTTAAACTGAACTTGGTTCTTGCTTTATAGCTTATTTTTTTCAAAACCATTTTGGTAAATGAATTCAAAAAGAGAAAACCACTTGTTAACCACTGTTATAGATAATATAATTGCTCTGGTTTATTACTGTTTGAGTTACACACCAGTAAACACAGTCAAAAGTGTTTCTGTAGATGATGATGATGATGGTGTTGGCAAAACTGAAAAATCGTATATTTCTGTGTGTTTTTTCAGTTCTGATTGTACTTGGTTTAACTGTTGGTTGTGATTTGTTGTACTTAGCTGGAGGACAGTGACACACTGGAAAGAGTGCTGCTCTACTGCCAAGCCACAGCTGGACTGATGATGACAGAACTGCATAAACTGTCTAGTGAAAACCTTGTCATCAAAGCAGGTGATTTTCTGTTATTAATGTTGTCAGTTCACTTGAAATGAAATTATATGAAAGAGTTCCTTAAATTATACCATACTTTAGATATAAGGATTTTTTTCTGACGCGCATAAATGAAACGCCAGGTAACAAAACTGCTTTTAAAGAATATAATTACATGAAAGTTTTGGTGACTTTCTTTTGTCTCTAGCTCAGTGGTTCTTAATCTGGGTTCGATCGAACCCTAGGGGTTCGGTGAGTCAGCCTCAGGGGTTCGGCAGAGCCTCCGCCGTGACATGCACGGCTCATTTTGTGCACCAGTAAAAAACATATCTATGTCTTGAATTTAAAAAAAAAATCATATTTTATTTTTCACTAAAGAGGGGTTCAGTGAATGCGCATATGAAACTGGTGGGGTTCGGTACCTCCAACAAGGTTAAGAACCACTGCTCTAGCTCAAATAAAAAAATATTTGGGCTGGGAACAAAACATTGGATATGTAACTTAATTACCGGTATATCAAATTTACTATAGAAATACTATTACTACCAAGAAATACTATAGGATAAATAGTTCAGTTTATTTGGTCAGGGTTTTTGTGACCTTTTTTTGTTTTTTCATTTTTGTTTTCATGTGTCTTCTAGTGATTGCTGTGAGCAACTTGGCTTGTGGGTTGTACAACAGACGTCTCTATGACAAAGCCTTTATCCTAGTTGAAATCCTCTGCAGGGATCTGTGCAAAAATTGCCCTGCCTCTCTCTCTGTGGATAGGGTAAGTGTTCTTTAATGATTGATATTCTCTCTCTGTCTCTCTCTCTGTCTCTCTCTCTCTGTCTCTCTTCTTCTTTTTTTTTTTAACATCATTGTGTAATCGTATATCTCTGGTCATATTTTGTAGTAAGGCACAGCTAGGGGAAAATTTGGGGGTTTATGACTAACATTGGTTTGCAGACTGCAGCAGTTGGTTTATGAACAGTCATGAAACCAACATAACGGATGGGAAATTTATTATATTTGCTAAATATTTGGAGTATTTTCTTTAAAAAGTCTGTTTTTACGGTTTGTGATCAGTTGAGCCGGCCCTTCATGTTGGCTGTGCAAACTTCACGGCGGACTGGGCAGTATGATCGAGCTCTGGATTGGGTGATCCTGTGGCTGAAGGCTTTGGGGGACAAAATCACTGCTCACATGACTGAACCTGTATCGCTGTGGGTGAAAACAAAGACTGATGCAGCATGTAATTCTGAAGAAGACATTAGGCTCAGGTACAAACAAGGACTAATGAAGTGACTTTTATTGTATGCTTGTCTTAGATTTGTCTTTTCTAACAATATTAAATGAGTAGGATATTGATTAAAAAAAGATAAATGCTCGTTTTGTGTTGGCCATTTCTTGAGCAGAACGTTGCGTGACGGTTTTGGTCCTGATGTACCTGATGAGAGTGTAATGCTGCGCCTTTTGGAGGAAGAGCTCTGTGCCTACAAGGAGATGCCAGGAGATACAGCCCAGGAACGGTACAACACTCTGTGTGATCTGTTGGATATCTGTCACGAGGAGAGTTCCCATATACATCTGCGGGCTGTTTACCTCTGTGAAATGGCCAAAGTTGTGTGCTTCCAGGATTTCAGTGAACAGACTGACTGGTAAGAGCTTTTATTTGCATCAGTTCTAATGGACTCTGGTCCTTGAGAGACAAAACACATTCTTTAGTGTGCCACGAAACTGTGTACTTGGGTTATCACCATCTCTCCATCTATGGAAAGTAAATGTTTTCTCTGTGCTCATTATGTTATATTATTTGTGTACACAGCTCAGCAGTGGATTTTATTCACGAAGCTCTACGACTTCTTGATGAAGAACCAGAGACTCCAGAGAATGCAGACAAACTGAAGGATGACAAAGCCCATGCTTTGCTATGGCTTTACATCTGCACTCTGGAGAAGAACCTTCAGGAGGTGAGCGCTGTGTCATCAATCATCTGCTTGTTTTTGTGGACTGCTGTTGTTTGTTTGCACAAAGGTGTGAGAAGGAGTAAAACTGAAAGTGTAAAGTCCAGTTTGCATAGTGGCAGCCCTATCCAAATGAATGGGAAGAGAGTCATATATTTTAATTTTAAGGGAACTGTATGGAATCAGCAGTTGAGTCCAGTAAAGACCAGACATCAAAGTCTGATGACTTTGTGCCAAAATACTTTTTAAAAGCTTTATAGTCTGCATGTGCACGTGCACAGTTTCACGATATGTTTCACGAACATAAGTGGTTCAGCAGTCGATTGGCTCTTTAGAGAAGGACAGCAGCCATATTAGCTTGCCTCCTCGTTTTATATAATGTTTCTGGTGTTAGTTTGATACTTATTTGTGTGTTTGGATTAATTGTTGATTGTTTCTTTTTCTTTTTTAACCAGGCCATTGATAGTGACAGAAAAAGGAAAGAGCTGTGTGAGCAGACACAGTGTGTGACCAATTCCATAGGAAACAATGATTTTGATTATGAAGACAAGCAGAAAACTCAGGACAGTATTCCGGTTTATGAGGGGCTGCATTTCAACCTGACTGCAGAGCACAGTAAGATAACTTTTTTCCCCCATCAGTCAAATCTAAACTGATTGTTTGTTACTGGATATGTTTGTGTGATATTTACAGTTCTTTTTTTTTCTTGTTTTTTTGTCTTCAGAGTTGTGTCAGCCTTTGGAAAGCGCTTTGGATATTTGGACCACTATTTTTCAGAGTGAAACCCTGCCTTCTATCAGGGAGCCAAAAGAGACGTGTCGCTCCATTGGTGTGACTGCATCACTGTTCAGACTCATGGGAAAGGTGACAGCACAGGATGTGCTCCGTTTTGCTAATATCAGTCATTCTAGAAGCACATTTTGCCACTTGGTAACCACTTTCAAACACTCTTTGGCACTTTAACGCTTATCTAAATCAACTGTAATGTCACAATGTCAAAGACAATCAGTTGCCCTTTAAAGCTGGATTTGGATACAGTAAAACCAAACCAATGAAAAATTAATTGGTTAAACATATTTTTTTATTTGAAGCTGCACTGCAAGTAATGGTATGTTTGGTGTGTTTAATCCAGTTTTTAATTAAAATGTCAGTTTTTGTTTCCAGCAAGTCATCTAAACTCCAATTCCATCCACTTAAAAAAAAAAAAAGAAAAAGAAAAGAAAAAAAGAAGACGTGATTGAATCTTTTTGTGTGTTAAATAATAATTCTGTTAAATAGTTATGATCTCAAACTTTACCACAATAAGTGTATGACCAGAGAGATTTCTTGTAACTGTTTTGTTTTCTGTTGTTTAGCCTCTCCAGGCTTTGAAGGCTCTCCAGATTTTGACGGACTTCTCAAGAAAACTGGCTGATAATGAGGCCTGTGCCAGCTCGCTCATTCATTCAGCCAATATTCTTCTTGATTTGGGTTCCACAGAACTGGCGCAGGTAATGCATGACGTTTAGTAACCTTTCTTACTTTCTATGCTTTAGTTTAATAAGAGGCAATATCCAAATGTGCCATATTGTTTTTAGGCACAGCTAAACCAAGTGGAATCAGTTCTCTCAAGTAACACAGCAGAGGGATCTTCATCCTTGTCCTTACTGGCAATCCTGGTGAAAGCTCAGTGTCATTACAATAATGGGCAGGTATGTAGCATTCTTCACATGAATCCAGTGATTTTGATTTTCCTAAAACATATTATTCTTGCAAGTTATCATTGTTGGCGGGTTTTTGTTTTTTAATTGCCCTTCTTGTGTTTGCTCCCATTTCAGATTGACTGTGGACTTCGCTGCCTTATTGAAGTGCTGAAGGAACTAAAGAAGCAGCAGAAACAGTCAAAAAGCTGGTACTTGCTGCGTGCGCGGGCTCTGCAAACTTGCTCTTCTTTTTTGAGCATAGATGCAGCTCTGCTTCCACAAGTTCAGAAAAATCTTATAATGGAACAAGGTTAGAAGCACTTGCAACTCTTTCTTGAACCAGACGCCTTGTGTGTTTTAAATTTTGCATTGTTAGAATATGGAGAAGAAGTTTTCACCTATAGTATAATCAGGTAAGGAGCTGTGTGTATGTATCTCTTAGGTATAAGTACTTCAGATGGTGCCCTGTACGAGAGCCTAAAGCTTCTTTGCAGCCTTCTGGTCACTTTGGTGGGAAAGGGCCTCTATGGGACTACCACCAGCAGCAACAGTAGCACAAACGTGGCTTTCATCAACCAGGGTATGTTTGTCCCTCATTCTGAAAGTCGTTGGTGCTTGTTTTGCGTCTTGTAACTGTCTTCTTATTCCCTTCTTATCCCCTATAAGCAGGAGATAACCTGGCACTTAAGTGGCAGCTGCTTGCAGAACTGCTAAACTGTTCTAAGAAGATGGTGTCTGTGAGGAGCAACTGCGGGGCCATTAATGACGCCAGACTACAGTGTCTAGAAGCCTTGAAACTGGCCATAAAACTTCAAACACTCAGCCAGTATGTACATGTACATGGTAGTGAGTTAAAATGCAGTTTTTATGAGATATTTGTCTATATGCTTGTCTACATTGGTGATGTTAATGTATTGAAGTGACATTTTTATTGTGGCTTGTTTTTTACACTGAGCACAGTAAATTATGAATTCCTGTTAACAGTGTTTTATTTTGTTGTTTGTTTGTTTTGTAGATGTTCCGAGTTGCTGGTGATGAAAGCAGAGTTGGAGCTGATGCAGGGAGAAAAAGATGAAAGTAGAACTGATTTGGACATCGTCAGAAACCTTCTGGAGCGCTCCACAGGTCTGTAAATGTATAGCTCCATCACATGGGGCCAGATGTTAGTTTAATAGTGTTGACTTCCAATAAAAGGTAATGATATGATCACAACTGAAATGTTGCTTTTCATGTTATTGAGTCACAGTAGACAATGAGGCTGGACTTACCAGTCGCCACGTGAAATTATAAAATATGTTGCAAGGTTGTTTTGTTTTGTAATTTATTATTTTTTTTCTTTTGTTTTCCCAAAGATTTTTCTGATCAGGTGCAGAGGGCTGAAGTGAAAATCAAGCCAAGGAAAGGTCGTCCTGTCCAGAGACCTCAGTCTCCTCTCCCAACCATAGAGGATGATCTCAAGGACATATTGAGCACCAGGTGGACCTCCAAAGAGCCTGTACTGAAGGATCTGTCCAGCTCTCCACCTCTCAAAGCCCTGCCTCACCGCTGGCTGTCGTCACTGACCCATGAACCTGAATGTCAGTGCCCTTGCTGCTCCGAACCCTGTCTAGGTCGTGCCACTGCTCGCTGGGCAGCTGCACAAGCTGATCTGCTTCTTCAGCTGGATCCGAATGACACCAGTGTCAGCTCCAAACTTCAGTGGGCAACATTATCCCGCTCTAAGACTGTTACTGCCAAACTTGGAGTAAAATTGGCTAAACTCTTCCCTCTGTACGATACTGGCAAGCATATTTCTAAACCCTCCCTAATGCAGGATATAGTTGGCCGTGTTTATCTGCATATGGCGTTGTCTGGGGTAGATCCGAGCCTTACCAAGGTCTGTGGTATATGGAAAATACTGGAAGCTGGCTTAGCTTTTGTTGAGTCTACACCTTCTCCAATGCTAAGGCCTGTGAGAGCAGGCCTAATGACAGCCAAAGCCATTGCATCCTTGATAAGCTTGGCTGCCAAAAATGAATGCACTCCTCAGGAGCTCTTCTCAAAAGCTTGGACTTGGAATATGCCGAAAGAGGGCAAAGACCTGAAATCAGAACTGAAAACTGATCCTCCTGCATCTGTACTGAAAAAATCTAAAGACGTCATTAAAAACTCTGTTACTGCTGATCCAAAAAAGGAGGCAAAGAAGACCAGGTCTGTCAGACCTAAGATTCGAGTCACAAGCTCCTCAACCAAAGAAAAGAGTCAGGTTCCTATCACACCAGTAACTGTAAAGTCTTATCCTTTTGTTAAAGAGCTCAGCTCTTATGACTTCAACACAGCGGTACCTACTTTGGCCCTTACTCCTGTACAGAAGGTAAGATGTCCTGCTTCAGTGCAGAAACCCTCAAGGACTGCTCCTAAGCTACAGTTTCATGTGTATGAAGAGTTGTCTCCAGTTCAAGGCAAGGCTCAGCCTGTGCCTGCTGCTCCTAAACGAACAAGGAAATCGCGTTTCAAGGTAAGCATCTAATGATGTGAGGTTTTATTATTTCATGATGTGCACTCCAGTTATGCAAGAAATAGAAAAATGTCTTTAAATTTTAATTATAGGTGGAATTTAGTGATGAAAGCGACTCAGAGGCTAATGCGCAGGCAGAGCCCAAAGTAAAGGCTGAAGCCTCTAAGACACGAACAACTGCTAGGAGAGCTGGCCACAATACCAAAACAACCCCAGATGCACCTGCTGAGAAGGTTCCCCCCAAGAGGCAGGTTAAAGGGAAAAAAAGCACCGTGGTTCCTCGTGCTGCTTCTTCTTCTGATGACGAGGCATTGGTCTGTCGTCCTGGTTCAACAAGAAGAACCAGAAAACAAGTTTCCGCGGCTGCTGTGGAGGAACCAGATACAATGAGGACCATCGAGGAGGAAACTCCAGAAGTTCTGGACATGAGCATTGAACAACTTAGGACATCAGATGCTGAGGACAATTCAGCTTCAAGTAAAGATAACAGTATGTATTTTGTGCACATTTTGTAACATAGAAAAAAACATCTACATGTCAGTCATTCACATGTATTGCTGTTTTGTTTTTAAATTACATCAGTAAATTCGGATTACAGAGAAGTTTCTCCCTAATTCTCTTGTCAGCAAAGTGCGTAGTTCTAGTTTTCACAACATTTACTTGAGGAACAAATATCCGCAAGCAAATACTAATATCAATAGTGGTCACTATAGTCCCTAACAGAATATCTTGACTGTTTCTCTAGATGTGGATTTTGAGGTGCTGCGGAGGGATATGTGCGGCGATCTGGAGAGAGATGAGCTGTTTGTTCTGAGAAACAGAGGTCATCTGAGAGAGAATGCACAAATCCACCTCTCTCATGCAGACAGCAGGCCAGGTGAGCCAAAATCAGATGATGCAGTATGGACTGGATTTATACTTATCTTATGATTGTGTGCCAGCAAAAGGAAAATAATGTAAAATGAGTTCAAGCACTATAAAGGAAGGGTTGCTTTATAAAGTAAAACAAGGGCTATGATACCTCAACTGTAAACCAGATGTTAACACGGTTTTTAAGTTTTAAAATGTAATTGTCTGATGCATAGTGTCAAAGAAGGGCTGCAACAATAGAAAAATAAACATGGAAGTAATATATTAGATGGGGAGTTCCTAATTAAGTTTCATCCATAACATCTTTTTTCAGACAATCTCACTTTGGAGGATGTTCAGTCATTGCTCCGTTCAGCGTGGTTGACTCTTCAGCACTTCCCCCCTCCCACTATTTATCCGACCCTGTGTGCTCTTTTGGCCTTGACCACGGGACAGCAAAACTCCATAACCACAGCAATGCTACATAGCCATTCTGTGGGCATCACAAGTCGACATCGCACAATCAGGCATATAGCCAGTTGTCTCAAGTAAGCACGTGTAATATGAAGTGTCAATTTATGATTTTCCACTTATGACATTCTATTTTCTGACACCCGTCATTTCTATTGTAATAGAAAGCTGAAAAAGGCTTCCAGGGAGCTGGAGGACAAGATGGATGCTTTGAGTCTGAACGAGCTCACTCAGACTCTGTGTGAACAGAGGCTGACTCAGATGGAGAACATCTTTTCATTCCCAACAGCTGACCCCTTGACTTTTCCAGAGAACCATGGCCAAGAGTTTATCCAACAAATCCAGCACCTTCCTTCAGGTAGAATAATACTTTCTTTGATTTCTCTTGCTACCCTGACAGCAGTGAGCGTCTTCTGTTTTAGCATCCATAGCCCAACTATGTCAGAATCTTTAGCATTTGAAAGGCTAAGCTAAGTAAAAGCAGAATTTGCATTATCAATGTGACCTAAGTAACATCATTTGACAGTTTCTCTGTCTATACTTTCCGTTTTAGGAGTGACTGCATGTGTGATGTCTGTAATGGGAGTCAAACAAGGAGAAATGGGCAACAGCATCATGCTGACACGTCTGGAGAAAAGTTCTGCTCCTGTCACAGTTTATATTGACACATCTAAACAAAAGGTGAAGGTTTTCAGCAGACTGTTGATCTACTTTTTTCCTTTAAAGCAAATACATTTACAATTCAAAATTAATGCAAAATGAAAATGTAAACTAACATAGTTTTTACCTCTCAGCCATAAAAAGACTGATAGGGTATTAACAGCTAACTTTGTGAACACGATAACGTGAACAAGGAGACATAGGATTTTTATACCATAAGTGTATCTATTAAAAATCTCAGACAACTTTGACTCTCAACAATGTCAGAGGTCAAGTTTTCTGAAAATCTTGTGAATGCAATAGCTCAAGAAAGAAGTCACCTAGGATTTTCATATTCATAGCATAGGTGCATAGGGAGCTGGAATCTAGAAACAATCAAGTAAGGGAATTTTATTATTGTCATAATCTGACGCCTTAATTTAAATGCTTTGTTTGGTTCTGTGACTTCATGCCTCAGTCGTGACACTCAACAGCAGCAGCCCCAGTGCTTTGTCCAGCTTTGTTTATAAGACCTTTAAATCATATTTTTAACAGATAATGACTAACTTTGACTTCCTGTTGTGCAGCATCCCATTAGCCAGTTAGTCCAGGAGATGGATAGTATTCTGGTCGAGCAGAAGGTTGTGAGCTGTGTGTCTGAGAAAGCCAAGTGGTGGGAGGGCCGCAGGGCTCTCGACTCTCGAGTTGAGGTAAGTATTACAGATGAATGACGTTGCTGGACTTCATAGTGCCTGCATTCTTCACGTACTTTGATTTTGTTAAACAGTCATTTAGACCAAAAGGTGTCATGGCAAAAAATTTCTATGAGCAATGTGAATTGCTGTTTTAGAGCGTTCTTTTAAAGTGGAAACATTTTGCTATCTCACCTTCAGCAACTCTTGAAGGACATGGAGAGGTTGCTTGGATGCTGGAGAACCTTCCTTCTACCCCTTTCATTGGATGCTGAGCTTTCCAAACAGACCCAACACCTTTACCACGCATTATCTGCAAGGGGAGTGCCAGTGGAAGAAGAGATGTTGAAGGTGGGTTTTTTTTTGTTTGTTTTCGTTTCATTTCCATGGATCTTTAACATCAGCTTCTAATTGATTATTCTGACCACTAATGCCTCTGACTTGTCTTAGGTTCTGCTTTCTGCATCTCCTGTGCTATCTGAAGACGACTTGAAACAATTTGCTCTTGGAGTTTCTCCACAGTGGGACACTGAGTGTGATCAGCTTCTTCACACTGCTGTGTCCCAGCTCTTACAGAGGGATGAGCCCCGAAATCATGTGGTTCTAATCCTTGACAAGGTTGGTTTCATAATCTCTGTGAAATACTGAATTCACTTTTATAGCTAATGCAGGCATGTGTGTCACTACGAGTTGAAAAGCATCACTGCAATGTATCACTTGTGAGAAGACAAAGTATTTGCTGCTTATCAGCTTTTGTACTTTTTGCTGCAGTACCTTCAGAAGTTGCCGTGGGAGAGCATTCCCGTCTTAAAGTCTAGCTCTGTAAGTCGGATGCCTTCTCTGCACTCGCTGCTTGGACTGAGCATTCAAAAAGAGGTATGATTAAGCTCTATAACTGTCAGGTAGGACTCATACATGTATGTTAAGGCTTTTAACATTCACACCTCTCATTAACTGCAATGCTAATAAAGACATTCCCATGCCGTCAAGGATTAATGCAAAGTGTCTGTATTGCTAATGAAACAGTTGATTTCAATAGTTGCAATGTTATCGTTATTTCAATCATTCTTTTAGACTGACTCCGAGTCTATTTTGAGGCGTGGTGTGGATGCAAAGAAAGTGTTTTATGTGCTCGATCCTGATGACAATTTAGGGAACTCTCAGGAGCGTTTCAAAGACTGGTTTTGCAGGTGAGACTGAAACATGTCAGTAATTGAGCACAAGTCCATGCATAAATGTTTTTCATCAGTTCAGTTTTCTATTCTCATTAAAGTAAACCGGACTGGGAAGGAGTGTGTGGAATTGCACCTGACTTGGGCCGACTAGAAGAAGCTGTTGCTACAAAAGACGTCTACATGTGAGTTTCAGTTTTATAAGTAAAAATTAACTACAGATTCAAACCCCTTTATTGTTTGAAGATTTTTCTGTATTCAAGATTCACTTTAAAATTCTTTTAAAAAAAGGTCTCCGTTAAAAACACATTAAAACCAATAATGGCAACCTGAATGAACTATATATATCTATATCTATATATATCTATATATATATCTATATCTATATATCTATATATGAGAGAGAGAGAGAGAGAGAGAGAGAATAAAAAATAATAATAATTGTAAAAAATTAACTCTGCAAGCAGACCACTAAGCACTGTGATGGACTCCAAGGCAATACTCTCATCTTGGCAGCATCTTGCTATGGGTGTACCTGTCAGGGTTTAAGGGAAAGAGGTGAGAGTTTATCTATTAGTAAAAATAATTCAGCCACGGTCTTGTTGGAGTAGCTTGAGGACAAGTCTGCCTGTGTCTGAGTGACCCAGCCAAAGAATGAGTCCAAATCCATGTGTGCATAGCTTGTAGAGATGTGTACAAAAATACCCAAAGCTTAATGTCCTACTTGAGGGCCTTCTGGAGATAAGTAAGGGTCAGTGTGCAGAAAGTGAAGGTGTCTGGATGGTGACCCTGAGCTTTAGTGTAGATCGTTCACACTGGGACTGATTTCTTTATCAAGTGGGTGAAACCTCAAAAATAAAACTTTCTCTTTGTCAAACATTTAATATTCATTCTATTTTAAATAATGAGGGCTTGTTTTTCTTAACGTTCAGTTCTGTCATCAGATTTCCATCTTTTTTTACCTTGTATTTCTATTTTTTTTTTCTGTTCGTTTTGTGAGTTTCACTGTTTGTTTGGTTTTTTGTTGTTGTTGTTGTTGTTGTTTGTTTGGGTTTTTTTTGTTTGTTTGGTTTTTTTAAATCTATCTCTCCATGATTTTAGTTATGTGGGCCATGGAGCAGGAGCCCGGTTCCTGGACAGCCAGGCTGTTCTCAAACGGCCGCTGAGGGCAGCGTCTCTGCTGTTTGGCTGCAGCAGCGGAGCCCTGGCTGTCCGGGGACAGCAGGAAGGAAATGGCATTGTGCTAAATTACATCATAGCAGGCTGGTAAGATATCTTTGCATTTTCATCCATGTGCAGCTGAATGAAAACTGGATAACATGACCATATGAAATGCACAGCATTTCCTCTTGATGACTGCAGCAGTTATAATAGCTGATGTAAAACATTTTCATTTTATGCATTTATTTTTAACTTGTGCACTACAAACAAAGCACTTATGATTTACAATCGACCCTAAAAACAAAAATTTAAATAAAGAAAAATAAACATGCATAATAATAAAAAGTAAAAATCTGAAAATGTACTTACTGAAAGTTTTGTTTAAAAGGTCGCAATCCTGCTGCATATAATTTTTGATAACATGGAGTGTGATTTTTTTTTTTTTTTTTTTTTTTTTTTTTTTTTTTTTTTTTTTTCCCCTCTCTCTTTTTTTTAATACTGCTGTTGCAGATTTAATTAGAATCTTTTGAAACAAACTGTTGTTAACAGAAGGAATATTTGGGGATCTTATGTAAAGTATCTAGTTTGTAACATGTCTTATGGTCATCATCCTTTTGATTTTTTGTTTGTTTGTTTTAGCCCATTCATCTTGGGAAATCTCTGGGATGTCACAGATCGGGATATTGATCGCTTCACCAAGGCCTTGTTAGAGTCGTGGTTTTCTGCTGGCTCCGGGGCACCGCTCCTCGACTTCATGGGGTCGTCTCGGCAGGCCACTCACTTGAAATATCTGATAGGCGCTGCGCCCGTGGTATATGGCCTGCCAGTGCACTTAACATAGGGTGCTACTGAGGTTAAATCCTTTTTTTTTTTTTTTAAATGCATTTTGAGTATAACATTATTTTTAAACCATTGTTTTGAATTTTTTGTGTGTCAATACGTTTTAAATAACGGGATTTCTTTTAAATTTTTAAATTCATTATTAATGTATAGAATGAACTCCTTTTTAAAATATAATAAATGTTTTTTTTCACACACAATCTGTTGGTGCCCTGTTAATTATGTAGACGTGAAGCCCAGATCTGTCTCCACAATCATCAGATCACAATCTTTGGGAGTTAGTTGACCAGGAGATTGGTATCATGGATGTGCAGCAGACAAATCTGCAGCAACTCTGTGATTCTTTCATGTTAAAATGGAATAAAATTTCTGAGGAATGTTTCCAGCACCTTGCTGAATTTATGCCACAAAGAATGAAGGCAGTTCTGAAGGAAAAAGAGGGTCCAACCCAGTACCAGCAGCGTTTATTTGATAAAGTGGCCACTGAGTGTACGTTGAACCTGGTGCCTGCGATACCTGACACATTTACATAAAGCTCTCTACCTTAAACCAATACAAAAGAAAAGAATAGTAACAGTATAAAAGTGTTTGACACGAAAAATGTCTTCAGAAAGGAGCCACCCCCCCCAAAGCCCATCCTCTCGTATCACAGCTGAGTGTTTTCTAGTCACTGTTTTGAACTTTGCACCCATGGGTCATGCATGGTGTTATTTCTTTGGAATAAATTATTAGTTTTTAACAGCAGTTGGTGGATGTCTACACTTTCTGGGTGCTCTTGCAGTTTTAGTTTTATTTTGTCACAAGCACAAAAAATAAATTTTATATAGGGCCTATATCCAGCAATATTTTTCTTCTTCCTTTGGCCTGAGCAGACTGAAAGCAGATCATCTGCCTCCATCACACTCTATCCCTGGAATCCTCTTCTGTCACACAAACCCTCTGCATACCATCCTTAACTACATCCATGAATATTTTCTGTCTTTCTCTCCTCCTGCTGCTTGGCAGTTCCATCTTCAAGATCCTTTGTCTGATACATTTACCATCTTCAGTTCATTTTCGACTCTGCCACCTCCAATTCGGACTGCTGTGTTTTAGTCAGTGCAGCTATCTCCAAATTGTACATCATAGCATGTCTCACTACCACCTTGTAAACCTTCCCTTTCACACTCGCTGATATCCTTCTGTCACAAATCACCCCGGACACTTGGCTCCACCCTGCCTGCACACTCTTCTTCACCTCTCTTGCGCACTGTCCATTGCTTCAGATGGTTGACTGCAGGTATTTAAACTTATTCTACTTTCACTACCTCTGCACCTCTCTGCCTCTCTCATTCACACATATGTATTCTTTCTTACTTCTATTGACTTTTATTCCTCTTCTCTCCTGAGTATATCCTCACTTCTTCAGGCTCTTTTCCTTTCTTCCTACTCTCACTACAGATCGGTGCCATCTGCAAACACCATAGTCCACAGAAACTCCTCCCTGACCTCATCTGTCAGTGATCACCATTGTAAACAAGAAGGGGCTCAGTGCAGATCCCTGATGTTATCCCAGCTCAAACTTGAACCCATCTGTCAGCCTCACATACTTCTCTGTGAAGAGGCATAAGGAGCTGGTTCACTTCCTCACTTCTCCGCAGTGGGGCGATGTTTCAGACTAGTGACGGTCCAGCTCCATAACCCGGAAACAGCATCGCTAAAGGTCTCTTAGCATCACGCTTCCAACATGGCGGTGAATCTGACAGACCTCTCCCTGCCTCAATTAGAGGGACTGAAAACCCAGCTAGACCAGGTAGTGTGCCTAGTTTGTCCGTGTGTGTGCGAGGAATGTGTCCTTATAAAGGGCTCTAATCAGAGCTTTAAGCGTGCTGAGAACGGGCCCGGGTATTCAGCCGGCTAGCACCACTGATGCTAACAGTGCAAACCCGTTGTTGTTGATGTTGTCGGCACACCTTAACAAGTCAAGCATAAAACCATTGGTTGGTAACCGTGTGCCACTTGTTTTCTACACGTTGTTGTGTCTTTTTGCAGGAAGTTGAGTTCTTGACGTCTTCGATAGGTCAGCTCAAAGTTGTCCAGACAAAGTATGTTGAGGCAAAAGATAGCTTGAATGTCCTGAACAAAAACAATAAAGGTGAGTAATAATTTTAACTTTTGACAGCCTATTAATTCAGTGCACCTCTGGTAGATTGAAAAACATGTTTATCTCAACACTCAAGAGGCGTGAAACTGACTATATCGGCAATAACTCGTATTATTATATATTAGATGAACCGGTATTCAAATGAAATGCAAGTAGCAGCTACTACCCTGTTTATTTACTTCCCCTTTTAACTTGCCAGTTAACTGATAAATGTTATGTAGTGAAAGTGAGGAGCAGGTGGAAGAGAGCCTAGAGAGGTTTGAAAGTCAGCACAAGTGTGAATGTGAGAGAGACGGATGTAACGGTAAAGAGTAGAGGAGTTTAAATACCACAAATGTCCAGAGTTTCCAAAATGAATGCCATGTTGATGTCAGAGTAGAAAGGTCAGACTGCTTTGAGCTGATGGAAGAACAACAGCAACTCAAATAACCACTCTTAATAACTAAGGTCTAGGACATTCATCGGACGTCCTCTATTAAAAATCAACGACACATCCTGGATTATAGTGTACATGACTATCGCAGTTTCAACAAAACAAAAAAGCAAGAGCAAAACACAGAAGCGCTGAGGCACTGATCTGAGCTCATATGTACAACATCAGTTTTGCTAACACAGCGTCACACTCTAATGATATAACCAGTCATCACATTAAAATGACACTTGTTACATCCTTATTAGTTCTTATGACACCCCGCACGACCATTTCTGGCCAAAAACAGAATTCTGCTTTTTCAGTAATGTTCGCTAGAAATCTGTAGCTTAATTTGATTTATTATTTCCTCTTTCATATAGGAAAAGAACTCCTTGTGCCTCTTACCAGTTCTGTATCCTTTTGTTTGCACTGGACAGTAAGTGTTTTGCTGTGTTGTATGATGTGCTTTAAATTAAGTCATGGTTATCTTGAGCTATGCATGTTTGTCCTTGACATTCCTGTTACTCAGATGTATGTCCCTGGGACATTAAATGATGTGGAACACGTTTTAGTGGATGTGGGGACAGGATACTATGTTGAAAAGGTAAAAAAAAATTGCAATTTGAAAAGCCATGAGTGGATTATAATGAAACAAAATGTTTAAATGTGTTTGAGTCGTGTTGAAATTTCTCCTTTTTGTCTCTGCAGAACGTGGAAGACTCAAAGGCATTCTTTAAGCGCAAAATAGACTTCCTCACAAAGCAGATAGAGAAAATTCAGCCAGCCCTACAGGAAAAGCATGCCATGAAACAAGGTAACTTCCTTATCTCGGTGCACCATCATACCATGTGACATTATACTGGTTCATATTAAGCACTGTATGAGTCAGAATTCTGGCTGGGTTGTAGGGGGATCAAATACTTATTTTACTCAATGACATGCATGTTTCTGGACTTCTTATTTTTATTTTTTTCTTCAATTAAAATGAAATTATCCTAAAAATTAGATGACAGCAATTATGATTATTTTCACAACATTAATGCGGAATCTTTTTGAATACATGGTACTGATGGCTTGAACCTCAGTCTTTAAACTTTACCTTCATTTTGATCTCATCGACAAAGCTTCATGTGTGTATCTTACAGAGTTGTGATACTGTTGTGTTGACAGATTGTGCTAAATAACAACCAAATTACTAATAGTGCCTTTGCAGTTGCAGTTGTTCCCAGTACAGAAGGTGTCTTCATAAACACATTTCATCATCATTGACAAAAACATAGACTTACAAGGTGAAGATGATATCAGCTAAAAATCCATGTCCACTCATGTGATGAACCGCGTTGTCCATTGGATAATAAGTTTGCAATGCGACATAACTCCCCCACATCTTCACTGTGTCTGTGCCAGGCATCATACTCGTCCTCATTCTGTCTGTTTTTTTTTTTTAGTTCGTTTAGCCTTTGGCTTTTTTACAGTACAGTTTTTGTTTTATACACTAAAGAGTAGTGAACTAAATACATAAGTAGCTTTCATCATAGCTAGCTAATATGAATTTTGATGAATTAACCTATAAAGATGACATTTGATGACCTCCCCTGTACCCTCAACCTACTACACTAATGCTGGGTGATTTAACCCATGTGTAAGTTATATAAAACAGCATGTTAGTGTTGTTGGGTTAGTAACGACTTTACACCTTGGCATTTATCAATGAAGATGTGGTTCAACAACCATTAGAATAGTATTCAGGTTTATCCAGGGGTAACTAGGGGCAGAAACCCCCTCACTAACTTTTGATGCAAACACACTCATTTTGTTCTAATAGTCAGGAATTAAATATGACAGAAACCACTCAGAAAAGAGTTTCAAGGGTTATTCCGAGTAAGCTATGAAGGGTAATCGAGCTAAAATACAATAAAAGTCCTTCATCAAATCACCTGTGTGAATAGTTCAAATGTGAAGAAAAGCAATGTTTTCAGCTCCTCCCATCCAACAGGAACAGCATGCTAAATTAAGAAACTGCTCAACTGAAAGTCATTTGTATCCTTATGAACTGCTCAATCTTTAAATTTGGCACATTTCCTGCCCCTCCCTGCTGTCTGTATTGCAATGCAATTCCTGCAATATGCAGGGGTGAGTCTAAGGAGGGGCCAAATGTCACTTTAGTTACTATTTCTTTGGGATTTGGATAATATAAATTATTAATCTAGCAAGAATTTTATGTATATTCTTATTGATTAAACTAGCAATATATAAAGAAACTAAATGTGCTTTTTCTGGCACAGTAAATTTTTGATCAGTGCACTTATGAACCATGACTGTGATTTTGTTTTTGTTTTTTTAATGAAGCCATGTGTTGAGTCTTTAACATTAAAGAATAAAGGTAATTTCCAATGTCCGTGCCATTACAAAAGATGGGTATGAGTGCATATCAGAAAATGTTATGTAATGTAATCAATAGTAACGTTGGATTTATATTATACTTGTCTTCTTTCTTGCAGCTGTAATTGAAGTAATGAACATGAAGATCCAGCAGTTACAACAGAGCCAACAAGCCTCGCAAATGGGGACCACCAAGGCATAATAAGAACAGCTGTTTGAACTCCTTATGAGCGGGAGGATTTTTTAGTTTGTGTTGAGAAAACATGCTTCAATCTGACGAGCACAAACCTTGTTTCAAGTATATTACATGGTAGCCTGTTGTTATTGTAAAGCAGTCATATGCGCTTGGTCAATTTTAAATTAAATTGGGTGTCCAGCATGTTTGATTATTAAAGAGGTCACTGTGGATTCAATGAACATTGAAGTGTTTGTGTTATTGTGTTTATCAGTGAAAGTCAATAAGGACAGCTGTTTTGTTTGTAAGACTGAAGATTGTAAAAATGGACTCCTCTTTGGTGCTACTTACAAGATGCTGCACTCCCATTCCCATGTTTTTATTTATTCTGGTTAATTAAATTCACAGGGGCTGCTCCATCCTTTCTGACTTGTTTAGCTGGGGTTTAGAAATGAAGTTAAAATGAAGCTTGCAGGGCTTTAAAAGGCAGACAGTGATCATTGTTTCTGTGTGTCCGTGTTGCAGTGTTTCAGGTGTTAGCAGGGATTTTGACTTATTGCACAGGTTGGGTAATCAGTAATCCACTAATCACATAGTGTTGTGTAAATTGTGTTGCTTTTGAAAGACTGGTAAACGAACTCCCTGTAATAAGTTTGACTGAGGTAAATCTCAAAAACAGTGACCTCTACAGGGCACTTTGACTGTTTCAGAGTAAACTACAGCTTCTCCCGACGGCCATGTGCTTAGCTTTACAAAGTGATCATGAGACTTTGACCCCAATAATCCTTCAGGCTGAAGGTGGGCAGGGCCATACTTAAATTGCAAGGTCACTGTAGAAGGCCACAAATGCCCTAAAATAAATAAATAAATGAATGTGACACCATTAAATAAAAGTGAAACTAGCTTATTAAATGTCAAATTAAATGAATCGATAACTTATTTATATTAATAAATTATTTCACTTTGTAATTAATAGCAGTTTTTTTTAATGATCTAATTTTCCTCACTCCTCCACAGTTCTCTGATCGCGATTGAAAAGCAGATTTAATCAGCCAAAAGTGAAATCACATGTGCGGGTTTTATGAGAGCTGCGCTGATTCAATCGACATGATTTCATCAGTATTGTCGTGCTGGAGCAGCACCGGGTCAAGTTCCACCCACTAATTACTGTTTAGGTGAACTTCGCCCGGTAACCCAGTTTTGTCCAAACTGCATACTGTCGCAGTTCACATTTTTAAAAAAATCTTCTTGCTTTTACTTTTCCTACTCCGACAACTCAAACTTATTGGACAGGCTCTTTCCAAAGCTAATTCAAGGCTGTTTGGCAGTACGCGGTGTCCTGAGGTCACAGATGGTTGCTATGCTGCGCTGCAGTTGCCGTGGAGGCGGAGTGCAGCCTGTCGGGACGGTCGGTTGAAGATAAAGGACGTAACTGTCACACGCTGGAGGAGCGTAGCGAAGTTTATCTGCGGGCTGAGGATCTGAATGGAAGAAATTTTTGAGTAAAATGGATAGTGCTTGTTAAAAAAAAAAATAGCGAAAAAAGTTTTCCGTGTCTTAAAGATAAAAGATCTCAAAGTTGTCGTGCGCGCGGACGTGCCTTTGGAACTGGAGCTCGAGCTGTCGTTTAACCGTACTGCCGCAGTTGTTGGGAGAGACGTTAATTAAACGTAGACGCCAAGATCAGCAACTTCGACTTACGATATTTAATAGCAAACTTCGCACGACAATTGAACTATCGGTTCCCCGGTACTGACGAGGACATACGGAGAAGATCAAATCAGCATGGTGAGTTTTGACGAGGCCTTATTGCTAGCTAACGAGCAGCAACCTGTTTGCGTCCTTTCTCTCGTTTCACACACGCGTGCTGTGTGAAGTTTCTCGGATACTTGTGTGCTTTTTCTTTGATTACACGACACTTTGTCTTTACGTTTCTCATTCCACACAAGCACTTCTCTTGCATTATTTTAACCTGTCAAACACATTAGCTTAGTTTAGCAGTACGAAGTGTAGCCGGTGTCGTGTGCGGGTAAGATGAGAGCGAGTTAGCGAAACATGGTGGTGTCACTTGTTACATATGGCAACGTTACGGTAGGACACCAACCAAAGACCCTATTCGCCAAACAGGTATTTACGAACTCGTTGACTTGGTGTTGCTGCTTTACGAGTTACACTCGGTGTGCGTTTTAAAGTTGGATTACACGTGTAGTAAATATGGCACGTGATTTGTGTTAAACGTTAGCACCACTGTAGCTGAATAGCCCGTGATAAAGGTCATAGCACTATGGGACGTTCATTGTGAAAATATAAGAACACGTACAGTAGGAGTAATAATGATCGATGACACCTATTTTATCCAGAAGGAGACTTATTTAAGCGAACTTTAAATGAACACAGTGAATATCGCTACGTGTTTGAAAGCGCTCGGGCATGTCGGTGCCATGTGCTCTTCTCGACCCTCAAAGTACTTCTAGTGTTTCACTGTAAACCCAGACCTGCTGCTTTTGTAATACAATGTTGGATAGCAGATTGGATTGAAAATAAGATTCTAGTAGTGTGTAGCTACTCGAAATATTGCACACTCGAGATTTTACAATGGATGACAGGTCAAACTGCCTTATTCGAGTCATGCTGCCTTGAGGCGGGTCTGCGCCATGTACGGGTGCATGTGAGCGACTGAGAGGCGGAACAATGGTGATAAGCAATCCAATGAAAATTCAGCTGGCGCTTACATGCGTATGCGTGTCAAAGCTTTAGTAGTACTACTTCAGAGCTCTGGTCAATGTGTGTGAAGAGTCGACACATTTGCAAAGCTGGATTAAAGGATCGCTAATGAACAGAGTTCATTCATTGGATTGGCTCTGATGTATAATGCTAAATTAGCTTTGAATGTCTGTTTAGGATCTTGACTGACCTGTCTTGTTGGTTGACTTGACATATGACACACAAATGTTTTTTGACACTTGAGACTCATCATGACTCATTCAATTTGTTTTTTTAAACTACAGTACATATATTAAAAAAATATCAAATCAAAAATATGAATTAAGACCACAGTGCAGTAAGTACAACACTAAAGTAATCTCTTTATTCAGTAATATACTTGTTTTCACACTATACAAGGCTGTACACAATCTCATTTTTAAAAATTACATTTACTCTTGCTACAATTCTTCCACTCTTACTTTCACTCCACTTTGAGTGACATATTTGAATACCACTTTCTTGATGCATGTTTCTCAGAAATTAGTTGCTGGCTTACCAGCTGTATGCAATTATGTTAAAGTGTAATGTTTGAAGGAAAAAGCTGTTTATTCTGTCTCTTTTAATTATCATGCAGGTTACCACAAAGGGAGCGGGCCTGAACCCCAATGCCAAAGTGTGGCAGGAGATCCCTGCCCAACAGAGTGAGAGCCCCGAGGAGATGGACAATGCTCCATGGCTCAATACCTGCCCTCCTCCTGCTGAAATGACCGAAGGTATGCTTGCAGGGAAGAAACAGTTAGTTCCTCTTATATGGTACTACACTAAAACCAAACGTTCTCACTTGCTCTGGTACAGTGTTAAAAAATAGGGAGTTGATGTGTGGCAAGTATAGACATGTATAGTAAAATTACAGCTAGACATGGTATGAGGAAATGGACAAGAGAAGCAACCTCAACCATGGGAGTATGCAGTAAATGCAAACATGACAAACCTTGTTTTGTGTATTATAGTATCAACAGTTATGACATAAATGTTGCAGAGTGAGGATTGAATGAATTAAGTGTTCAGGTTCACTAAACTGAAAATGCTGACCAAACAGTAGGACCTGAGTGCAACAAAAGTTGGTGTTTTTTCATGAATCAGATTGAGGTTTTTGTTAGTGTGCTCCTGTATTCATCAGGTTCATATTGTTTAGCAAAGTTTGGTCTTGCAGTTTTGTGTTGAAGGCCAGTGAAGTTTTGCTTTGTTTTTATTCCCCACCCCCCTGGAAGACACATGAAGGTTGAGTTCTGTATTGTCCTTGACACTTCTCAAGCAGACAGAGAAACAGTAATTTCCTTTAATAAGCCCTTTGGCAAGTCTGAAACACTGGCCCATCTAATTTCATCACTTAGATTGTGCAAGTGGTGCACTCTGTCATTTTAAGAAGACTGATATTGTGTTGCTGATGCTTTGACTCATTTATACGTATTGATTACTGTACCAATTGTGATCACCCATTTTTCTGTATCCTTTTCTGCTTTAGTCTTATAATCAGATGTTTGAATTTCACTGGCAGTTGATCCACAATTTGGAGTTCACGTATTCACATGTCATTTTACATGCATGTAGTTGGACTAATTGGAAATCTCTTGGATTAGAGTTTGCTTATCTCTCATTTTGACGTTAAGGGGCCAAAGGGTGTCAACCCCCCCACCCCCACTACCACTGGTGATTATAGTTATAATTATAGCCTGTTATAGTTTCAGTGTAGTCCTCAAAAAATATATCTCCATAGGATGAAACCTTGCACTTGTAATATTTGAAATAATGAAACATTTTTAGTGAGATTGCACAAAGGTGCACTCAGTCCTGTTGTGTACTACTTAATTGAATGTGACACTTATCACTTTGCTCCTGTTTCCTCTTAGATTACTCAGATGTTCCCTCTTCAGGAGGTAAAGGATACTACAGTGAAAACGTGGACAGCACTGCTGAGTATACCCCTGTGAATGACATCAGTCCGTCTGACCAGGGGTATTTAGGCTTTGACCCACAGTGCAAATCCACCATAGATAATGCATCTGAGGTGCAGCCGATGTCCGAAGAGAGTTTGAGACAGTCATTAAAGGAACGTCTCGAGTTCTTCTTTTCTAGGTGAGTTGTGTATAAAGCATTGTTGCCTTAATGGGACAGCAGTAATTACTGAATTTACTTTGTTTCATAACTGTAAGAAGCCATGTAACTTTAATTGGAGTATATTCTTATATTGAGTCATTGGTGTCTGAAGTTTCTAATTTGGCTTAACTGCCGTTTTCATCTTGATTCAGCTGCACAAACAATGATTCAGGTCGGTAGTGATTTAATGTTCTGAAATGTCTTAGTATTTGCAAACTCAATGCTTATTGAACAAAACTTCTTTTTAAAATTATTTTGTAGTGACGTGTTAAATTGGACAATGTCTAACACAAAAGTGCTTAATAAATGGCTTTCCTACACTAATGTAAATGATTTAACATCAACCCCACCACCAACCACCGTCATCATTTTTGTTGTTGAAAGGTTGATGTTTGTGTTTTACTATTACTGCAAAGCTGTAACTCAGAAGCCAATGTTTTGGCTATTGCAGAGAGAACCTTTCAAAGGACCTCTACTTGATATCCCAGATGGATGGTGATCAGTTTGTTCCCATTTGGACACTTGCTTGTATGGAGGACATTAAAGCTCTTACCACTGACATGGACCTCATTCTGGATGTACTGCGAGGTACAAGTGCTTCTGTTTATCTTTGTTTCACATAGACAGGCTGATACTTTTAAAAGTTTTGAACTCTAATGGTTCTTAAACTGCTACCTGCTGCAGCTTTATCAAATATAATTAATTACAATTAAATATAATTACATAGTTCACTATTTAAAGTGCCCATTGTTACTTTTTAAAAAGTAATGCATTACATACTTGAAAGAATGTGCTTCATTACACTTCATTACATTACTTTTGTTTTACTCTGATTAGTGTGTGGTTGATTTACCCCATCATAAATAAGATTATTTACAGTGTCTACCAACTTTAAATTGGCTACAGTGGAGCAAAAGTCTTTCATAGCTATTACATAAATGGGATATTTCAGTTGTCTTCAGCTGCACTGTGTAGATTTAGGAAAATAATTTTTAAATTATTTTTTTTATAAGCCTCGCCCATGGTCCAAGTTGATGAATCTGGGAAGAAGGTTCGACCAAACCACAGTCGCTGCATCATTATTCTAAGAGAAGTGCCGGAGACTACCCCAGTTGAGGTAAAGACGACTCCTACATGCTAATAAAATATTGCTCTGCAACCCCAGACTGTCTGACTGAATGGTAAAATGTACAAATGTAAAATGTGCAAACTGATTGTGCTTGCGTAAATTGTGATAACTATTGTCAAGTCAGCTTTAGGTGGTTAAAATATTGTGTGGTAGTGTGTATGCTGTAGCTGAGTGATAGCCCTTTTTCTTTTCGGTCAGACTTTGCATGCTGACTTGTGGAGAGTGATGGAATGGTCTGTTTTAGGTCAAAGTGTTTCATGTTGTGTTCCTCTCACAGGAAGTAGAGGCTCTTTTTAAGAGCGAACACTGCCCGAAACTGTTAAGTGTTGAGTTTGCGCACAACAGCAACTGGTACATAACTTTTCAGTCGGACATGGATGCACTACAGGTACGTCCCCTTATGAATTACCACAAGCTACTTTTACTTATTTTTAAACTGGTTGTACAATTTCAGGTTTATACAACCAGTTAAATATTCTATTATTACCTGGCATATTTAACTTAAAATTGCAAAATCTTTCTACCAAGCAGATACAGTACTTTTTGATCTTTTCATATGTTTCACTAAGGTTCTGCATTAAAGGAGAGAGAGTTTCTACCACATTTTCTTTACACGGTTTTCTTTTCTTGCCCTCAGGCTTACAGATACCTAAGAGAGGAAGTTAAAATGTTCCAAGGGAAACCAATCATGGTGAGTAACCCATGTTTTTATTTCTACCTCAGTCACTGCTCGTTATTGGTTATAGATGTATGGAGCCTGCTATGCTTTGTGTTCCACTTGATACACTAATTTGATAAGCAAGAATGGGGATTTTTTTTTTCTTTCTTTTTTTTAAAAGCCCTATCAGTGATATTTTTGCGGGACTTTGATATGACATTGTGTGCCCTGCTCTTTTATCTGATGGAGCAAATGACACAGTGATTTGTTGATGGTCCTGTTTAAGCCCCAGTGATGATCAGTATCGCGCTTGGAAGGACCCATATGCACTGTGGCTAGCTGGGTGGAACCTTTCACTAGCTTTCTTAAAATCTGTGTCTGTTTCTATGCTGTTCCTCTCTCCCTTATTTTTCTCTTATACTCCTTCCCCTCCTCCCCCTCCTCAACCCCTTTCTTTCCTCCTAGTCGGTGCAGTGTTTTATGGCCTAATGACCGTGAGATTATGAGATCTGAGGGGACTAAGGACAGTAGAGCTATATGGGTCCTGTGGAAATGTTGTGTCGATATTGATTCTCTCATTTTCCCTGCAGGCCCGCATTAAGGCCATTAATACATTCTTTGGCAAGAATGGCTTCTGTAGCGTCCAGGATTCAGGTGTGTACAGTCAACATGCTCCGCTGCAGGCCCCGTATGACTCAAGTGCTCCAGTGTACATGCAGTCGATGTACAGCCCTCAGCAGCAATACCCTGTTTATCCTATTGTGTCTCCCTCCTGGAATCCTCAGCCATCAAGCATGCCTTATTTTGAAACACCACTGGTGAGAACCTTAATGTACTATTCAGAATGTCCCTTAAAGCTTCTACGTTATTTATTTTATGTTTTTAATGCTGTTCAAATTAATGGCAGTCTCCATTGTAACTAATATTTATAACCTCTGTAAACTCAAAGTTAATATTAGTGTAGAGCATCAGAGGGGCGTTGTTGTTTTTGTGGGGGGCGGTTTTGAGTTACATTTGTAATGATTTTTCCTGTTTGGTGATATGCAGGCACCTTTCCCCAACAGTGGATATATGAATGGTTACAGCAGTTCCGGGAACTACAAAGCTAACTCAAGCTCAGTCAACACACATGCTGCTATGACCAGGAACCGGTATGTACGGTTATGATACAAACTTTTAGTTTATTAGATCAGTGCAGACTTTAAGTTACCATCAGGTGCTGGCAGTGTTTGTTGTAAGCTTTAATTTAAGAAATTAAGGACTTTGAACTTGGTAAAATACTTTCTGAGGATGGTAATGCTAGCATTAACTTAACTGCAATGCAGTTTGGTACCAGTCCTTCCGGAGTCCATTATTTTGCTTCAGGACTGAAACTTTTTTTTTTTTATTTTAAAGAAATGAGTACTGTCAGTTTCCTCTGTTACTGTCATTTGCAAACCAATAAAGTAGGGGTGCAACAATACTCGTATCGATATTGAACCGTTCGATACAGTGCTTTCGGTTCGGTACGCATATGTATTGAACAATACAAAATTTTTAATTTATTTTATCAACTTTTCTTCTGACGATGCTGTCTGTGTTGAGCGCTCAGTGGATCTGCGTTCGACTACTCCGCCTAGGCTGCACTGTCGAGTGCAGATCCACTGAGCGCAGCGCAAGCTAGCAAGACTCGTTAAGTTAGTTATCAGTTAAGCTCGTTGCAACATGGCAACTGCCTCAACGCTACCCGAAATTGAACCTCCCCCACCCTCATTCAGATCTGGCATTTGGAGCTATCTTGGTTTTCATGTGAAGCATGACCCTGATGGTAAGCGCGTCATGGACAAAAGTAAAACAGTATGTCGGATGTGCCACGCAATGCTCAATTACATTGGTGGGAACTAGTGCGTTAGCGCAGTTAGCTCGTTAAGGTGTTGACGCTGTCCAGCCTCACGCACGGGGGCGATCCGCTGTAACTCATTACCGGAGATTTGCCGCGTTATGGCGTTAGTGTCATTTTAACGAGATTAACTCTGACAGCACTAGTGGGAACACAACGAATACATTTACGCCGACATCATCCTAGTGCAAAGACAAGTGGAAGCAGACAAAAACAACAAGCAGGCATGCTACAAACTTTACCCGAGTCGTTTAGCACATGATTCTCCTTATGGGGACCTGATATGTTTAATATGCTGCTGAGAATATACCCCAGAAGAAGCGTATAGTATAGCTTTTATTTTGGAAAGAGCCATTTCTGTAATAAACTCTTTTCCAAAGATGAGGGATTCCTCGATCTGATAGATTTATTTATTTTTTTTATTATTTTGTTGTTTTAACAACATTAAATTTAAAAACTGTACTTTTGAGTTAAAATGTATATTTATAATTTTAATAAATGACAAATTAAAAAGGCATGAACATTTTTTTGTATCGAAAAAATATCGAACCGTGACACCAAAGTATCGAACCGAACCGTGAATTTGGTGTATCGTTGCACCCCTACAATAAAGATCAGCTTTCTTGCATTGCTCTTGTGTTCACTCTTTGTTAATAAAACGTGTACAATCCTATCAAACTATGCTTTTGTGGTAGTGCTTGATTTCTGTAGTAAAACTTGTAATGTTTTTTGTGTGGACCTAGAAATCATTTAAAAGATCATCCCAGGCCTGGAGATGTGCACTCTTCTTTTGCTCCAAGGAACCAGGTGGATGGTGTGTCTGGTCCACAGGTCCTGCAAACACAACAGCTGATCTCTCTGGCCTCCTTCAACCTTAAAGATGTGAGCGGGGCTGGACGGGGCAGGTGAGTTAGTATTATCCTACACTTACCCCTGTTAACACAAATGGTTTCCAATCTGATGTGGCAGTCTAATGGTGTGGGGGTTTTATTTTTGTTTTGTTTTGTTTTTTGTAGAAGAGGCCCCAATCGAAGCACAAGGAGAAAAAGGGAAGATGAGCAGGCAACGGTCAGTTGGTTTCCTCTTTTTGTGCCTTTTATTTAAGAAGTTGACTGCCAGGACTGTGTTCTACAGTGTCTTGGTGTGCTGCTTTTTAATATATTGAATTTTACTTCTTCATTCAATGTAGAAGCCTGTCCCTGTACCGGAGGCCAAGGCATCACATCCAAAGTTTGACCTGGCAGCCTCCAATTTTCCACCTCTGCCCGGATCTGTTGTCAGTATGCAGGAGGAAAGTGTCCCTGAGATGCGCCTTTCTGATATTGTGCGTGGCCTTAAGGTGACAAACAAGGTGAATATGTTGCTTCTCCTGGTGCTTTCTATTCTTAACTCTTTACAAAACAAGGTCAAATATAAATGCACAAATATAATTGTCATTACAGTCTGTCAGCAAAGATGTTCCCACAAACATCGCAGAAGGTCCTGTAAACAAACCTGATCCTGTAATTCCACCTAAACCTGCTGTTGTGTCCACACAAACAACCACTCCACCAGTCTCAAGGTAACCTTTGCTTCAGCCTAATACATCAGTGAATAACAAAGGTATTGAGTCTTCAACAATTCACTTACCCCTTACTTTTTTTGTATATATTTAGTGATTCTCTTGTAGTAAAGGAAGAGGATAAAACTGAAGCTCCTGTAACAAAGGAAAATGTCTCCTCATCCGCACAAGCTCACACACAATCATCTTCAGAACATGCTCCCTCCACCTGCAGCCAGGCTCTTTCTACCGAAACACCTTCATCGCCTCCCACATCTCCAACATCTCCAACATCAGAACCGGTAAGGATTTCTTTTGTGCTGATTATCACATTATATTGTGTAACATCAGCTTACAACTCCCCAAACTCAGCGTGTTTTGTCATCTTGGTTTTTTTTTTTTGTTTTATTTTTTTAAACTGTGGTTCCCTGTTCTTTTACCAGGGTCTAAAAAAGCTCAGTTATGCAGAGGTGTGCCAGAAGCTGGCCAAAGAACCGCTGCCAGCACAGATGCCTTCTCCCTCCACTCCCACCTCTTCAGACAGCCAACCCCTGCAAGAGCTCAAGGTAAACAGGGTGGAGGAGCCTCGTCCCAATGGTCGACAAACTGCAGAGAAGCGTGGAGATAAACGGCCTCCTCGGCAACCACTGCGCTCCTTCAGAGGGGGAAGTGGCCAAGCCAGAGTCCGAGAGCCAGGGCAGAAGATTCGGGAACATCAGAAGGGCCTGAACACTGGGAAACGATTTTCACCACAGCGGGCAGCCAGACGCAGTGGCAAAGAACAGAATATCCCTCCAAGTTCACCGAAGTAACCAAAGGGTGGGGAAAAATGAACTGAAAACAGAAAAGAATATATGTACATATGTAATAATATAAAGACAGATGTCTATATTTCATTTCATGAGTTTGTCACATCTCTTTAGATTACTGCAGGCCTGAAATTATTTGGAAATTTGTAAATAGATTTTCCTTTTCGGAAAATGTCGTCATAGATGGAATCGCAGGGTTCGCGGTGATAAAGCGTACTTCGCTGAAAGTAGTATCACGATATGATAAGAGGATGTCCCTGTACATTTGTTGAATTTGTGGCATCTACATCTGTGGTTTAGAAAATATGAGACCTTGTATCTCTTTTTTTTTTTTTTTTAAAACATGTAATTAACAAGTAATCTAATAAAGTAGTATCTATTGTCAGTTATCCATGAACTTGACATGTTCAGCTTCAGAGTGGGTTGAACTTTTGGAAGGTAAGAGTAGCAATATTTGTAGAAATGTTTGTAGACTCTTGTTCTACGACTAGTGAATCTTGTCTTGAACTTGTTATACTTGTTGGGTTTTGTGTTTTGCAATAATTTTCCTTTGTGGTCCAAATATTGGATCAATACAACTAATGTTGGAATAAGTGGAGCAGATCTGCTTATGTCATTTTTACTAGACTTTACAAAACTTTTTCTTTTTCATAAATTATAAATATCTAATTATTCTATCAGTGCTAATGGTTGGTGGATGTAGGCAGGAAAGTGTTTGACCAGAGCTTAGTATTGTTGGCATCTGCTTTGTAAAGTACAACTAAAAAGGGTTTTTTCAGCTAACTTTGGTTTGTATTTCACAAAACCAGTGTATACTGGGATTAGGTAAATAATCCAGTTAACGAGGTCATTGTAGTAATTTGGTGTTTGTGGTTCCTTCGTAGTTTCAGATTGAAGTGGAACAGTTTGTGTCGACTCAAGTCTTCCTCAGTGAACCCTCTTTACTGCTAAAATATTATGAATGGCCTGAGGAACAGGGAGCAGAAATTTTCCCCTCAATGTTGAATGTTTTCACTGCTTGATTTCAAAAGTAGCATTTTTATTGCTTGAATCACACGTGCTATCAAAATGATGAATGTAGCTGTGGATCTCAAACCACTTTTTCAAATGATTTTAACATCTGTGTATTTTATTTCTTTGTGTATGCAAATTCAGTTTTTGTTTGTCCACATGGTAGTGTATTTTATATTGTTGACTTTGACTACATGGTATTCAGTGTTTGTAATATTGGTGAATTAGTGTAGACTAATGTTTCCTAGCTGTTAGGTTCTGATCTGTAATGCAGCTTTTGGCTCGACAATGAATATCTTTCAGTTACAAATGACAGAAGAGTATTGGGATGGATTTTTCAACTTGTACTTAGATTTTCTTAAATATGGCTAAAAGAGATTAGTAATTTAAGATAGAATTCACATGTTAACAGGGAATTTACAAGACAGGCTGTACACTGTAGTAATCAGTAGTTTATACTGTTTTTTTTGTTTGTTTTTAAAGTGTGCAGCTGACTGACACTGCTTGTGTTTTAGACTATAAGGAGTTATCAAACCTAACTCCTAGTGCCTTAATGGGATTTAATTTCGTTGTAAAAATGCTGTAAAGGGTGTAAACTTGTCATACTGAACGTGATAAAGTTCACAAAACCACCTCCTTTTGAGGCAACAAAAGTTCCAGTTCATTCTGTAGGGTTTGCTCTGTGTGCATGTTTTTCTTTTTTTTTCTTTTTTTTTTTTTTTTAAACTTACCAAAACAATTTCAATCTTGTGCGAATCCTGATATTTTTTTTTTTCCCCCCTTTTCTTTAAATGGGCTGGAAATTGTTCGGAGTACATTGGTTTATACGCTGAATTATAGTAGCTTGATGTATTCAAAAAAAAATAAAGGTTTATTTTTTAAAATGGGTTTGGGTTTTTTTGTGTGTTTTAAGCCAGAAAACAAAATCTGTTCAAGGATTTGAACATGCCATCTGCCAAGTAAACATCCGGAAATAAACATTATGTAACTGCTGTAGGCGCGTTTGGCTTAGTCTTCAGTGGGTGTGTTCATAGCTTTCGCTGGTAGTTGACGCGAACACAGCGGAATATAATATGTGTAGAGTTGACATAACGGCACATTGAGAAAAGTCGAGGAATATGATATTATATGAATCATTACGATCTTATTTCGTGTTAAATCTACGATCCCTGCCGTACAGAGAAATCCTGTTACGTAATAACTCTTCCAAGTTCTCTCGCGGTATTTGGGTAATGGAAGTGTCAAGAGTGTCAACAACGGCCAAGCAGCAGCACAGCAGCGCTGTCCGGAGCTGGGAGGGGGGGAGTGAAGAGGCACTCTAAACGTGGGGTATGTTTAGCGCATATTTTAATAAAAATGTAATGTAAATCGTCATTTAAAGAAAAAAAATGTGTGTGTATATGTGTGTCTGGATATTCATAAGGCATGCACCGCGCTCATACAGTCGTGGCTTGGTATATGGGCACTATTTAGCATTAGCGTGCTAACGTGTAATGCTAGCTACTAAGTTGGCGGACGTGTTAGTGTAACTTAAGGCAAGCTAACGAAGCTTCCATTAGCACTTAGCATGAGCTCAGCTAGGGGAATGTACTTGCACTAAACAGCTTTTTTTGCTAGACGTGCCGCGCCTTCTGATATTTGGAATGAGTTTGTTCAATGTTAGCTTCCATGTTCGTTATAATGACACGTATGTCAGGTTGTGGAAAACAGTATTTCACGTGCTTAGCAATGTGGATGTGCTACCTTGCGGCCCATTTCTCATAAAGTCATAGCTAACCAGTAATGGATTGGTAACCTGTGTGTCCTGTCCACAGTCTGTAACCCATGTCTTATAGCTAGCTACATAGCCGGACTACATCGACAGCGCTAATAGCCAACGCCAGTGACTCGATGCTGCTAAGTGGAGGTTGCATGGTGGGGTGCTTTGGCTCTTGCTGCCTCATCGTTGAACGCTAGTCCCACATTATACCCAACCGAGTCTAAAGAAATGCTCAAAACAGGCCCACAGTCTTCGGCCTGTGTCCCTCCTATCCAGATGTTAGTGTGATTATGGTGACAGATGAGCAGGCACGTGTAAATTATGACGATTTAGATTGTAGTTCTTAACAGCTCCATGACACTCAAACTGATGCTGTAGGTTAATAACATTTGGTAGTAACATATCTGGTGCCTTTATGTAATATGTCCTGGGAACCTGAGCATCAGCTGGTTTATTGCTTAATAAATTAGATGGCATTGCTGTGTTTGTTGCTTTCTTTTACAGATCATTTGTCTGAGATGGCGGATGACCGGCCCTTTGTATGCACTGCCCCAGGATGTGGGCAGGTATGATTTCTTAAGACATACCTCTAACTTTAAACAGCCAGAGGAGTCTGAATCTCTGCTTTTTATTCTCTTGTTATTAAATGAACCCAGCTTAGCTCACCAATTACGATTGCTTATAAGGTGCCGTGTAATGTATGATGAAACATTGCTTTAATAGTGGAAACCAGGCGTTATTAATCTCGCATCAGGGTTAAAACTGTCTTGATATTCCTTAAATGTCATGTGTGGTGTCTTTTGCAGAGATTCACAAATGAAGATCACCTGTCAGTACACAAACACAAGCATGAAATGACATTAAAATTTGGTCCTGCCAGGACAGACTCTGTTATCATTGCAGGTAATGGCATCGCCATTTGTCTTTGTCTGTTAAATTAAGCTGAGCAGAGGAGGTGGTCAGTGCTGAAGGTGATATTTTTGTCCCCTAATACTGACAGTTTTTGTTTTGTTTTTTGGCAGACCAAACCCCCACTCCCACACGTTTTCTGAAGAACTGTGAGGAGGTCGGTTTGTTCAATGAGCTGGCCACCTCCTTCGAGCAAGAGTTTTGCAAAACACAGGAAGATGAGCAGAGGACGAAAAACCCGGTGAGAAAGACAGAGTTACTGTAGATCAAGCGGTGTGCTGGTTTCGAGATAAAATCTGAAGGCTTTCATCTTCTCATCTTTGCTTTTGGTCTTCAAGGCCGCACCTTTACAAACACCCTCTGAAGTAAAAGATGAGGATGAGGGGCCCTTACAAGTCGATTCTTCTCCTCCTGGAACTCCTGATTCCTCGTCCAGCATGTCAGAAAACAGCGGAGACTCTAGGGTGAGAGCTGTGTTGTAATTTGCTGTCCTTGTACGCAGGTAAAAATGATGGACACACAAAAATAGTTATATTGCTTAATTTATTAACAGGAGATCTACACAAAGCCCGTGGCAAGCTCTGCTCCCACTCCAACTATTGTGCGTCCTGGTTCTCTTCCCCTTCACATGAGTAATGACTCACTACACCCCACGTTGCCATCTCCAACCTCCGTCATCACACAAGCTCCACCCTCCAACAGACAGCTTGGGTAAAATAATTTAGGTTGCTTTGGTTTGCTTTACTGTTTGTTGACCATGCTGATAATTTGTAAAACTTAAAATGAATTAACTGCTGGTAAAATGTAGAAATTATAGGTCTTCATTTCACATCACCAACTAGCAAGAAAGTCAGTAATCCAGTCCAACCAGAAATTAAAGATGGGGCTGTTTGATTTTTACCTGGTGGGGAGATATGCTCCGATTAATTAGAAAGTCTATATTTGTCAGTCTGGTTTTATTGAACCATAAAGTGCCTTTTAGACTCTGTGTCTGTTATTTATTAGCCATCATTTATGGCCATCGTAGAGCTGTTGCAGTTTTTGGTTTTTTTTGTGCAAAAGAAAGCATCACTTTTTTCCTTTTTTTAACAAATTGTTTCTCTACCAATATTTCAACTTTTTTGAGACACTCCCCCCAATCTTAAAAATATAGCTGCCTCTCCAGCGAATCTCTTATCCGTAGACTTGGATTACAGTTAGCAGCTGTAGTCGTTGTGTTGTACCACAGTTTAGTGTAGCAGCACATGAATGTGCTCGTTAGAGTGGTCCTGCAGCTTGCAGTGGATCTAGAGAGTAGAACAAGGACTACTGACTTCAGTCGCAGATCAACACAGTGGAGTTAGGCTCCTTCCTGTCATGGGATTGAGACTCAATGGAGAGGCAACAGTTGCTACAACAGAGACCTGGTACACCTGGAGGAGTGAATTTTTAAAATTAGAGGGAGGTGAATATCTATTACTACATGAAGTCTACTATGGAAGGTCAAATAAAAACGCTAATCGGTGAAGCTCGTGGTGCAGTGTTGTGTCCAGAAAGGATAACACAAAGCATCTTTTTGTTTTTTAATTTCCTAAAGAAGTATGGTTACTATCATCGTATGTGTCTTGATCTACTATGGAAATTGAGGCAGGTATTGGAGAGCTGCAGCTCTGTACCACTCCGATTCTCCAGACTTCCTTGTTCCTCAAGTCAAACTTAGCTTTGAGAACTTTTGAGTCACATGTTCATGCTGCTTGTGTAAGCTCTGTACAGTTAACTCATGAAGAAGTGTTCATTGGAAAAGTGAAACGCTGTAAGCCCGGTCCCTGATCTCTGCTCTATCAGTGGGAACACAGTGGGGAAGCACCTATTTACAAATGTCTAATCTTGCCAACAGCTCTCCCACAGGCTCGTATCCATTGGTGAGGCACCTCCCTAATGGGCAGCCAGTTCCTCTCCTGCCCAGTCCTGTGCAGATGACCTCAGTTATATCTGTAAGATATTTTCCAGAAAAATGAAAAACTATACAACAAATCGTACTTGGGATGGTATTTTAACATATTCTTTTGATTTTTCCCTCTCTTCCACTTCATGGATATTTGTTGCTATGTGGAGCTTGCGAGGCCAGTGAACACAGTGCCTAACATCCCTGGGATTCCAGGACCGCCTGTTGGAGGGGCTAGCAGTGGTTCATCCTCCCCATCTGGCTATACTCTTCACTCTGAGGCAAAGATGGTGAGAGCATCAGTTGTACTTTCATCATTTTGTAGGCTGCAGGCTAAAAATTTCATTTACATAAACAAGCTAATGACATTTATAAAACTTTTACATGACCTGGGTGTTGTCTCTGTGTCTTTTTAGCGGTTGAAGGCAGCTCTAACTCATCAGGGCCCAGGAGCACAAGATGGCATCGGTGGGGGGTCGGGATCCATCCCTGCTGTTCCACAGCGACAGGAACAAAGCCAGCAGCCCTCTCAAAACTCTGATGCACCATCACCTGCCCAACCACAGGTAGGTAGTGCACATATCACACAAGTTATGTGGTCCTAGAGCACACCTAGGACTAGACTTTTAAATGTGTGTGATGAAGGAAAACCTTTGAATGTTCCCTCAAAAAGCTAAATGAGACTGAATACTAAAAGCTGTAGTTTTCACATTATTGATGGCATCAAAGAGAAAAATTTAGCAGAATGTCAGGCTTGTCCAAAATTTGTGCTCATGTATGCAAAATAAATGCTGAGCCAGTTTAAGTCAACCATGAGCACTGGATTAAGTGTTTTAGGCTTGGATGCTTTAATTTGACAGTTAAGTGCACCAAATTGTCTGCTACTCCTGAATTCTTACCCCTGTTAAATGTCAGGAGTTCCTTATGCAGTTGTTCTGTTTTCCCCCACTTACTGATCACATTTGGGTTTACAAGTAGCCAACTTTTACCCCCTCCTCATTCTCCAGGTGTCCCCTGCTCAGCCAACAGGGGGCAGGCGGCGGCGAGCAGCAGAGATGGACCCTGACGAGAGGAGGCAGCGTTTTCTGGAAAGGAATCGGGCAGCTGCTTCCCGCTGCAGGCAAAAGCGGAAGCTGTGGGTGAACTCTCTGGAGAAAAAAGCAGAAGATCTGGCCAACATGAACGTCTCCCTCACAGTGAGTCGTCTCCAGAGCGTACATCAAGCATGTAAACACCCTGGCGGTCATAAATGGGTTTCTGTGGTGATATGGTAAGAACGGGGCATGATGGGAATGATTTATGTACTGTATTTCTTTTTGTGCTGCCATCAGAATGAAGTAACCCATCTGAGGAATGAGGTGGCACAGCTGAAGCAGCTTCTCCTGGCCCACAAGGACTGTCCTGTCACTATTATGCAGAAGAAGGCAGCTTTATTAGGTAACCAGTTGAAATAACGAACTGACCATCAGACTTCTTGTACTGTGTCACTTGTGCTAGGATTCATCTGTCACCTCATCCCATCTAATGCATTATTTTTACTCGCTCACCTCTCTAAGGGTGAATGTTGCTCTCTCTGTCTGTAGCTGCAGGAGGAGAGGAAACCTCCAGGGATACTTCCACTGAACCCATTGGCTCCCCGGCGGCAGTCATTCAGCACGTGCCGTCGCCCTCGGCAACAAGTCCGGGGGCCACCATCAACGGGCTGAGCGTGCGGGCTGCAGAGGCGGTGGCCATGTCGGTCTTGGCCGGCATGGGATCGGGCCAGGCTGCAGGGGTTGTCATGGCAACGCAGCCGCAGTCCGCCCCGAGATGATCCGCAGACACTTAATAGACCAGAATGAACTCGAGTGGCATTCGGAGGTCGGACTCGTGCAAAGATTTCTGAAAAGAGGAACCTGCCCTCAAATCCCCCTCCCCTTCCAACCCACACCCCAAAACTAAGATCCACTTCCACGCCCACCCAATTCCCTCACAGTCGACGATAATCACACAAAGACGCGGCACAGTGCCTCCGTCAGCCCTCCACTCCAAGCAGGCTCCCTTTTTCATCGAAGCTTCGTCACTCTCTCTATGTAAATATGAATTACACGTCAGACACTCACTCTGCAGGGTTTGGGGTAAGTTCTTGTTCAGTTCTGACACTTGGGAAAGGTTTAAAGGCTCGAGAAGAAAAATCTGAATGGAAAATCATCGCATCAGAAACATCGTTTTTTTTATAACTTCCTTTCACAAAGCCACTGTAGTCCACCTTCTTCCCACACACTGGTTGTGATGAGTTCTTTTTTTTCTTTTTTGTTTGTCTTTCCCAGGCTGACACTTTTTCTGTAAAATATCTTGTATTTTTCATGCGTAAGAAAAGATTTTTTATGCCCGATATGTTAGTCAGATAATGTTTTGCTAATGCAGTGAAAGTCTGAGGAGAGCTGAATGCAGTGAGCAGTAGCCTGGAAAGTGTTTCTATTGTTTTGTTTTCAACCTGTTCTTTCAGTTTTGAGTTAATACACTTGTTGCTTTAGTCAGCTGAGTTCTTAGCAAACCAAATTGTAGATGGTGTACACTGTTTACCCTGTGATTGTGTGCCTGACACTTTTTTTTTTTTTAAATCATGTATTTTAACCCATTCAGAATGGATGACATGTTAGTCCTGTGTATCAAACCCTAATGACTGCATGGAGTATTAAGGGTGAAGATTTACCACTGTTTGTGATTCATCCTATTCACTGTTTTCTTGTTATTTTTCGGTTCTCTAACATTGTTATCAATGCAAAAATCGTTGTAAGGATTCCATCCTCGGTCCTAATGTAACACACTTGAAAAGTTTGATCCTTTAGACGGCCTTTAAATGATAATCATACGTAGATTTTTAAACTCCAGTACCCACGCATTTCAGTTGAGGAAAGACTAGTGCAATATATTTTTCTATTGAATATCGATGTTCTTGCATTTAGCTGACATGTGTAGCCCAGCTGCTGAGGGGGTGGTGGGTGTTTGGTCGAGTTTTAAAAGCTAAAGTTATGAGGTGACCAAAGCAAATGTGAAGATAAGTATTCTTGAGTGAATGAGATTTGTGATTAGTGTGCATTTTTAGAGAGTTACAGGTGTCCTGGTCTTGTGTGCTTTCCAACTTTTGACGAGCCGTCTTGTATAATGAAGTAGACTCAATACTTGTGCACGGTGCTTCTTTTTAATTGCAAGTTTTAAAATGCAGCTTATTTTATATGGCATTGTACTTCCAAGACTATCATATTGCCCCCCTCCCTGCTGCTCTTTTATAACATGTCTTTGTTTTAAGATGTTTATTTTTGCTCTGTGGGTATGTTAGACCCCCCACCCCCCACCCCAATTCATGTAATAGTACTTCCCCTTAATTTGTAAAGAGGACAGTTTTTAAGTGTTTAGCGACAGTGAATCCACATGGGAAAATGTCTTGGAAGGAGTTTACTCAGGCCTCAAGATGGGATACATTATTTGTGTACAGTCTCAACTAATGAATAAGTTGTCTTGAGCAAATAATAAAAATAAATTAATGAACCTGATTTGTGCTTCAGTAATAGTATGTTGGGGTTAAAAGTAAGCTGCTTTTAAGCCTGCAAGTCATTTTTCATTAAACTTATAGCATCTTTTTGGGTGCAGCTGATGAAATAATAGCATAAAAATTTCCGCTTTTTTGGGGGGGTTGGTGGGAAACTGGTTAAAGGGTGTTAAATGCAGGATCTAGACCACTGATTGAAACATAACTCTAAACATAGTGTTACCTTTACTGCTGTCAAAATAGGTTGATTAACCTGGCCAAAAGGGCAACAACGTAGATACATAGAAACACAAATTCTATTTATAATATAAATATTATTATAATTATACAAATTAACAGTATTTACTCAAATAACATAGTTGCACACAGATCTCAACAGGGCTTGACGTGGTTAAGACAAACCCCTGAAGTTCAAACTGATCATTAGCTTTAAAGGGACTTTGAACATGGCATAGTTGTTGTGTCAGGTGGGGGTGGTCTGAGTATTTCAGAAACTGGTTATCTAGTAGGATTTTTCACACAAGCACACCAGCCTAGAGATGGTTATTTCCATGCCACCCTGAGCACACCCAAACCTGTCTGATCTCAAAAACTAAGCAGGTAACCAGGTCTGGCCTGGTTAGTACTTTGATGGCAGACCGCCTTGGCATACCAGGTGCTGTAAGTTTGGGTTGGCTTTAGCTCAGGAGGCGTCTACTAATTGGAAAGTTGGTGGTTCAATCCCTGGCTCCTCCAGTCTGTATGCCAGATATCCTTGGGCAAGATACTAACCTCATGTTGCGCTCTGATGCATCCATTGGAGTGTGAATGTTGGATAAAAAGTGCTTGTATGAATGAGTGAATAAGGCAAGTTGTATATAAAGTGCTCTGAATGCTCAGAGTAGAAAGATGCCATATACGAACCAGTCTATTAAAGTTTTACATAGAATGGTCTGAAAAAGAAAGCATCCAGTAAGCAGCAATTCTGTTGATATAAGAAGAGAATCACCAGACTGCTTTGAACTGACAGCAAGGATAACTCAAGTAAATACTTGTTACAAACGAGGTATGCAGAAGAGCATGTCTGAATGCACAGCACGACAAATCTTAAAGCAGATGAGCTACAGCAGCAGAGACCACAGCGGGTTCCATTCCTGCCAGTAAGTAACGAACAGGAAACTGAGGTTCACCAAAACTGGATAATAGGAGACTGGCTCTTAGGTCTGATGAGACTCATTTTTTCATTTTGTGCAAACGGCAAGAAAACATGGATCCATCCTGCCTTGTGTTCAGGCTGCTGCTGGTGGTGTAAATGGCAAGGAGTATATTTTCTTGGCAGACTTTGGGCCCATTAGAACCAACTGAGCACTGTTTAAACTCCACTCTTTCTGTCTATGCCCATCTCTTCATGCCACTGTCTTCCAGCAAGACAGTGTGAAATGTCACAAAGCTCAAATCATCTGAAACTGGTTTCTTGAGCTTGCCACTGTACTCAAATGACCTCCACAGTCACCAGATCTCAATGGAGCAGAGCACATTTGGGAATGTGATGCACCTTGTTGAATCAGCAGTTCTGGAGGCAAAAGAGGGACCAACCTGGTACTAGAAAGGTGTGACTACTGAGTTGACCGGCGAGCCTGTTTTATATAAAGAAAAAAATGAGTGCGTACATGTGATTTCCGGGCGCCATCTTTGTTTGGAATAGGTGGAAAATAAATAAAAAGTTACGCAGCCTGAAAAATTTCTTAAATTTGTTAAGTGTGCAAGTGAACATTACATTTTTTTTTATTCAGATATTTTGTTTTTATTTATCTATTTTTTATTAGGAAAAGACCCCCCCAATCCACGGGGGATTAAATATTTCCTTGAAACATCACACAAAATATCTCCAATAAAACCTGGCACCACTTCCACCATTAGTGCATGAAAATACGTGTACAAACTCGAGCTAGCACCCACCTGAGGGGAAGGTGGCAGGTGAGCTGAGGCGACAGGAATGCTGTTTTTTTTTTTCCTTTTTCCTTTTTCTTTTTTCTCCCAGCTGTAAAAACACAACAGCAGAGGGAGCAGAGAGTCTGCTTTTCATCCCACCATCCTGTCACGGCAATTACCGTCAAGCCCGGTCATGTGACTGACGGACTCCTCTGGCGAGTTGTTCCCATCTCCCACAGTCATGGCGGTGTCGGGGAGTCGCGGAGATGGAGTAAACAACACGACTACTACATCTTGATTTTTTTTAAATCCCCCCCCACCTCTTCCTCTGAGCTTCATGGTGGATCTTACCTGCTGTCATTTGAGATTTCACAAACATCCCGCAGGCTGCTGTGCTTCCAACGATGGCCGACCGCGGCGTTGATCTGTCGGCTCTGCCTAAAGAGGTCAGGGACCAGCTGGCGGAGTTGGATCTGGAGCTATCCGAAGGTAGGGTTTGCATACAGCGGCGATAAGTAGGTGGTGGTGGTGGGAAAGCTGCGGCTCGCTGAAGTTAATAGAGAGGGCTGCGTGAGCGTGTTTGTGTGCAGTCATCCACAGTCTGCTTTCCCGTGTCAGCTGGAGGAGAGTCGGTGCTGCTGCAGTGCATCGGGACACGACTGCAAGAATTTATAAAAACAAACTGACCTCCTTTTCCAGCTGTTGTTTCTCCATCAGTCATCTTCGTGTGTATGGCATGCTCTTAGCATGATCACCTTAATATTTGGGATTTTTATTTATTTATTTATTTATTTATTTATTTTTAGCTTCCCCTTCTCTACATTCTTAATGAACCCACGCAATGTTTACAGAGCACATACACTCCTGTCTAATGAAATGGGTCAAGGCATTGTGTGTGAAGAATTTGTGGACACGAACTAATTCATTGGGCTCTCTGAACGCTCTGAACCCTGAACTGCTGCACAAATAAAATGGATTTTGTGCATTTATTTATTTATTTATTTTTGTAAGAATGGCTGGAAGAAGAGAGAATATGGAGCTGACTGTTATGCAAGTCTCCTCCTCACACTGTGAATCACTGTGCAGCAACTTGATTGGTGCTGTGCAGTTCTCAGGTGCCTGGGGGTGGATGAGTAATGTTGTGTTTCACATGGAGAGCCATGCAGGAGGAAGCATGGGCCACTAATGATGCCTCAGTCTCTGTTGCAGCGCAGAGCCGTGTAATTACCTGGAGTTGCCCAGCCCATGTGAAAGAAGAGGTGAAACTTCACATGGGCACGAGAGCGAGAAGAGCCCTGGCAAAAGTGTCGTGACTTTCTTTTTTTATTCATTCAAAAGGTGACACCTCTGTGAAATGTAAAGAATGTTTCCCCCCTTTTTGGTTTAGATTCAGGTTATAGGAACTGCAAAATAAACAAAACAGCACCACTCTTAATAGACTAGACTCTCAGAGCGTGACTGCAGCCTGCTCAGACCTGAGCTAGTGCTGGGAAAGAGTTGTGTCTTTAATTATAGGCTCCAATCAGCAGTGTGATAATGAGAGTGAATAATTGAGGATGTTCACTGTATGTTCATCTCATTGAACGTAGCTGAGAGGCAGCGAACGAGAAATAATCGTAACGATGTGCGCACTGGCGTGCAGTAATGGCACATTCATAACTGCGATTGTTATCATCCTACACTTTTCCTGATGAACTTTTAAAAAAGAAAAAAAAAGCTTGTTTGTGAATGAATTAGGTGACTGCAGTGTCAGATCAGTTTACCTGGTGTGGGTTGGTGTTTGAGCACTGTGGCATGATTGCAAAATGTAAGTGCCACTGAGCCCACAAGGCAGCACTTTGGTTGTGAAACTTACTGTTTTAAGAGTTTGATGTTTTTTAAGTCAGATCTTCTGTAAGAGAACCTATCATGTAGTTTGGAAACGTCTTTGTAAAAGAAATGAATATCCTCTGTTCCACTATAAATATAGTTAGTTGAGTGTCTGGAGCATCAGTTTTTGCAGGTCTTATTATTAAAATGGCCAAAAGCAATAAAAAAAAGGTTTATTCATAAACTGTTAGGACTTTTTTCTTTAAATACATGAAGGCCACTCAATGCGAGGTCTGAGTGTGTGTACCACTACCTTCAAACATGCTCCAGATTATGTCAGTCCTTAATTTGAGAAACAGATGCCTCTTGGGTCCTCAGTGGCTACTTCACTGAATAATACTGCTTAGAGCCAGATTGTGCTGGTTTGTGAGGGACGCTGTTGTCTTCAGCATGGAGTAGCCTTCTTTCCTTAGAAGAAGAAAAACAATAAGTTTTAGAGGAAAGTTCTTCTGTAACCCACAGAAGCTGTGCTCGGTACACTTGACCAGCCAGTTTAACCAGTTAACACCGTGGACCACTGGGCCACAGGAGGGAATTTGCTAAAAATGGTTCTCTGTGCACTTTTATAGATATTTATGATAAATGATTTCTTTCTAGTATATTTTTATTCTTATAATGGGAGGAAACAAATGTGCTTTTCTTTAAAAGATGTCTATCAGGTTTCAAACTACTCGTTATTTACTCGAATCTGATTTGATTTCAAGTCATCTGATTTCAGCTGTGTACAGTTTTCGGTGTTTTTGCTTTGTTATGACCTCGCAAACGGTTGCTTCTTCATTCTTGTCAGATGGTCTGCCTGGAGCAGCTGTTGCTGGTCTTTTGGTGCAGCAAGGAGGAATGTTTGAGCATAGGGGCGTACCGTGGTCAGAGTTACCTGCGAGAGTCTTTTAGTGAGATTGTGAGGTAAGTCGACACCACTTGTCCCTCTTCTGGGGACTGAGCCTCAGAGGGTGAGTGCATCGTTTGTAACTTTAGATCAGACATGATTCTCTTGCTAATGAAAAGGTTCGCTGCTGTCCAGATGTCCTGCTTCTGTATCCGCAACTTCTAGTGAGATAAAGTGCCCTCGCCGTCTGCTCAGAATACACACAATGGGACAAGTCGAACAGCAGCTGGACCCCCAATGAGTCTGAAGCTCTCTCATGGCTATCTTATACATGGCAACAATCCCCCCCATTGTTGCCCACATAGATGGGACTCCCCTAGCAACAAACAGAGGAAAATGTGGATCAGCGTTTTTTTGACAGAAATAGTTGTGGGCTGCAGTGTGGGTGTTTATTCCTCTGTATTTGTGTGTGTCTGTGTGTGTGAGAGGGAGAGAAAGGGAGAGGGAGAGAAAGGGCACAGCTCCACCTACTTTAACCTCTTTGACTGTACGGACACAAAGAGAACCTTTGAGGCGGGGGGGGCGGGGTTGGTTGGTGTCAAAGACTTGCTGTTTGAACTGAACTGGAATTTGGAGCCTCTGTTTTCTGCATTTGAGCTTCATGATATCAGCAGCTTCTGTCTTCAGAGTATGTTAGTGAATGAAAGTAAAAGAGGGAAAGTGAAAAACAACCGCGCAGCTTGTCAAACAATGTTGAGTATCCTGTTTAGTTATTCTCCAGTCAGACAATTATTGATTTGAACTTAATACTCGTGTTGTGGGATCACAGCAGCTGTGACACCATTTCATTGTCAGATCACACCTGCCCTTGAGCTATGACTTTCACACACCTGTCAAGCTTTTTGACTCTATTCCATTCAGTGCTGAAATGCTACCAGTTTTATATACCAAATGGAAAAACATGGAAATACATCATGTGGGAAAAAACTCTGGTACAGGAGCATACTGTGGGAAGGGCCCATAGCCCCCTTGGCCCTACTTCCGGCACTTTATTCACTATTTATGGGATGGCACTGATCCATCTTCAAACTCGGGCTTCATTTTGAGCTCAACTCAGCTCTAGTAAAGTTTGATGATAGCATCTTGTACAGTTGCAGGACTATCGCGTTGAAAAATCTGGCCACTGTGAGCCCGTGGAGTGGACCCTATCTACACCTTTGTAATAGTTTGCACATTTTGCCATGGTGTATTCTTTGAAGATCATGAATATACGTCTGCATTTTTATGACAGTTTATCCAACAGTGGGTGAGATATTTGAGTAGACTGTCAGATTAAATTTGCTGCCCCCAAACCTATGCAATGCTATGCTAAAAACAAAACAAAAACAGCATTTTGCTATTATTGTTGAACCTTAGATATCATTTTGGTGCCTGTAATGATAATATTTGCCATCTGCGCCATGATTTTCTGCATGGATGTGTTTGACCATAAATGCATCACGAGTCCAGTAAGACTGCAGTTATGTGTTCGCGTAGTATTTTTTTTCTCATATTTTTACGAGCTCCCCAGTCCCTGTTGCAAAGGGCCGGCTGTTGAGTGGACGTGTGTATTTTCTAATGAACAGCATCCATCCCGCTGTCTGCCTGCGATGCTGCTGCAGAGGGGATGCAGGTTTTCATGTCGGCAGCCCGTTACATACTGAGAGAGAGGGAGAGAAATGAGAGATTATAGCCTTGCCTGCGTCTCTCAATCTAGGTCACAGAGCATCAGGGGGCAACAAGCCTGGCTCATTTAGCCTGTGAGTCACAGTGGGCCAGGACTGCTGCGGGGGATCTCTCCTCCTTTTCCCATCCGCTCTGACTCTACAAATGGCTTCTCTCAGTCTTCTTCTGTCCCCCTATTGCTTTATTATTTCAGTATTACCCTCCACAAAAATAGATGAGATGCTGTCCTGTGTGTCAGACTAAAAGAAATAATACTGAAGTAGTTCTGCTGGCATTTCCTGCAGTGAAGAGTGTTAAGAGCAGAAGTAGGGTGTATGTATGTATTTTTTATAATAAGACCTAATACAGTTATAGTCTGTGATTATGACAGACTGTATATAAAAGATGGACAGGTTTGTTTTTAGAAGTTGGCTTGGCTGTCGTATTGTTTGCTTCTTTATTTTTAAACCGGACATAACCACATTCAAATTAGGGTAGACCTGCAGTGTTGTCTGCTAGTGCTGGCTAGGTTGATTTACTCTGATTTGTGATGGGATGCTAACTTTGGCCAGTAACAGCAAATTTAACCTCTTAGGGTGTCTTTTAGAGCAACCAAACACTGAACATCATCAGTCGACACCCACCTAAAGCAGCCACACCCTTAATATCACATAACATTAACCTTATAGTATAATTGAGTGAAGTTAATCCTTTGTAACTGTTGGTGAAATGACCTCTACCAAACCCTGTTTTTGTACCAGGCTTTAAAAATGTGTGTATTCGTGTTGCAGAGCTTACAGCTCCATTTATTTGTGGCTGGTGTGCACACAGCATGGACTGGGACAGGAAGGAAGCTGATTTAGCCTGTCTCTTTAAAAGCTCATTAACTGTTGCAGAGGAGCTGCCCTCTGATCCTCACTGTCCCAGGCCACAGGCTTGATCCTACACCATGAAAAGATGAAGTCTTCTGCCACTTGTTTCACAGCAGGATCCGGTTTGGTTTGTTTTAATTTGTGGATCATGGTTTTCATGTAAAACTTTGCATGTCCATTTTCACCATGAGCGCAAACACACTGTTACTAAAAACCCTCTGCTGCTTTGCGTACTAAAGAAACTGAATTATTTAGATGACACTCGAGCGCACCCCTCCAGCTGGGTAACTGAATCGTCTCACTTTCAAGTTCACAGTGAACCACAGGTGGGTCTTTAGCCTCCTTTGGCTTTAAAGTTGTGCTTCCCAACACCTTCTGGTAATTAAAGCTAAACTTCCTCTGATCTGTTAGTTTCCATTCTCACGCCACTTTCCGCTAAAAATAGCGCAAGTCAAAGAAATGCCAGAGTGAGGGTGACAGTGTTGGAAACAGAGAGAGTGGTTAAGTCGATATGCTGTTTGCTGAATTATTAAAAAGTGGCAAATAGAAGTGGCAGTCTGACTTGGCCTCACATGCTTCAGTCCAGGCAGTGCACTGCCACTTAATCCAAGTTTCTTTCTAGTTTACGTTGCTTTCACTTTCAGACCGAGCCTCCTGACCTCAACATGTTATACTTATTGTACCTGTCAGCGGGTTAATATTTTGATAAATTGTCCTCATCATAACTCAGCCCAAATCAATTACTGGAAAATACTGTTATAGTAGCTGCTAATTCAAGCACAAGAACTACAGAGGAATAGCTTAAAAGACCCCTCGTGCCACTTGACCCTTTCAATCAGATACAAGGCATCTGATCCTGCCTTGACTGGATGTCTGTGTCTGTGATTAAACCAAACATACTCAAATAGAGTTAAACATGTAAGTTCATTGTCCTAACACAGACATGTTAGCCTGCAGTTTTGTTGCCTGGAGGCCTTGTTGGCTGTAATATGCAAACTACGTTACACTCGACTGTTCACCCATCCATTTATCAACATCCGTCGCACAAAAGCACCTCTTCAGCATGTTGTTGATCATTTTGGAGCCAAATGCAAATAAATACTCATTCAATGACTGAGCAAAATTCACAAGCTTACTTCTGTAAATCTATTTCATCTTGCATTTCATTTCATCTGCTTCTAAAGCGCCATCGTGTTCATTTAACGCAGGGGTGGGGAACTCCAGGCCTCAAGGGCCGATGTCCTGCAGGTTTTAGATCTCACCCTGGGTCAACACACCTGAATCAAATAATTAGTTCATTAGCAAGCCTCACAAGAACTTCAAGACATGTTGAGGAGGTAATTTAGCCATTTAAATCAGCTGTGTTGGATCAAGGAGACATCTAAAACCTGCAGGACACCGGCCCTTGAGGCCTGGAGTTCCCCCACCCCTGATTTAATAGGTCATCAGACGCCCTCGTCTCAAACCCTGCCAGATCATCGTCATGGATTCGTATGTCATGTTCCCTCGTGCTGCATCACACAGTGGTATGGACACAGCTCTTGTGTGGCCACCCACACCCTGCCCCCAAATCCCCCCCACACACACACATGCATTTTTTCCTTTTGAAATTTCCCATAAAGCCTTTATCAGATTGAAACAGCCATATGTTGAAGCACATACAGGAACACAACTGCACACTGTGCTAAGCTGTTAAAACCATTATACGGGAAACATGAGGCTTCTGCCACCAATGATAATGTGCTGAGATGCTTTTGCAAATGTGGGGGAGAAATGCAGCTGAGTGTTGGATTTTCTTATAAATCATATTAGTCCATTGAGAGCAATTAGCCAATTCCCATCAACCCGTGAAGACAGGAAATGCACTATACACTTTAGCTGGTTATAGTTTCAACTGTATAAATAAAAGCCCCTTATGGGTGTATATATTCTACATTTTTAATGTTCCTCCGTGAATCTTTTGCATATGAATACAGCAACAAAGAAGTTTTATTCGGTGGGACGAGTAAAAGTTCTGCAGTCACTAACAGATTAAAAACAAGGCATCTGATTGGATAATTATAACTGTGAGGTCAAAGGAGGGGGTCCTGACAAAAGTAAGAAAAGAAAAACCCAAGACGAAGCGCTCAGACTTCAAATAACCAAAGAGGCAAAAAAGTTCTTCAGAGCAGGGATCCTTAAGCAAAACCATTAACAATTAAAGCAAGTTATAGTATCTATAATATTTATGAGAGGCCTAATAACCTTTTAATGCTTTCTTAATTATTTACAAGTCAGTTTGTAAATGCTTAGCTGCACACTTTAATAGAAGGGAATATAAAAAAAGACATAAAATCGAAAAGAAAATCATCTTAAATGAATTCATGGTGAAAATAGTCTTTCACCATGAATTTGAAGTGTTTCAAGTTTCTACAAGCTTCTGAGGGAAACTTCACACTGGTTAATGAGGAGTGCCCATCATAGTTTTCACGTCTGGTTCTCTGGAGGTTCACGTTAAGCCATGCTTTCCTGTCCTCCAAAATAAACTGTCTTTGTGGAATGGTTCTTTGGAAGTATCAGGCCTTGCATTAAACAGGGCTACTCTCATGTGTGTTGCTTAACACCAAAACAATTAATTTTTAAGTGAGCTCCTTTGGTTCTTTTGTTGTTCTTATACAACATGCAACTTTTATTTTGAAAAACAAATCATTTTTTTTTATTGAGTTATTTTTAAATTTTGCTCATAAGGACCACATCACTTGTTCACAAATCCTCTTGTTTGATCAAATTCTTACAGTTGATGTTACATACTTGGATACTGGCCACTGGTACAGGTCTCAGCAAGAAAACTGGTGTGTGAAGAGTTTTCGTAGGAATTGCAAATGACAGTAAGAATGAGTTAAGCAGAGGTAGCCTGCTTTTCTGCTCCGCCAGGCTGATTGTTCTGATCTCATCAACTAAACCACACTTCCACTTGCTGCTCCATTCACTGATCCTTAACCTTTGCTGTTACACCATGTTGAAACCTTACCAGACTTTTTTATAATAGCTTTATCTCCCATTTTCATTTTCTGTTTTCCTTTGCTGTTCTAGAGTGTACAGGCTTGGTCATGAACCCTCACAGGGAGAAGTTATACGTTACAGTCAGCTGTACAAATACACTTGATGTAATCTGACTTGACTGGAAAGGATTTGACTGTGACATCTGCTCACCAGGCAGTTCTGTGACGCCGATCTAAAAGTGTGTTGAACTTCACAGTCAGCATTTCATCCCCCACCACCACCACCACCACCACCACCACACACACACGATTAAAACCAGGGATACAATCCTCGCCTGGGTTTAGACTCGCTTTGTAAGACGCAAGACACATTTAATGCAGTCAAAGCACAAAATCATAGCATTTGCTAAGTTAGCATAATATTAAAAAAATATAAAAACAGATATAAAGGTTGCTTTTAACAGCGTGCAACACTCTGTCAGCAACTGGGTGATGTTTTTGGACACGGTGATAATTAAGGCCCTGCTCCTGGGACATTTTTGTTTTTAGGTTTACATCATTTGTCATACATATTATAGCCAGAACTCAGCGTCTCACTGGTTGTGTAAATCCCGTAGGAGGATATGTGCTCGATGGTGTTCAACGTTTGTAACGGCTTCTTCCAGCAAATGTTGAAATGCGGTGTGTCAGGTGTGTCTCCACGCCCTTTTCTTTCAGTCTTGTTTCCAGCAAAGAAAGAAACTAAGGAAGGAGGTGGAAGGGCTGCCGACTGAGTCACGGTTTCATCCCAGACACGTCTTGAGCTCAGAGTGTGGAAGGAAACATGGAAACACGAATTGCACTGTTGGCCAGAGTTAACCACACCCTGCTTACAATTTCAGGGAAAACGAATCACCTGAGAGATCAACTACAGGGAAACCGTGTGTGCGGTGTGTGTGTGTTTTAGAGCTTGAGGCTTTTTTTGAAGCACTTTCTTTCACTCACCAGTGCCTGTAATTCCAGTTTTATTGTCTGACAGAGTAAAGGTACACAGAAATTCTCTTTGCTCTCTTTTCGATAATCCATTGTTGTTTTTTGTATCCTCCCAAACGGCAATAACTACTAAAACCATCATTATAAAATTCTATAAAAAAAGATAAATCTGTTTTGTTTGATGAAATAAAACATTGCACAAGACACCTTGAATTGGTGAAATGATCTTTAAAAAAAAAAGCAGTGTAAAAGTGTGATATGTCAGACAGTGTAGAATAAGATCAAGGTAGAGGAAAGGAGAACAATATGGAAGTCACAGAAGAAACAAAGAGCTCCAAAAGTTTTGTCAGTAGCACCCTAACTGTCATTCACACTTGCATGGTCTTGTTGATACGCTTGCATGGTCTTGTATTCACAAGCAGTCTGGACTGATTGTTCAGTACAGAAAGCATGCATCATACAAAGGAAATGAACCATTTGCTAGGATCTACATTTATCTTCCATATAGACAAAAGTATTTGGATGTACATATTTATCTACAGGGTGCACCATGTACCAGGTCACCAGTCTGTCACATGGCTCACACAGAGAGACAGACACAATACATTTTTTTTTATCTAGTTATATTATCCCAGTGTGTATCCCAGAGCTGATAATCAAATTGAAATGTGTTCTTAATATTTTGTCCCCTTAATATATTATTAATGCGTGGAAAAAATGCTGAAATGTCACCACCAGGTTTCAGTTCAATCTTATACATGTTCCCTTGAATTCAGTCAACAAAGGCAGAGGAGGCCCAGTGCCAAAGAGGAGGGGCCACATGTCAGTTACTCTGGGTAACTTCGGATACTTCACTGACAAACTTGTTTTATTCCGTTTGGAGGATCCTCCTGGGAGTTTGCTTTTGTGTGATTATAGTAGACACATTATCATCAGGCTTATTCGCTCTTGTAAGATGAGAGAAAACAGCAGGAAATCCATGTTTCCTCTGTAATATTTTAGCAAGTGTTTATATAATTTTCACAAAGCAGGTGTTAACATGACTTTAAGTTGTTTGTTTCTTTTTTCTTTCTTTTTGGAGAGAAAGCAGTTGAATGATAATGCGATGAGGGAGAGAAAGAAGCAGGGAAAGAAAATAGAGGGCAGTAGCTAATTATTATTCAGACTGAGTGCCTGTGGGGAGGAAGGAGAGTGCAGGCCTGCTGCAATTCAAATAATCTGAAGCTAGAAAGTGTGAGAGTGTGGAGGGCTTAGACAAGGCACTGCTTTGATGTTTCTCCCCTTCACGTCGTGGAAAGTGAAAACGTACGGTCCGAGGTGGACGCACGGGTTTCCTTTACTGATGCAACTGTCGAACAAAGACAGGAGAGCAGAGTGGCTGCGGCCTCACAGCCTGACTGTAACACTGAAACAGTCGGATGGTGACCTCTCCACCAATAGGACAGACGTGACTGGGCCACTCTGAGAAAGTGGGTTAACGAGTGAGGCCCTCATCACCTCAGCAGGGCTGTGATTTGCCTCGAGCAGATTTCTTTGACTGTTTGCGTCTATAGTGTGTGTAGACACGTTTGTCTTTATAATAAGCCAAGCTAAACAATACATCTTTTTAACTCTTTTTCTGGTAACATTTTATAATACGGCCTGCAATTTACCCACGATTTACCCACAAATACATAGCCAAGTCTGACTAAAACAGTAGTGCCTCGTGTCTTTACTGAAAAGTGTTGGTAAAGTATGGGAATTCCTGAATATAGACCCTCCTTAATTCGTTCCCCCTTGGATGCCTGCTATGGGTAACCCTTGTTTCTTTTTTCTGGACTGAGCACCCGAAATATGGTGGTGATATACATTTAGGGGACCGACACTTATCATTAAGGGCACAGAGAAGGTTGTCAAATGTCGTATTTTTGCGGGAAAGAGTCAAACAGTGACGACCTTTACTTATGAGACTTGCACAATGGTGAGGAGGAAAAACTCTCCCAACAAAAACATTTCAGCTCATAAATATTTCAGGGTTGTTCTTATTGAACAGAATGTCAGAAAAATAAGATTTTATCTTGGCCATTGCAAAACATTAGTTTTTTTTTTTTTTTAACAATGTCATTGTGGATGTACCTGTGTGCTTTGACTCATTCCGCTTGCACAACACAACCGAGGTCCAAGGTCATGGACTGCTGCTCCGACACGCTCCTGCAAAATTTCTCAATGAAATTCAGACTTAATCTGTCCAGGTCCCAAATCATGATGGTTCCTCCACATAACTTGTTTTGTCCTCCAGACACAACATTTATAACTTTTATCAGAAAATTACACTTTTATCTCATCTGTATGTCCCCTGAGTGTTACCGAACAGTCAATTTTTTTTCTCACACTGGACACTAACAAAGATTAAGTTGAGGTGTGGAGTTATCTGCAGGTGCCCTGCTGTTCCCGTGGATTTTTTTTTCACTACTTCTGGGCTGTGTTCATAGTTTGAGCTTCGTATGATGCCCGACACTATGGAGAGTTCCTCTATCGCTAGACTAGGGATGTTAAACATAAAACCCAGGGGCCAGAATGGCCCCAGCAAAGATCTCCGATCCAGCCCACTGGATGGCATTGGAACATGTAAAGGAGAGCATAAACTTTGGAACTTTAACTCCAAATTTTAATAGGTTTTAATAGGATTTATGGGCATCCATAAAACACACCATCTACTAAAGGTGGTTTGAGTTGTTGTGCTAGTTATCGTAAACTGAGAAAACCCCAGTCTTTATAAATGCTTCCGGAGCAATTTCTAGCATATTGCACTGTGATTTTTTTCTATGATGATGTGAAAAATTGAGGCGCGTCACACTAACTGATTCTTCTTCTAAGAACTTGCCATATCAGGTTTTTTTTTTCGTTTTTCCTGTGCCCTTTATTCACAGGGCGAGGCACCGCTACAAGCTGCAAGTGTTGGAGTGTTTCCAATCCCATGGAAAACCTCACTCAAAGTAGCTTTTTGGAAAAGTACAAAAAAAGATGTTGGTAATTGTAATAGTTTTTTTTTTTTTGATAGTCACATTTTAGGAATAATTGATGGAAAAAGGATTATAAGGGAGCACACATACATATTTTCATGCAGGGATCTCATCACCTGTAGTTCACTGATCGCATGCAATGCTTTCACATCGGTTTAACCCTTCAGCTTCAACTGCTGGAGACCAAATGTGAGGACACAGCCGTAAAAAAACAGATGACTTTCAAATCATCCAGATGGAACAGTGATTACTTTGAGATTCATTTAATGCCACACAAGCCCCTCCCCCTTCACTGACTCCATCTCCCTCTCTGCCTATCTGCAGTGAAACTGCCTGTTCACATAAGCTAAAAATAAATTGTGTGACTGAGCGTGGCCAACTGTACTGTTCATGCATTACTTATGGAAGTGTTTGCTTTTCTTCCATTTTCAGAAAAAAAAGGGCCCTCAGTCGCCGAGCAGATATTGTGTTGGAGTGGGCTCTCAGGCGATATCCTCCAAACAGGAGCACTTTCACTGTTGCCGTCCTGTCCACAGTGATGTCAGCAGTGTGGCAATTTATATGGCTGTGGTGTAGGTTGCCTAAGCTTTGCCGTCTCTTCTGCTTAAGAGTTGTGATAGAGGTTCTGTTTAAAACCAAGCAGATTAGTCAGTTTTTAAATATAAGAGGAGAATCTTTGTATCATCTGTAATGTCAATTACGCAAAATGTGATTCTTATTGTTTTCATCCTTTCATAATAACAAATCCAAAAATTCCGACAATCATAAAGCAGGAAACAGAGGCCCAGTTTGAATATCCACCACAGTTAAAAACACCTTTAGCCTAACATGTGAGGCCACACATTCTCACCCTTTACAAAATAAGAATAACTAAAGTTTAAGCAAACTACACTTTCAAAGGTATTGGTGTATTTTTTTTTTCTGGAGTGTTTGGTCATAACTGACGATCTTCATCTAAAGATGAAGTTTGCATATAATTGCGGATACAAATCGTCAGCTATTTCTCTGAGCGGTTAAGATTTTCTAAGTAGATTTAAAGTTACTCAGAGCGAACTTGGATGATGTGTTGACTGCATGTGTTGTAAATCACGTGTGTTTCATGTTGTTTAAGTAATAACATGTTCACAGTGCAAACCTCTTTGCACATCTCCTGTAAAGAATTCATACAAATTTGTGACCTTGAACCTCTTTCTGTTTTGGTTTGCGCTGGAAGGCCTTCTGTTTTGGGGATTCGTGTAACCATCATGATTTTGTCCCAATTTTATGCTGCTTTGCTTTCAACACACCACTTGCTGCTTTATATTCCACCCTTTGTCTTTGTAACAAGGTGCTCACTTCACATTAGTGCTTTTAACTTTGTGGTTTGTTGGAACCAGATCAGAAAATCCTCATCTCGTCTCTGTTGTCCTCTGTGCTGTAACTGGGCAGAGAATAAAAAATTAGTGCCAGAAAGATTTGTATTTTTCTTTGCTGTGCATCTCAGAAGCCTAAATTGTAATCACCGATTAAAACTGAGGCCCACAGGACATGATGCTACTGAGTGACTGATTTACAAACATCAAGGTCCTCCATCAGTCAGCCAATACTTGTAGTTGATATAAAGCTATCTCCCCTTCGTACAGACATTTTCAGGCACTGTAAAAGGATAACAGGTTGTTTCAGAGACATGTGGAGATGAAGTTTAAAAAGCAGCCAGGGCAGCTACTGGTGAACATACTGAATGAATCATTGCTGATCAACACAATTACTGTAAGAGTGTGTACAGGCTCTCCAGATGGATTTTTAGTAACTCAAAACCTGACAGCTTTGCCCACAGAGGAGTTTGGCAGAGTTTCTGTATCGCTTCGGGGCCAGCCAAGAGCTCAGTCAGGCTGTGTTGGGTCTGGTGGGGTGGAGGAAGCTGCAGATGGGCTGTTGGCAGGAGGGATGGAAGATGGTGTCAAAAGGACACTGCTTACCTATCACTTGAATAGGATCAAGTCAAACCCGTGGCTCGGGATTCCTCCTCTTCTGTCCTCTGAATGCAGCATCATTCTCATCTTCATAAGCTTTTTCTGACTTCATCGCTTTATCTTCTCTGCATTTCCGTTTTTCCCTTTCTTGTCCTCAGCTTTCACACTTCTCTCTTTTCTCTCGGTGTCTCTGAATCATCCCATCTCTTGCCCACGCTTCCGTACGTTTCCAGATTTAGTCCTGTTTTGTTTTTCCCTTCTTTGAGGCTGGAATCGAGCCACATGTTTGACGCCCGCAGTCATCTCCAGAGATTACTGCAACACTGTGTGGGTCCAACTGTGTTTTCATCATCTTCCTTATCATTTTTTTCTTGTTTTTTTTCTTTTTTTCCCTCCTGCTTCCTGCTTTTTCTATCACCGTGGGTTGGAACAGGTGTTGGCTGACTCCATTCACAGATAGAAAGCTGATCATGCTGAAGCTGTTTATTCTGCCATCGATCTGCGATATCACTTGAGTAACTGTTGCTTGGTCCTTGGGTTAATGTGATATTAATAATGCTGATATTGTTCTAATGGCAAAGAGAAATGTGAAAAAACTACCATCATAACATTTTTTATTAAAGTTCAGGGTTCAAATGAGCACCTTTGACAGTGTGACTAACTGGTGTATATTTGAATTCCATCAAATAAAACCATCAGAGTTTGATATGTTTTGTTATTTTTATGGTTGCATATCTTATGCTCATTTTTTCAGAAGCAATACAGTTTTATTTTATTTTATTTTATTTTTTCTACAGGTGACATCACACAGAAGGGCTATGAGAAGAAAAGGGCAAAACTTCTGGCTCCCTACATAATCCACACTCCACGTAAGTGTTCATAATCCCTTTTTTGATCTGGCTAAGCATAGACGTGCATCCCCCGTGTCTTTGCTGTTTTCCTGTCTTGCTTAGGCATACTCAAAACTATATTTTTCTTTGTCTTTTTGCCATGGCAAAAAATCTGTTCTGGACTTAAATGAAAAACTATATCTAAAAGTAGAATCATTTCACACCAGTTTTTTTAGTAGCTTTTTATTTATTATTTTACAAAAATGAAACAAAAAAAACAGACTTGTAACAACAGATCTGCAAAGCAAACACGAGCCGCTTCTCTCAGTTGGAGTATGACAATCTATGTCCTTAAAACAACGTCCAAAAATTCCACCTAAAAAAAATAAATGTAGCTTCAAACACACAAAAAATCAATTTTTAATATTTTTCGTGTCATTTGAAATTTACATTCAGTTCAGTTCAAATTTATTTCAAATATATTGCGCCAAATCACAGCAACAGGCACTGTTACAATATTATAGAGAAAACCCCATCAATCCTCAGAGTAAGCACTTGGCAACAGTGGGAAGGAAAACCCCCCTTTTAACAGGAAAGTCCTGCAGCAGAACCAGAGTCAAGGAGGAGCAGCCATCTGTAATGATAGCAATAGCAGAGACCAATTGACCTGACAAGTATACATGGTGTGTTTAATGCACAACCAACTAAACTATCCAGTCTTTGTTGTGATGCTCATTAATATCCATTACTATCATCACTGAGGTTCTGAAGAATATTAAATGGACTGATTCCTATATAGTGCTTTCCCACTCCAGATGAGCATTCAAAGCGCTTTATACACCCATTCATTTATGCACTACTTGCTTCACATAACATTTACACACACATTCACACTCTGATGAACAACACATATTTGGGAGCAACTCAGATTCCAGTCTCTTGTCCAAGAATACTTTGAATACTTTGTCCAAGACTACAAACCACCAACCTTCTGATTAGTAGATGATGACCTGCTCTACCTCCCCCTCTAGCCACCCCGTTGTTAAGAATTCTCGTACCTTGGTAGCCACAACAGAGCCCATAAAGACATCACAGCCAGGGTTAACCAAGCTAGAGGTGCTTTTAGGTGACTGAGAAATATATAGGATCAAAACCAAGCTCCAGCTCTACAATAGCAATGTTAAGACAGTGGTGGGTAGTGCAGAAGGACAAACCAAATCATCACCTTCCACAGTTAAACAGGTAGTGTTTAACAGAAACAGTTAAACAAAAGTTCAGCAGATACTCAAGGCCTGTTACAGGAAAGTCTTCTGCCTATTAAACCAAAGTGTTTGAAGAAATAAGTATGTAAAGCAGTTTTTGATTGTTTTGTAACAATGCATGTATTTTATGTTTATTTTACAGCCCCGCCCCCTCAAAATGTACAGCCTCCCGCTCCTAGTTCCTCGAGCCATGCACCTCCACCCTCCAGCTCATCCCGGTATCGTGAGCGACGCGCTCGCAGAACGCATCGCAGTGGAGGAACCCGGGATGACCGCTACAGATCAGGTGAGCAAGAAGTCCAGCGCCAAAATGTTCTTCATCCCACTTTGGTTGTCCCACCACGGTCACACCAGCGGTACAGCGCACTACAGCACAGTTTTCAGAGCTGAAACCATCCAACAACAGTCTGTTTTTAAGCTCAGATCCTGGGCTGTTTCAAAGGGACCAATTAAAGAGCTGTGGGGAACATGTGTGTGAGCGAGGCAGACAGCAGTGCATTGCCACAGCTGGGAAGCCCCCTCAGTGAGGACCCCCTTCTCAGGCAGAAGAGTGATGTCAGTGGCTGGCTATGTGTGAGAAGGTTGTGAGGAGAGCATGGGAATACTGATGGGGAGGGTTAAATAAAAAACTATATATATAGTTTTTTATTTAACCCTCCCCATCAGTATATATAAAACAGCACTGACTAACAGTGGGGCCGTGCGGCCAGTTTCGTGATCATTACTGTGTAAGTTGTCAAGGCTGATGATCAATGGCCACGAGTACCATTCACAGCGAGTAGTGAATGTCTGCAATCTCAGCATTGTTACACGGTGAAAGATGTACCCTTAGGCCCCCTCCTCGATTCAGAGATGGTTGTTTCCTTTTCACATGAAGATGAGGCAAGAGAAGCACAAAGCAAGTGTGGAGGACACAACTAGTGTTTGTTGACTGAGAGTCAGACTCTAAAAGCATCTCCCTGTGGGCTGAACCACACCCTGCTGGTTCTTTTCTTAAAAAGCCTCTCAGCCTGTGCAGCATGCTAAATGCCAGGCTGACTAATCTAAAGTCTGTCTGTCAGACTGGAGTTCGGTGGAGGGTTGTCTAAAAATGTTTCAGCTTTATAGGAAATCTGACTGGCAGGGGCAACATACATTATTTTTGTTTAATCTGGTTGGAGGATTCAGAAGGATTAGAGCTTAAAAAAACTCAGTAGCGGCTAAATTGAAATTGTGATAATAGGTCTGTGTTAGGAAATAAATCTTTGTTTTGATGTGTCGCTGATGGCATTGCATGATAGATAAGAATTTAAATATTGAAAGTTCCAAAAAGCTATGTACATATTTGTGTCCTGGCTTAAAAATAGGTTGTTGTTATGTTGGTCAGGCTATGATTGTTATACTTACTGTGAGTCAAACTTGGCAATAAAGCTCCCTTGTGTATTCAGTTACTGCTCTTTTATAAGACAATCAGTAGTTTACAGTGTAGTGGGCAATGAATTTAGATTTGAGACACATGCATTTATCTGTGCTATTGTCTGTGTCACAGTCACTTCTATGGTTCAAAACCCTTAATTTGGATTCCATATTTAGTGGAATGAAAATTGCTCCCAGAATTGTTGTGCTTTGTTCCACAATGTTTTCGTAGTCTCGAAAGTCTCCTAGATATGAAATGAATTCTGGTATAAATCATTGCAAATACTGCAAAAGTGGTTAAACTGAGAGATGAGAAAATGTAAAATAAAACCAAGCTGAATGGCAGATGGTATTCCTCAGCTAATTTTATATTGCAGGATGAGAACAAAAAGGGGTGTCATGGTGGACAAGAAGTTCCTTTACATGTTGGAAAATACAGAATATGCAAATATATTGATGCACTGAGGAAATACAACACTACACACATTGATGTTTTCACAATGATGTTTATTCAACTAAAATCTAAGAGGACCCATTCTTTCAGAAATGTTTTTAGAGGCAGTCTGTGTGGCTAGGTTTTTTTGGTTTTACACACCTGTGGCTGAAAACACCTGAATTCCAAGATTAACCCACATAGCAAAATTGCTATGGCCCGGATCTGGCCCACACAATGTGCTTACACATGGCCCACATACTGCAAAGAATGACGGCCCTTTGGTGGGCCAGATCAGTTTTGCCAGAGGTGGCCCACACATGGGCCAGCACAAGGCCAGTTGCAGACACACTGCTGGTCCTGTGCTGGCCCAGAACAGTTTCAGCTCTGGCCCCAGATGTCAGCCTAATGTGTACCTTAATCAAGCCATGTAATAACAACATGTGCCGGAACATAAGAGTGCAAAAGCAACATGACGAAACTCTGTTCAGACAGTAAATGGACTGATTTTTATACAGCGCTAACTACATTCACACTCTTGACATGCAGACTGGAGGAGCCAGGGATTGAACCACTAACCTTCCGTTCAATAGGTGACCTGCCTCTACCTCCTGAGCTACAGCCACCCAGTGGTAACCATGAGTAAATCCTCACTAGGTTTTGGATAAAGTGTACACTCACAAACCTGTCAAACCTGCATTTGAAACGTTGGATACTATAGCAGTATAGTATTGCAACATGGCATTTGGGTCTTCTAATTAAAATAGGAAAATAGAAACATAAATAGTGCATCATTGCCAGACCTGGCCCACATCTGGTTGACATACACCCTGCCATGACACCAGTCAGTCAGAAGTGCCGGCTTGATGCCAGATCCAGGGAAGACCTGTTTTCTATGAGCCTGGGCCACATAAACCAAACCATAATCAGGCCAGATATGGCATGCCATCACATAGACAGTGCCATTTACGCCAGGCCTGGCCTATCTGGATGACATACATCTTATCATGCCAGAAGTCAGCCAGCAGTGCCGGCTTGACACCAGATCTGGCCCAGACCTGTCTGCTATGTGGGAAGGCATTGTTTGGCCCAATACTGTGTCCACATAGTGCATATTTAACTCTGTTTGGAGAATATCAACAAAAACAGTTTCAGCACAGAATGTATAAAACAATATTTCTGTTCCTGATCCTGTTCCCTTTTGAAAATTTTAGGCTACACGGCTAAGTCTGCAGCTGTGGTGATTCCATTCAATTCAGTTTTATTTTATAAAGCACCAAATCACAACAGCAGTTGCAACAGAAGTAGCAACCCTACAATAATGGAGAGAAAACCCCAACAATAATGACCCCAGGCAGGCAGGCATTTGGTGATGTTGGGAAGGAAGGAAAAACTCCAGCCGGTTTCTTCCTGTTAAAAGGGAATCTGCCACAACCGGTTGTAGGTGAGGGAAAGAAGAGCTGTGGTAGTAAGTTTATGGGGTGTATGCTGAAGCTGAATGCTAGTCTTGCCATGCTGACATGCGTACAACGGCAATGCTAATAACTGATGTTAGCACGTTAATTAGCTTTCACACGTTTTGCTAATGTGCAGTAAAACAGAAGGTGAAGCTGAGCCCATCAGTTTTGAGGTACTTTGTTGTAATTTAGCACTAATGAAAAAAAAATCATCAAAAGTGTTACATTTCACCCTGCGGCACATGGATATCTCATGATAAAGGCTGGCATGTATTGACACATTTTACATAAAAAAATTAAAAAAAAATGCAAATGTGTTTCTGATGGTGACATGAGGAAAAAAAAGAAGCTCACTAAAGTCAGGAGGTGTACCCCTCTGGGGAACAAAGGATGACTATGGTAGGGTTATAATGGCAGTTCATCCAAAAACTGTTGAGGAGTTTCTATCAGAACCAAAGTTATGATCCTACTCGACAGAGAAAATGAACTTGATGACCTCGAGTCATGTTGTTAGAAAATGGCAGGTCAGAGATTCCTCATTAGAAGAGCTAGAGCCTGAAAATAATGTAAGAATAGTAGAAACTCTGCAGCAGTGAGGAACAGAAAAAATAAAGTAGTTATAATTTTAACAGACTGCAGAGCAATTTAATTGCCTCTGGCTTCCTCCAGTTATTACACCTCTTACACAGCCTGTCACTGCGGAGTTCACTTGAATACACCGCTGACTACTTTCTGGAGCTGCTCTCGCTATTATTACACTTTATGTTTTATGTACACCATTTTAGATTCAGATTAAGAAGATAAATAAAACGGGCATGCATCAAAGATATGACTAAGTAAAGGTCCTCAGCTGACCACATGTCAGTGTTGATTGGAACTGGAGTAAAACTCACCGCAAGCTGCCACGCACCCCACTGTGCCCATCACCGTGGAAACCGCCCTCATCCTCCCGGACATGTGCAAGGAGTCGTCTCTCCTGACACTCCGGTGCGAGGATGCGCAACAGCACATTATGAGAGAGAATGATTTAGCTGAGAACAATCTGTTAAGCAGAATGGCAGTTATGTAATTATGGTCCCCACTGCTGCTGTGAAATGAGCTGTGCTCTGTGATTTATTTAAATCTGTTGATGTTTCAACATAAATGATGCCCTCCAGTCGATAGATGTGAAAATTCACTAAGTCGTCTTTTGTGCCGCGTGTTCTGTTACGTGGTCTGAGCGTGCGTCTGTTTACGCGGTGCCTTTTAATGCGCCTGTGGGTGTCATCAAGCGAAAGTATCTCTGCATTCATTACTGTGTGCATTTGCGCGTGTAGGCATGTGAGTGGGCTAATACACGGCTTGGCTCTCTCCTCTCTGTGTGCCGTGTCAATGGGAAAACGCTGTCTTCCTGTAAGGATTTCTTCAGGCTTCTCACCTGTCACCGTTCTTCAAGTTTTAAACATGACTTATAGACATAACACTACACTCATGCTCTCAAAAAAATGCTGTCATCAGCTAAAGCAAAGTAATGTTTTTCATCATTATTTTGCAAGCTTGCTAGATTCTTCTCTTCTTCTTTTTCTCTTTATCGTGGGACTCCTAAAGTTAGTTACTGTGCCTTGAAATCTCATTTAGGGGGCTAGGCTCCTCGGTTGAGATCCCCTATGGAAATCATTCAAACATATGAAAATGTTATTCACACAGCGGTGACTCTTTGAAGCAGTTCAATAAACTTTCATATAACGGAAAAGAAAACGTCTCACTAATGGAAGAAAAAGACCATAAATGGAGGTAGTAAACAAAATGTACATTCTTGAGTCATGTTGAAAGAATGTTAACAGCTTTTTTTCTTTGTGGCCTTCTTTGTTTTGTTGCTCTGAATGGGATCCAAAGCCACTGGAACTAATCTCTGCCTAAACTAAATGTGTTTCTGTCAATACAGATATCCATACTGAGGCAGTACAAGCTGCCTTGGCTAAACATAAGGAGGAGAAGATGGCGCTCCCCATGCCTACCAAACGGAGGTCCACATACGTGCAGTCACCCATTGAAACACGCACACCACCAGGTAGGACATGCGAAGGCATTAAATTTGGACCTTTTAGTTAAGAATTATGGAGATTTACATTTTGTTTTGTGGCACTCAGACTCCTCGTCTGGCTCTGAAGATGAGACAGCCGTGCGCAGGCAGTCGTCAGTGGTTGCTCCGCAGCCTCAGGTCAACCCCAACCTGCAGAGCCCGGAGTCTTGGGTCAACCACATCGTCCAGGGCTCTTCCACCTCCTCCTCGGCCTCCTCCACCCTCTCACAGGAAGCCAAACCACAGCCTCAGAGCCAACCTCAGCCTCAGTACAAACCGCAGTACCAGCCTCTTTATCAGCCTCACCACCAACCGCAGTACCAACCTCAGCACCAGCCCCACGAGCAGCCTCGCACTGCCGCAGTGACGGACATGCTGGCTCACAGTCGCATTGGTGAGACATGCGCCTGTGTGGAGAATATTCTGTGCAGACGTTGCGTATGTTAAAGCAAAGAACAGTAGACTTATTAATTATTTATCTGGAGGAAAAGCAGCAGGTAAAAAGTTTGGATCATCTGATTGGTCAATTTATGTAATGCTGCACAACTAGCTTCAGTATAGCCTAATCCTACAAGTTAGCTTGTGAGTAGTGTTTCACATACAAATAAACTGAGCAATTTTCACTGCCATGTGTCAAGGTAATAATAGTCTTTTGTATTTGCTAATGCATAAGTGTTTTATTTTTATTTTTTACATTTTAAATTTAAAATTAAAATTATAGCTACAGTACATTGGTCCAATTAAAACACAAGGACATCCCACTGCTTCCACTTACAGCCCACTCAGAGAATAGTGCACCTCCTCCAGATGTGACAGCTGTGGCCCCTCCGGCCAGAGGCCCGCGCGTGGACCTGCCCTCCAACGCTGTCGTCCGAGGGATGAGCCGGGGACAGAGCCGCTCGAGCATGATGGAGACGGCGGATGGTAATGGAGAACAGTTAATTTTTAACATTTTGTGTCTCTTTTCAAGAATCTGATTTCTCTTTCTTCAAATAAGTGTTGACTTCCAGCTGTGACCTTTTTATTAATCAAGTTGTTTTTCTTCCTGATTTTTTTTTCTTTTTTTTCACTCTGTCAAATTTTTTTTGACCGGCTGATAGGAAGAGGTAATATACAGAGTAAGGAAACTCCTTAATCTACAATGTCCATGGCCTTCTGTGTTTCTGACTCTCCCTGCTGTGTGTACTGAGTGATTTTACAAGGAAATGAAACAAAAGCAACGTCTACACGCACAAAACGAATCCTCATGTGTGATCCCAAACCAAAACAAACCTTTATCCCGGCTCTCACTCCGTTCTCCTTGTGTTGACGCCACCCACCCGCGCTGCTGCTTTTCAGTCCGGACATATTTTACAGTTGATTCGAAATGGTGTATTTGTGGTTAATTCAATTTTTTACTGAAAAGTTACGGCATGAAAAACAGCAGACTATGTGATGGTAAGACGCTTAAACAATGTTCTAATGTTCTGTCACTGTGTGTCAGAGCCGTGGGATGTGTGACTGTGTATTTATCCCTGCTGCTGCCCCTCTCCACCTTCACCCTGCCTGTAGGAGTTCCTGTAAGCAGCAGGGTCTCCACTAAGATTCAGCAGCTGCTGAACACCCTGAAGAGGCCTAAGAGGCCCCCGCTCAGTGACTTCTTCACCGATGACGCCGAGGAGATCGTAGAAGGTACGCTGCTGCACTGAATTAGCTGTAGAGGTAGAGTGTTTGACTTGCACAAATTACACATAGAAAAATTGGAATTTGTGCCCCTCCTTACTCCAGCGTTTTATAGTAAGTTAAAATAGTCAGATGTAGTGTTCCAAAAAGACATTGCTGATTATTTATGAACACTTACCTTTTTTACAAATGTATATTTAGGTTTCTCTAATAGAGAAAGAATTTAAAAGTTGCATATGCACTAACTAGCATAGTCCCCCATTTAGGGTGAGTGTGATGCAGGATATTTTACATGCTACATGCCAAAGATGTTTCCTAAATGCCACACATGCAGGAAGTTGGTCTAAAAGAGGACAACTCTAAGGATGCACGCAGTGAAAGCATGTATGCCACTGCTTATAAACACTGTAATCTGCCCAGAAATCAGAGCTAATGCTAACTGAGTCAACAGCTGCTGGTAAGCAGAAACCTAGTTTGTATTATTTTATTAAACCACATATGCAATGAATTTACTGATGTTCTCTGAACGTCTCACGTGCAGTGTTATTGAAAACTTCAAACTTGGCTCCATGGTAAAGTGGTGCACGCGTTCACCTAGCAAGCGACAATCCCTGGTTTCTCTCCCTGGAAGAGACAAAAATCCCTTTGGGCTTGCGTCAATAAGGCCATCTGGTGTAAAAACTGCCACATCAAATATATGGATCTGTCTGCTATAGTGACCCCTTGTGAATAAGGAAAGTAGCTCACAGAAAACTTCAAAGTCAACACTGCACTCTGTCGGGTTCCCTGCAAACCAGATGAACAGACACATGCAGAGACATACAGAGATTCCTGGATTTTTTTTAGAACGATTGCTTTTCTGAGTTTTTCCTGAGTTTAAAAAAACATTTCTAATGCTTTACTAAGTACGTTGAGCTATTTATGAGGAAAAAGTTGTTTGTACTTGGCTTTAAAGTTTGAAAATGTTAGTAAAAACACTAAATAAGGATAATTAACTAATCAAGTCAGCATCCCTAACAGGTAATATGTTGTTAATAAATTACATGATGTACAAATGAACCATTTTTCACAACCTGGTGACAGAAAAGTGTTTTGTTTGCTTTTGTTTGTAAATCATTTTAAATAAGTGTCTTTATATATGAGATTTTTTGGAATTCAAATTTGTGTGATGTAAAGCAAAACAGTGCTACAAATGTATTTTAAAATAAGGAGATAGGGCTAAATCTTTGGCATTTATATATATATATTGTAAATAAAAAAAGCAGGTAACCTGAGAGCTTAGGAAACAAAGGGGAAAACCATGTAGGAGGAAACTGATACCCCGCATGGACCGGTTTTACCTCTGTGGTATCTCATCTCATTAGTCTCTAATATACTCAAAAGTGTCCTGTTGTTTCTCTTTCACAGTGCCCCAACCGGACCCCAACACACCCAAGCCAGAGGGCCGTCAGATCATCCCAGTGAAAGGGGAGCCTTTGGGAGTGGTCAGTAACTGGCCCCCAGCCCTGCAGGCAGCGCTGGCTCGCTGGGGAGCCACTCAGGGGAAGAGCCCCGCCCTCACTGCTCTCGACATCACGGGCAAACCACTCTATACACTGACTTATGGTGAGACACAAGATTCAAAGAGGGAAGTGTAACGTCATCAAGTCAGTAAAATGATATGTCATTTAATGTCATAAACACTTATTGGGACGACTGAAAAATAAGATTATATATGTTTATTATTTTAAAACCTAGTAAAAGTAAGAAAATGTGTGAATTCTTTGACATTATATTTTTGTGAAGGTGCTAACCCCCCTGCCCCCCCCAAAAATCTACCATCTGTCTGTTAGGGAAGCTGTGGAGTCGCAGTGTGAAGCTGGCGTACACCCTCCTGAACAAACTGGGCACTAAAAACGAGCAAATCCTCAAACCAGGAGACCGAGTAAGAGATCACACACAGAAAAAACAGACATGTTTACAGCAAATGATTATTTTTAACTTGTGTATTTGCAGTGAACATTGACTGTATCACGATTTACTGCTGCTGCCTCTGTGGGAGGCAGGATTTATTTTTTTTAAACAACAGCAAAAACTAAGAAATGGCCTTAAAAATACATGCTGACAACAAAGAACTGAGGTGAATGGGTAGATTACACCTACATATTTTACATGTGCATTTTCTAAATGGCAACAATTTTTAAGCTAAATTTCCCCAGGAAAAAAATTGCAATGAAAAAACAAACAAAGAACAAATATTAAAGGACAGAAACTAACTTTTCATGAATAATTAACCTGCATTTTGATGGTTTACCACCTGGTTTTTACTTTTTTAGTGATATTATTCATTATTACAGCTATTTCACAAGTTTACCTTTTTTAAATATTTATTCTAACATCTTCTTTTTCAGACACATCTTTTCCCCTACCTTTTTATTGTTTATAACATAGGTTATATGTTCCACCTATGATATGGAAGAGGTTTTACTTTATTAAATGAACACAGGCCCCAGAAAGTGCTTGTTTTAACGTCCAACTAAACTGTCTTGGTAGGTGGCGCTGGTGTATCCCAACAGTGACCCTGGGATGTTCTGGGTGGCGTTTTATGGATGCCTCCTTGCTGAAGTTATACCTGTACCTATTGAGGTACCGCTGTCTCGCAAGGTATGAAAACCATCACATGAAACTTTAATTTTATGTTTTTATTATGTTCAAGCATCTGAGTGCTTTCTTGTTGCCCTGTTTGTGACGTGTTTAGGATGCAGGTATCAGCCAGGTGGGTTTTCTGCTCGGTAGCTGTGGCGTTGGTCTGGCTCTGACTAGTGAGATCTGCCTGAAAGGCCTACCCAAGACCCCCACGGGCGAAATACTGCAATTTAAAGGTCAGCAAGCAAGTTCTGTCCTGAATGTCCTGAATACCTGTTTTGTTAAAAAAAAACAAAAAAACAACCTTTGTCTAATTCAACACTAATGTCAAAAACATTGGGTTGCTGTAAACAAAATCTGAATGCAATGTTTTGCAAATTTCATAAACTCCTATTATATATTCGCAGTAGAACCTGGAAAACAGACCAAATGTTTTAAATGAGAAAATGTAACATTTCATAGCAACAGCTCTCAAAAAAGTTAGAACAGGGCCATGCACACCGCTGTGTGGCATCCAGTCCATAAACATCTGGAAACTGAGGAACCAGCTGCTGGACCTTTTGGAAGGAAATGTTGTCCCATTATTGTCTGCTCAACAGTCCTGGGTCTTCTTTGTCCTATTTTTTGTTTCATGATGAGCCAAATGTTCTCATTTGGTGAATGGTGTGGACTGCAGGCAGGCAGGCCAGTTCAGTACCTCGACTCTTCTACTATGAAGCTGTTGTAATAGATGCAGTATGCTGTTTAGCATTGTCTTCAGGCCTTCCCTGAAGGAGGTGTTTGTCTTAACGGGAGCATATACCTTCCTGCATTGTTGGCACCTTTAAACTTGTGAAAGATACCATTTCCAAAAGGCACTAATGCAGGCTTTTGAACTGAGCATGGAAAACAAGCCAGATAGTCCCGCTTCACTTTAGTCCACAGGATGCAGCATCCATGTTTTCCAAAGACAATACCAAATTTTGATTCATCTGACCACAGAATAGTTTTACACTTTGCCTCAGTCCATTTTAAAAGCACTTTGGTCCAGGGAAGATGGCACTTTTTTCTTGATCATGTTCACTTACAGCTGCTTCTTTGCATGATAAAGCTTCAAACTGCATTTGTTGATGGCACAGCGAACTGTGTCCACAGACTGTGATTTCTGGAAGTGTCCCATGACAGAGTCACGCCTTATTGCAGTGCCACCTGAAGGCCTAGAGATCACAGGCATCCAGTATAGATTTTTGGCCTTCTCCCTTCTCTGGATTCTCTTAATCTTTTGATGATATTATGTAGATGAGGGGAGATGACCTATTCAAAGTTTTCATAGTTTACATAGTTTACACCATTATTGTGAAATTGCTCCACAATTTGTATTCTCGGATTCACATTCATGTTACTGACCCAGTTAGTTCAGTTCAGTACAACTTTCTTTTCCATCCTTTTGTTTCTTCCATCTCAACTTGTTCAGACATATTACAAAATCCATCCAAATACAAAATGATCGAATATTTGTATGCCTGAGTTTAAACATTTGACATGTTTTCTGTGTTATGTGTGAGTTCATATGATTTGCAAATCATTGCATTTTGTTTTTCTTTACACATTACTCAGCATCCCAGTTTTTGGGGAGAATTGGGGTTGTAATTCAGATCAACTTTGTTTGCTTGTAGAATACCTGTGAGGTTTTTTATTTGTTTGTATGTTTTTGAAAGAAATTAAATATTTCTCGAAATTGTTGTGTGATGCATATCTTCCCTGTCTCTGTTAGGCTGGCCTCGAATGAAGTGGGTGATAACGGATTCAAAGTACCTGACAAAACCATCCAAAGACTGGCAGCCACACATTCCCACTGCTAACACTGACCCTGCATATATAGAGGTAACACAGCTGTGCTTATTATTATTTTTACTTTTGTTCCTTCATTCTTAGAACCTATTCCATCCTGTCAAAGTACCAAAAATATTTAAAAGCATCATTTTAGTCTGGTGTGTTATGGCTCATCTCTTGCTTCATCTCTTTGTAGTATAAAGCAAATAAGGAGGGCACAGTGGTGGGCGTGGCTGTGTCTAAAGTGGCCATGTTAACCCACTGCCAATCACTGACTCAGGCCTGCAACTACTGTGAGGGTGAGTAGAAGGACAGTGTTTGCATCATCCATTACACAAAGCTTTATTTCGGTTCAGCTCCATGTTATTTATATAACAGCAAATCACAACTTGAGTCACGTCTCAGTGTAGATTGCCAACCTCACTTGTGTCTTTGTGTCTCTGTTTTAAGGGGAAACTTTGGTGAATGTCTTGGACTTCAAAAAGGACATGGGCTTATGGCATGGAGTTCTCACAGTGAGTGTCATTAGCTGTAGGTTTCTAGGTTAGATTATGCTGCATATACAGTTAGATGCATGTAAAATTTCTTAATTTGTGTGCAGATTATATCAGAACTATAAATTCTCCAGTAAATGTAAAATGTTAAATTACTAATGAAAGAGATTTCTTGCACAAAATCATCACAAAATGGGTCTCTTACTGTTTGTGTTGTTTGTCGAGTTGGAAGGAAAAAAATCCTTTCCAGCTTTTTTTTTTTTTATATGCTACCTCGAGTAATCAGGTTGTTTGATTCCAGGCTGTAATGAACAGGATACACACGATCAGCGTTCCCTATGCAGTGATGAAAGCCTGTCCTCTCTCCTGGGTGCAGAGGGTCCACATCCATAAAGGTAAATTATCTTTTACTCTGAGACAAAGTGTATTAAAAAATGATTTTATAATACTCCATGTAACTCCTGCTGTTGTGCAGCTCGTGTAGCTCTGGTGAAGTGCCGTGATCTGCACTGGGCCATGATGGCTCATCGGGAGCAGAGAGACATCAGCCTGGCTTCATTACGAATGCTCATTGTTGCTGATGGTGCTAATCCCTGTGAGTATGTCCCGAGCCATCGCTGCTTTGTAAAACTGGGTCTTTTCCAACAAGCCAAATTAGATGTCACACTTTTAAAATTGTGCTTTCCAGGGTCAGTGTCTTCCTGCGATGCCTTCCTGAGCAAGTTCCAGTCCCATGGGCTGAAGCCTGAGGTGATTTGCCCCTGTGCCACATCTCCTGAGGCCATGACAGTAGCTATACGAAGGTATCTCACTGACCTATATTCACTGTTCTTATTGGATGTTGTTAAACGCTACAGAAAACTTAAAGACAAAACCAGAAGAAGATTAAAACCAAATTCTTTCTATTCTTTCTTTCATGTCTCACAAAAGTCACCGTCACAGCCTGTATTTCAGTCCAACTAGACATAATTTATATCTGATGTTGTTCATAAGAGGGTAGGCAGATGGCTAGCAGATGGAAACATCCATGTTTGATTGTGAACTGTCTACTCGTGTAGACCCGGAGTGCCTGGTGCGCCTCTCCCTGCCCGTGCCATCCTTTCCATGGGTGGCTTGAGCTACGGTGTCATCAGGGTGAACACGGAAGACAAGAACTCCGCTCTGACTGTACAAGATGTGGGGCACATCATGCCTGGAGGTGAGGGTAGAAGAAAAGCTGCATGATAAATGGCTTTTCGCTTGCATTTGTTTTTTTATTGTAATTAATTTGCTAAAAAAGAGACCATTACGATTGACACTTAAAAAAAAAAAAAAAAAACTGTTTTCTATACATATTACGAGATTACAATATTGAATAACTATAACCACCTACACTATAACCACACAGTTGTGTGGTTATAGTGTAAAAATGTAATAGGCCTAGTTGCCGCCAGCTCTGAAATCTTTTTGTTTGACCTTTTGCATGTCTCCAAGAAAATGGAGGCAAACAAGGTTGTTCAAAAATATAATCATAAAATTATAACCATATGAGAAAATTAGAAATTCAAATAATTATCTTCCCTTCTTTTCAACATCCAGATAAAATGTTTTTTCATCATCTGCATGGCAGATGTTTATTTCTAAGACTTCATGACATAAACAGTTGGGTTTTGAACACTAAAACAGTGTTTATTATTTTGGCTATATACCAACACATGTTCATGTTACAGTTTGTAATGAATATGCAGACTTTAAGCTTTCACTTAGGAGGTCAAACTGAAATATTGTACCAACAACTGAGAACTTGTTGACATTTTTATATATAGTGCCCTGTTTATCTGGGCTCATGTGTAATTGGACAATCCATACGGAAACTTAACTCGGCCTATTCATTAATATTTCTTCATAAATGAATGAGATCAAAGGTTTGGAAGTGATTCCAAGTGAGGCATTTAATTTTTAAAAGCTTAATCTGTGAACCTACAACATACACTAAAGGAGCTCTCAGTGGAGATGAATCTCCACCAGAGAACTAGGACATTAGGACGTTGGTACAATAATGAGGGGGTAAAAGGATGCACTGTTGTACTTGAACCTGGACTAATTTGGTCAGTGATCATGGGATCCTTTCCATCATAAAGAGAAAAAAAGCATTTATCAACCCTCCAGGAGACAGACATGTCATTATCCAAGCCTGTAATAAGCCCCTCATAAGCCTCAGCAGTAGAAAACAAAGATTAAACATTGGAGGCAGTCTGATGCATAAGTGTGCGAGGTTCCCAGCAGCTTTGGGTCACTACTGGTTAAGCAGATGTTTGAAGTTGTACTTGTAGCTGTTGTAGCTGAAATGAATAATAAAAATAGAATAAAGAAACCCAGGAGTTTTTTAAGGTAAAGAAAGGAAAGACTGAAGGCATAAAGAACCACAAAATATAAAAACAATTGCAGCAAAAGGCCTGGCAACAAATCTGTTTGCTTCCTGACATCGTGCAGCCATTTCCTGCAAAGGATCCTTAGCACAGTCTTTAAAATGAATATTTTGATGTAACTGTGTTAATTTGTTCATTTATATTTATGACGCTCAGATAGGGGACTGCATATAAAAACTGTTAATTGTTAAAACAAGTAATCCACTCTTTTATTAAATTCCCTTCAAATTTAAGCTGAAAGTCTACACTTTCCCACTTTCAGTCAATCCAGTCAATCCTTTAGAACTGCAAAAATAACAGAAAACATGTAAATCTGAATAAACGTACTCAACAAAAAATGAAAATGGGACTTTTTTTAAAATTATACATCTAAGATAAAATTGTCCTCCTGCATATTTTTGACATAAACTTTATTTTTGAGAAGGAAGAACTACAGTTAGACCTGCCGGAAATATCAAGGGAATTATTTTAAATTAGGAAGTCTGTGTTTTCTTAACTTTGCCTTTTTGTCCCTCCAGCTCTGATGTGTATCGTTAAGCCAGATGGACCGCCTCAGTTGTGTAAAACAGACGAAATTGGAGAGATAATTATCAACTCCCGTGCAGGAGGCAACATGTACTACGGCCTGCCTGGACTCACGAAAAACACCTTTGAGGTGCGAAAGCAGAATAACAACACTCAAACTGCACATGCTGCCACCATCATCAGTAAGGGACGCAGTTAAAGCTGATTCTGTTTTGGTGTGTTTTGCTGTTCTTTCTTTGTGTCGTCATGTCCAGGTGATACCGGTTAACGCTAACGGAGTTCCCATTGGAGAGATTCCATTTGTGCGATCTGGACTCCTGGGGTTTGTTGGCCCAGTAAGTAGGACTCTTTCATTAGAGCACTTCTGTGGCAACCTGAAACCATTCGTCTCTCTCACTAACAGTATAACAACCCTGCTGTTGCATCACTTGCTCCGTACAGGGCAGTCTCATCTTCGTGGTGGGGAAGATCGAAGGCCTGCTGATGGTGAGCGGGCGGAGACACAACGCCGACGACCTGGTGGCCACAGCTCTTGCAGTTGAGCCGGTCAAGACTGTGTACCGTGGCAGGTGAGTCAAAATTCTTCTTCATGGATTAAAGAAAATAATCTTAGAGCTCTTTGGTGGGTCAAGTGCAAATCTTATTTATCACTACTGACATCTAGTGGTATAGAGGAAACACAGCAGGCCCCACACTGACAACTGAAGGGATTATTGAAAGATAAAGTATTTCCACTTTCTGTATGCTTTAAACTGCTCATTTGTGTTTGACTTCCACGTCTTCCGGCTAATCTTCAGTGAGTTTGTGTGTCCTTGTGTGTGTCAGGATCGCTGTGTTTTCAGTCACGGTGTTCTATGATGAGAGGGTTGTAATTGTGGCAGAGCAGAGGCCCGATGCGAGCGAGGAGGACAGCTTCCAGTGGATGAGCCGGGTACTTCAGGTAAATTCAGCCACAGCATTCGAATGGAAGCCATTCAGTGTTTCTACAATATAATCTTCTATACGTTCAGTCTTTGGAGTTATATAAAATCATTTGTCATACAGAGCATTACCCAGCAAATCTAATCTCAGTGCTTGGTTTCATCTGTAGGCTATTGATAGCATCCACCAAGTGGGGCTCTACTGCTTGGCTCTGGTCCCGGCGAACACCTTACCAAAAACGCCGCTGGGCGGCATCCACATTTCTGACACGAAGCAGTTTTTCTTAGAGGGCAATCTCCACCCCTGCAACATCCTAATGTGTCCCCATACCTGTGTCACCAACCTGCCCAAGCCCCGCCAGAAGCAGCCAGGTAGGTCTGTCTGACACAAACTTCTGTTCAACATGACTGAGAATGATCCTCATCAATTTCTTACAAGATTATGCCCAACGAAGCCTCGGTGAGGAGGTTCATAATTTAAACGTATTTAGCATAAATTATTAAATGGAGTCCAGCAATGAGACTGTTTATAGATGTAGTTTGTAGGAAATCTATGGGTCTGCCGTGCAGTCATAAGGATATACATGCAGTAATCTGCAAATGTCTTAAGTCACCCCTCATTTCTAGGCGCCTTGCTAGAAAACTGCGAAATAAGAGCAGGAATTTATTGAAATGTGCAAATATACATGACAACTAAATAAACAGTGATTGTACTATTCTAACAATTCAGTATTTGGTTTGACAACCTTCAGTCTTAAACAGTCTGAACTCTCTTAGACAAGCTTTCCTGTCATTTTTTTGGGGCAGTGGTAGCTCAGTAGGTAGAGTGGTGGCCCCATTATCGGAAGGTCGGGGGTTCGAATCCACTGAACAGCTGCCCTGAGGTACCCCTGAGGCGCCCAATGGCTGCCCACTACTTCACTTAGTGAATGGGTCAAATGCAGAGAGGAATTTTCCCACGGGGATCAATAAAGTATACATTATTATTATTATTATTTTTTAAGTAGTTTTCAGGAATAGTTCTCCAGGCTTCTTGAAGGACATTCAAAGCTCTTCTCTCGATGCTGCCTTTTGTTTGTTTCTGTGTCAAGATGATCTCACACAGCTTCAATAATTTTGAGGCCTGGCCTCCCTGTCTTGTTTTTACCTCCTGCTTTATTTCACTTTATCTCTTTCGGACTGTTTTGTCTTGTAGTTGGTGTCGGTCCTGCATCCGTCATGGTGGGAAACCTGGTGGCAGGGAAGAGGATTGCCCAGGCTGCAGGGAGAGACCTCGGTCTGATTGAAGATCAGGATCTGGTCCGAAAGGTACTAGAACTATGAGCACTGAAGTCTGATAACCCAAGCTTCGATCACACTGCCGGCAGACGTGGCCATAAAATTAATTGGAATCTGAAATAAATGAAAATGTGAATGGATGAATCTATGCAAGAACTATATCAGAATTTTGCACTGATTCTTGCAGTGTGACTGTAGCCTTTTTAACCACATTCCTGTTTTTCAAAAGAGCTAAATGCAAGTCTTTCAGAAGCCGCAGGAAGCCTGTACATGTGATTAACAGCAATGCTCAGCAAAGTGTGTTAAAATAGGAAACACTGAAACTTTTGAGCTGCCACTGTAACAATGGCTCTACGTCAGCCAGAGCTCAGTTTTATAGAAAAATCTGGACTCTTCTTTCTCTCTTCTCTCATCACTCTCTGGATGTAGCTCTGTATGTGGCCCACCGTGATGGTAAGAATCACGACCCTCTCTGGCATGTTCCCCACCCTCGTTTATTCTGGTCATGCTCGAATCTGTATTGTATTGTGGTTTTAGTTCGAGTGCTTTTGTTCAGTTCTGACGTAAGCAAGAATTTGCATGGGTTTTTAATTTTTTGGTATTTCAGAAAATAAGCACCTTCCATAAATGTCACCCTTTTTTTTATTGCTTATGTACCTTTCACATCCTAAGTTAGTGTTCATTATTATAAGAGCTATATTGGCTTAGTGTGCTATAAATTCTTGTTCAGATCATTTATACCAGGCAGCTCTCAGACAGCACACTCAGTGTAAGCACCGCTTTGTTTATTTATTTTAAATTTAGACCCTAATAAATTATTTTTTTCAACACCACCCTTCCTGTATTTACCCTCAGTGGCTGGGTTTGTAATATTCTATACACTTAAACAAAAAACCCCTCAGTTTACAGTGTGTAATTATGTTCCTTATTCAATAACAGCATCAGTATTTGACAGAGGCGCTACAATGGAGGGCACAGACAGACCCAGACCACGTTCTCTACATTCTTCTTAATGCCAAGGTACCAAACTGATCTGTCCATACACTGCAAAACACAGTACATCATCTATGTGACTGACAAAAACAATATATAATAATAACATTACTGTCACCTGTCCTTCAGGGTGTGACAGTGGGGACGGCGACCTGCATCCAGCTTCACAAGCGAGCTGAGAAGATAGCTGCAGCGCTCACTGAGAAAGGCAGCATCAACACAGGAGAGAATGTAGTGCTGCTCTATCCTCCTGGTGGGTTCTGCCTCCAGCTCCATGTCTAAGTGTTCCTTCCGTCATCATTGTTATGAAATGATTTTCCTCCGTTTGTTTTCCCTCAGGGATCGATTTGATTGCTGCTTTTTACGGCTGTCTCTATGCTGGATGTGTTCCTGTAAACGTCAGGCCTCCGCACCCTCAGAACCTGGCAGCCACGCTGCCTACTGTCCGCATGATCATTGACGTAAGTGCATGTGGTTACATGCATTTATGCCTGTTCTTTCATTTAATCCTAAGCAGGGTCTCATTCATGTAGATATCAGGACTAAAAAAACACGTACAGACACTGGATTACTTCTGCTTCTGCTTTCACCAAAAATAACTCTACAACTACTTGGCGCCTCTTTGCGCTTCATTAGATTTTAACAGATATTTATGGCATCCAGTTTCCTGAAATAATTTCCATCTACAAGCTACATTGATTCCGAGAGCAAATTATGCTCATGAAGTGGGTCCAGTTACAGTGTCCATCATAGTTTCCACTTTTTAACTGTAATCGACCCGCTGATGGAATGTTCTGTTCACACTTTTACAACAAAAATGATTCCAACTGTTGTGTTGTTCATGCTTCCACTCAAATGTGTTTTGTTACCAGGTCAGTAAAGCTGCGTGCATCCTTACGACACAAAACCTCATGAGGACTCTGCGCTCCAAAGAGGCAGCTGCTTCTGTTAATGTTAAAACCTGGCCAACAATCATTGACACAGGTAATAAATACTCTTAGTATGTTAATCAAGCCGGAACATATCTGAGTACTGCATGATGCTCTGGTTACAAGCCATGGGCCAAATCAGGCCCCCCCTTGTGGTGCCAGCTGGTATGATGGAGACGTTCCAGCTATTTTTAATGTTTTATAAACACCGTCAAGTATTTGCAACTCAGATGTAAGTATGCAGTTAGTATTCAGTTATTAACCCTTGAATCAAAGAATTATGAATAATAAGTCAGTAATGTGAAAGTCAGTCATTCTAAAGAAAGATGATTCACTGTCCTCACAGTTCATTCATTTTGGTAAATATTCTGGTAAATATAACAGTTTGTTTATTATAAACTATTATATTTACCAGAATGTTGATCAAAATTAATCAAAAATTAAAGGTTAATGACACTTTGTTTTTATTAGTAGCTTCATTGTATAGTGGTTTACACATTTACACATTTACACAGAATCTGCAACACTGAGACACTGAAACAGGAAGCTGGACATTTCACTGCTTTCTACAATTGTTATCCAAGTTGCTCAGTGGGTAGATTTGTGAATAGACACCTGTTTGGTGAACTTTTAGTCGGTTGTTGCTTGCAGTTGTCCTCTATCTGGACTCAGTGTTTCTATATATATTATGTCTCTCCTTTAAAAGTCTTTCTAGCAGCTTTTAAATTTGAATGAAATGGTCACCACCATGCGCACATTATCAGAGCAATAAGACATGTCTGTTAAAGGATTTCTTTTTGTTGCGTCATCATTGCTCAATATTATCTTAAGTTTACTTTGTGCACAGCGCTGTAAAACCCGCACTATTCGTGTTTGCAGATGACCTTCCTCGCCGCCGGCCTCCACAGATCTATAAGCCGCCCACAGCAGAGATGATAGCTTATCTGGATTTCAGCGTGTCCACAACAGGCATGCTCACTGGAGTCAAGGTGAGACACGTGACTTTTTATATGACACCGTCTCCTCTACTGACTGGAGCTTTTACAGGATGAATTTTGCCTCATGAAAAAGACTGTGTAAAAATACAGTGTTCTGTCACAGCGCTATTTTAAACCAAATATTAGCATCAATTCTGTAGTCATTTTTTAATTTCGTGTTGGCTGTATCTTAAACTTGTTAATGACCGTCTCACACATTATAGCAGTAGTAGAGTAGTATTAAAACGCTAGCAGGAATCAGCAGGGTCTCATTTTTCTTTTTGTAATCCACTAGAGTCACAGATGCACATAAAAGCATGTAAAAATAAGTTTCTGATCATATACAAGTGGCAGATATCTATGAAGACTTTACTTTGGTTTATAAAACGCAGAAAAAATTAATTCTTTATCTTTTCTTGTCTTTTGTCAGATCTCTCATGCAGCAGTCAGCGCACTTTGCCGCTCTATAAAGCTTCAGTGTGAGCTGTACTCCTCTCGCCAAATAGCCATCTGTCTGGATCCTTATTGTGGTCTGGGCTTTGTCTTATGGTGCCTCGCAAGGTACTGTAAAATGTCATCTACAATATTCCATGGTTATTTACAAAGGTATGACTTTCCCCACTTTTTCACCTACATGTTTTGTCTCACAGTGTCTACTCAGGTCACCAGTCAATCCTGATTCCTCCGTTCGAGCTGGAGACCAGCTTGTCTCTGTGGCTAAGCACGCTCAGTCAGTACCGTATCAGAGACACCTTCTGCTCCTACTCTGTCATGGAGCTCTGCACTAAGGGATTGGGTACTCAGACAGATTTACTCAAGGTTAGGACTCAACATGCAGGAAGAGAAACAATACAGCTATTTTTAAAATAAAACATCATGGGTTTGATCATTTTGCACGTTTGTTTAAGGCCCGTGGTGTGAACCTGTCATGTGTGCGGAGCTGCGTGGTGATAGCAGAGGAACGCCCTCGTCTTGCCCTCACACACTCCTTCTCCAAACTGTTTAAGGATGTCGGGCTGTCGTCCAGAGCTGTCAGCACTGCTTTTGGTTCCAGAGTTAACCTGGCCATCTGCCTGCAGGTACACCAACCAGCAGGACAGAGATGTTGATCATAGATCAAATGAGAAAGAAGTGGGACCTCTTTAAACCTGTTCTTTTATGCGTGTGTGTTTCAGGGCACCACTGGTCCTGATCCCTGTACGGTGTATGTGGACATGAAGTCCCTGCGCCATGACAGGTGAGAACAGTCAAGTTAGTTAAAGTAAACTAGTATTTAGTAAAAGCTTACTTTACACTTTTTTTCTAGCTTAATGGGATTTTTTGGACATGATTAATATAAAAAATAATATCACATGTGAACATAAAGTTGTTTTATATTTAAAAAAAAACTCATATGTCCTCATGTGGAGACAGTTTATTTTATATAATGACACAAAGAATAAAATGCATTATTAAGCAGAATGACCGATGAGGTGCAGGAAAGCCAAAATGTAACGCTCCCGTATGAGGACTCAGGGTTTCAGGAGGTTTATTGACAAAATTGTATGTATTTTACTGGTTTTTTTTTTCTGAAAAAACACTAAAAACAATAACACCAAAGATTTTTCTTTGGCTTTGGCTAAAACCTCACTGGCATCAGAAACTTCTCTGTGCAGGAAAATCCCTGACATGGTCTAATACGCAAAGATTAATTAGAACTTTGAATATTTATAAATGCGCTGCCTGTGTTTTTGGCAGAGTGAGGCTGGTGGAGAGAGGAGCACCTCAGAGTCTTCCTCTAATGGAGTCTGGCAAGGTGAAACTCATTATACGCTGTCCTGTGTTTGTTTTGGTTTTTTTCTCAATTTTTGAGAGGTTTAATGAAAAGCATGTCAGAGTTGTATTTAGTGTCTTTGTTTCTCTGTCACTTTTAGATACTGCCAGGTGTTCGGGTGATCATAGTAAATCCAGAGACGCGAGGCCCACTTGGCGATTCTCATTTAGGAGAGGTTAGAGACCCTTGACCGCAGCACACACGCATATCGAGACCAAACCTGCAGTTAGAGAAGATTTTTCTCTGAAAGTGACATATGTTTCTTTCTCTTAGATCTGGGTAAACAGCCCTCACAATGCCAGTGGCTACTACACCATATACGGAGAGGAAAGTCTTCAGGCCGATCACTTCAACACCAAGCTCAGCTTCGGAGACCCGCACACTTTATGGGCCAGAACTGGATACCTGGGTTTTGTGAAGAGGACCGAGCTACTGGATGCAAGCGGGGGTAAATAGACCCCAACTGAGCTAAAACCTGCACTCAGAAATATTGATGGAATAGTGCTGATAAGTTTAATGTAACAAGGTTTGCAGATTTAAACCTGATAAAGCGTAAAAATCAAACTTAAATAAACTTTATTAAACTAAAGTAACCTCAATCCTACAGTAACCGATTAGAAATTTAGCTCTAATGTGACTGAATTGGTTTGGGGGGGTGTTGCTTATATTGTTTACATTTCTGTGCTCAGATCGACACGATGCTCTGTTTGTGGTGGGCTCACTGGATGAGACATTGGAGCTACGAGGCTTGCGCTACCATCCTATTGACATTGAAACGTCAGTGTCACGGGCTCACCGAAGTATTGCTGAGAGGTGCGAATGCGTGCACACACACCGACACACACTTGAATGTTTTTAACAATGTAGGAGTGGGTAATAACCGGACATGAATAACTTGAGCTTAATATATAATAATATCCTAGGGCAGCTCATTCTCTTTCTTTTGGCAGTACTTTAGATATGTAACACATTTTGGGGTTAACGTGAGAAAAAAGGCAGTTGGAAAGGTCAAATGTATCGTGATAATATATTGTGATATTAGAAAAAACCCATGTAATAGTATCATTTCTGAAATTTTGTCAACACAAATAAAGGCAGTGCAATTATATACATAGTTTTAAAGATAAAAGACATGTTATGAGCATCCCTGCATGTGCCTATATGCTGTCAATGCAAACAAAGTCAATATAGCATTAATATCATTTTGACCTTCAGAGGAATCTATTGACTCTGAAGGATAAGTCAGAGGTCATGTATGAAGTCATATTTTAAGTGTTTACACAGTACTTTCTGTATCTTGACAAAACATACCACACCTCTGAGATTCTTGTCAATTCTCGACCAATAAATCATTAATCTGACCTTGAACAACTTGATGGATTTAAGCCAGATTTTAATGGATCATTAACATGACCCTACAAAGTTTTATCAGAATTCATTCAAAATGTTTCCAGCTACCATGTTTACAGACAGAAAGACACACAGAAACGCTGCCAAAAACATAACCTCCTTGGCGTGAGTAAAAAGCCTGGCTGGTACTAATAGGGATAGAAATATAAACCTTGCAGATAATCATTGAAAATATTATGTCTACATTTATTTAGAAATAAGCTGTTTTTGTTGTTGTTTGTGGGAGAAAGAAATACAAGACGTGATGAGCTAATTACAAAGGAGGAGCAACTGAGAAAAGAACCTCACTTTTTTCATTTGTGAAAACATAATTACCAAAAAGAGCAGCAGCATGGGTTCTTCCCAGTTTCCTATTATTGCTAAACCTAGAAAACATGAAGGTAAAAGCAGAAAATTGGGCCTTTGTGTATAAATTTTGGAACTCCACTGCCTTAATAAAACATTACATTTCAGGCTGTCATCACAACGTAATATCCTTTAGTTTTTATTATTCCTCATCGTGACACTGCTGTTAAGTGCCTCGTCCTTTGTGCCTCACAGTGCTGTGTTTACGTGGACCAACCTGCTGGTGGTGGTGTCGGAGCTGTGTGGTTCAGAGCAGGATGCGTTGGACCTGGTGCCTCTGATAACCAACGTGGTGCTGGAGGAGCACCACCTCATTGTGGGTGTGGTGGTTATTGTTGACCCCGGCGTCATACCGATCAACTCCAGGGGAGAAAAGCAACGCATGCACCTTCGTGACTCTTTCCTCGCTGACCAGCTGGATCCTATCTATGTTGCTTACAACATGTGAGCGCTTGTGGTGGTGTTCTGGGATTTTAAAAAAACATTTTTTTTTTTCAGCCATCATCCCGCCATCTGGCTACTGGTTTGGTTGAGGTGTAAGGCAAAAGCATGAACCACATATACTGACACCTAGCCCTGTGTGACACCAGCATATCTTGGCCACATGCATGTCTGTGATTGGATCTGTGATGCTTGGAGTTGTTCACTGTGGTTTTTTTTGTTTGTTTTTTTTGTCAATATATAGAATTTTGGGGAAGAGGTAACATGTGCATGTCGCACATTGGAAGCAAAAAAGGAAAAAGTCCCTGCTGCTCCTTTTCTTTTCTTTTTTGTTCTGCAGAAGGGGCGGAACAACACATACAACAGGACCATTTTTTATTAAATCTTTGTGAAAATCCATCCTTTTATTATGCCGTTACCACAAAAACCTTCCCTTTTGTGTCTACGCAGCGCTACTGCACTTCAATCTGCAACTTGAAATATTTTTACATTTCAGACGCACACAAACGCATGTGCTGAGCCCTCGTCATTTATCACTAATACAGATGAATAAGAGGGCAAACTGTGAAAATAACAGCAAGTCTGTGTACATTAAAATGCTTTTTTTTTCCCTTAATAATGAAGCCAAATAGATTTTCCTGCCCTAATATATTTCTTGCCTTATAAAACTTTAAAACAGCCATACATTCCTAACTTAATTTTTAAGAATTTACCCTGAACGGCTGTTGATTCTCCTTTGGGTCTGAATAGTAGTTGAAATCCTGGTAGATATCCAAAGGGATCAAAGCAAAAGATGAAAGAGGCCATATTCTGTACTGTACTTACGAGGGCCTCCTTTTATTTTAGATACTGTACGTAACTGTATAGATATTTTTAATTGTAAAAATGTATAGATGCTTACTCAGCTCTCTCGGTTGATGGTTTGTAGATAAACAACCCAACAGGGAGATTACAACAGTAGCAGAAAGAAGATTGTAAATACAGTTTAACAGTTTCGAAGTGGTACACTAGCTATGTAATGGAGGATAAAGGTAAATAACTTTAAAGCATTATTAGTCAGGATGAATTTAACATTGCACTTTCACAAAAAAAAATATCTCTATTTTATTATAACAATGAGGCATTATAAATGGTTCAGGAACATGCGTGTGATGAATCTTGGCGTCAGTGGGAGGGCTATCACTGGTAATGCCAGGAAACTTTCTATCAGCCGCTGGGGAAAAAAAAAAACAAGTGTCTATGGAGAAGGCTAAAACCAATATTATGACTGTTTTCAGGCTACCAGGTTATTTTGTAAGAAAAAGCAGGCCCCGCAAGTGTTCATATACAATCATTACCATCGTACTTGCAAAAGAGCCATGCCCTTCTAAGTTTAGTTATACACGATAGAGCAAGTGTGTAAAAGTTCAGCCCGTTTCCCCCTCATCGCTAGACAGTTCATTCAAACTGTGTTTTGTCTTTGTGCGACTTTGTAAATAGTTAACGCTGAATGGCAAAAGCAATGCTGTTAGTACCGTTGTTATGTATCTGGATTATTTTCTGTGTTCAGTCACTGGATTTTTAGAAGCACTCGTGAATCCATCTGCAGAGCTTAGCCAGATTTAAAACATCTTTGATTGACAACGAAAGTAATGCAGAAAAACTGGTTTAAAAAAAGAGCAGCTAGATACATTTGCAAACTGGTTGGATTCCTGCAAACTTGTGCTTCTCCTTGTGCTCCTCAGAGAAGTAAAAGGTTGTTTGTTTCGAATTATACTGTTTCAGTGATGAACCTTTAATATCAACATGTATATAGTAATTGTTTTTTTGTTTTGTTTTTTTTTGTTCTGTTTGGACTTTTGCTGTAGTTTTATTATAACATTCAGTCATGCCAAACATTTTAGAAACAACTTTATTCATTTAACATAACTGGGAATGATAATCATTTAATGACTGCACTTTGCACTGGTGGTACTTAACAGCAGGTTTCTACTGTGTGGACTTTATCCCCGTTCGATGTTACATTAAGTATGTGATGTAATTTTACAGCTTGATACTTGTTTTTGCCTAGTTTTAAATTCACACACACACACACACACACACACACACACACACACACACACACACACACACACACACATATACATATATATATATATAAACTAATAGCACTTCATCTTAGCTTTAACACTGCATCCTACATTTGCAGCAGAATGTTTGCATGACTCAGCCAAGCACAAGAAGGAATTGTCTCGAGGCACATCTTGTCTTGAGGCACAAATGTGGGGGAGGGAGGGGATTTAAATATGTTTGAAACTGTATATTCAGGGAACAAAACTCCGAGGACAGGGATGGACCAGCTGGTCCCGTGGTGCAATCTGTGAAGAGTACCCATAAAATGTAGACATTTGTCAAAATGAGGCGTTGCAAACCTAATAAGCATACAGAGGGGTAACTGACAACCAGTGTCCATCTACCATCAACCTGCTTCACTGGGAAGTCTACAAGGGCTTCTTCTGGTTTCCACTCTTTTTTCTCCGTCAGAGTTCTTACACACTATGCAATCCCGACGACGGTGCAATTTCCTTTCAAAGCTTGCACAGTCTGGTGAAATAAACATGATGCTTATACATTTTGTAATTACTAAGAACGGAGGACTGAAGAAATTTAACCAGTAGTGTACTTAAGACTGTATTCATCTCTTGAGTTGTTCTGTCAATGTTTTGTGTATGCACACTTTAGTATGTTGTATTTTAATTATTTGGTGAAATCTAAACTTGCTCCAAGAAGGTGTGATCCACTGATTAATCTTTATTGCTACAGAGGTGTTTCAACTCGTATAGTTAAAAAAAAATAATACAAAGGTGGTACACTTTCCCATTTTCTCACTTATTTTCTATTTTGGTTTGTTGTACTTTGTTTTATACTTTATGTATAAGTAATGCAGAATAAAAAGAAGCATTTAACCATTTCAAGTGTCTGGATATTCTTGAGCTTACTAATGAATACTGTTATTACTCCAGATATCTCACACCCTTTGAATTATTTTACACACTGCATCCCCACAGACTGTGGTCATAAAGGGATGGACATGGTCAGTGACCCGCGTAGGCTGTGATGTTTAAACGATGCTCAGCTGGGGCCCAAAATGTGCCAAGAAAAGATCCCCCACACCATTACAGAACCACCACCAGCTGGAACTGTTGATATAACAGGATAGATCTATGTTTTCAGCCAGATTTTGACACTGCCATCCGAACGTTGAAATCGAAACTTAGCAGACCAGGAAACCCTTTTTTAAAATTTTTTTTTATTTTAGTGAGCCCGTGTGTATTTTAGCCTTGACAGAACTGGCACCCGATGAGGTCTTCTGCTGCTGTAGCCCATCTGCTTCAAAGGTAGATGTCTTGCGCATGAATAAATGCGTTCTGCATAGCTTGGTTGTAACAAGTTGTTATTTGAATTATTGTTCTTTTCCTATCAGCTAGAAGCAGTTTGGCCTCTGGCATCAAAAACACATTTTCACTCAGAGACCTGCCGCTCACTGGATATTTTCTCTTTTTCCAATCATTTTCGGTAAACTCTAGCGATGCCTGTGTGGGGAAAATCCTAATAGATCAGTAGTTACTGAAACTCTCAGATCATTCTGGCACCAGCAAGGATACCATGTTCAAAGTTACATTAAATCCCCTTTCTTAGGGGACAACTGCTCTTGCAAGTTGTCTTGACCATTTCCACATGCCTAAATACATTGACTTGCTACCATGGGACTGGGTGATTATTTATTTGTGTTAAGGAGCTGCTGAATGGGTGCACATAACAAAGTGTAAGTTACCAGTGTTTCCTTTACAGTAACTGCTACGCAGTGTTGGGTAAGTTACTTTAAATTAGTAACTTAGTTACATTACTAGTTACTTCTCTAAAAAAGTAACTCAGTTACTTCAAGTTACTCGTTACTTTCAGAGTAACTAGTTACAAGGGAAAGTAACTTTGGTTTTACTCAGAATTCTCTTGTTAATGTGTTGCTTCCGTAACTGGATACCCAGCAAGATTGCCAGTCTTCTAGCTTGCTTACTTGCCACATGTGCACTGTGCCACCTACCAATAGAAAGGAAAAAGTAATGTGCACATTTCCACGAGAGAAATCCCACGCCTGGACCGTCGTTGACCGCCGCCATGATTCTAGCCTGCTTTTTACATCCAACACAAAAATTGCAGTCGTGGTGCTTTCGATTGCACTCAGAACTTGGAAATTCTGCCTTCTGAATAGGAAGATGTAGGTAACACCAGACTGCAGATGAGCTGCATACAGAGCTGGACTGGGACAAAAAAATCGTCCCGGGCATTTTGACTAGAGACCGGCCCACCATTATAGGAAAAATCATAAAGCCTTTGAATGAAAATAAACACTGTTGTGACAGTGATGTACACTGTTCTGATGGTATATATGTATCAACCTATCAATTGTTTGTTGTAAGACTCAGATAATTATTTTTTTAAAAGCGAGACATTTTAAATGAGAATAATAAAGAAAAGTATTTCCTTGTGCCCCCCTTTCCCTGTTAATGCCCTACCTGGCCCCCTGGCAACACTTTCCTAGACCCGCCCCTGCACAGTTACCAGCTGTCAGCTACGTAGAAAAGGATCCTGGTGTTATTTGTCTCTCAGAAACAGTTCATAACTTCAACTCATTCATGTCACCTAACAGGTAAACCTGTTTCTCCATCACCTGTTCAGCTCTGATGATTCAGTAAGGACATCTCCTGGTTTCATCTGCATGTTTCCCTCTCACCAGATAACCAAACCGATATCATGACCAGCAGCTTTACAGCTGTGGCTCCAGCAAACATCAGCTGATACTAGAAATTAATATTAAATAAATTCTAACAACAGCTGATCAAGCTTAAACGTGCTGCTGTTGTTTAACGCGACATCCGCTGGTTTCCTCTTTCTGGCGCAAAGTGGGCGATAAATAAACAAGAGAGAAAAGCCGATCAGCTGATCATTGATCAGTTTCATGATTGAAGTAGAAACAGGAGAGGAGAGAATGAGAGAAGAAGAGGCAGCTGTGCAGCTTCAGCTTTGTGTCTTTTTCATTGTAGCTGAAGTCCGGGACAAACTGTGTTCCTTTTCACCTCAGTACGAAACGCGTAATATTTTCTCTGAATACCAGACGATTCTGTTTTTTACGGGACGGTTGGCAACTCTAATAATTAACCGTATGAACAAAATAAAGTTCAACATCAGTAACATAGCACCCACCCAGCTGTATAGAAACTCCGTCATGCTAGCTAGCACGCAGTACGAAAATGTCAGCATACCGAAAATAAACTCCACCTAAACTTGGTTTATATCTGACCCAGATAGACTGCAGGTCATAACTTCTTACCTGAAGTTCAGTTCACCTGACACTCGGACCGGCGGCCGCTTCGGGTCTCTCCTCTTGCCTCCCTTTTCCTTCATCCACCTGCTGGCCTCCACCACTTGCTAATGTTATTGAATCTGTGGAAGCTCCGCGATATCCACCACACGAAGTAACGAGTAACGAGCCTATCTAAATCCCAGTAACGAGTAACGCGTTCCTGGTTTTGGCATAATAACTAGTTACCGTGCTCGTTACCACAATAATAACGTAGTTACTGTAACGCGTTACTTAATAACGCGTTAGTCCCAACACTGCTGCTACGTGCTCCGCACAGCCATATTTTCAGCAGACACAACTGCACACAGACATTTAGTGAGTGTATTTCTATAGGAGACATCTTTTGAACCTATTACAGAATAACCTGGGTCACATACTCAATTAACAGGCTCTGCAGTTCTACCAGTAATTTTGCATGTGTTTTGTAAGGTCACAGTGACCTTGACCTTTGACCTGTGATCACCATAATCAGTTCATGCCCGTGTCAGTTTGTGTCAAATCTGAAAAAAATGGCCTCATGGAGTTTGAGATTTGCATTTGCACAGCTGTCACTGACACCGAGCTGAAAAAAACATATCAAAGTCTTATAAAAGATATGCAACAAACATGAACATAACGTTTAGCAAATGGGTCAAACCACTGATGCAACTTCAGAGGGGATTTTTTTTTTTTTACTGGTACTGAGATTTTACTCACCCCTAACCAGCTGTGGCGGATGGCTGCCCCTCCCTTAACCTGGTTCTGTCTGAGGTTTATTCCTGTTAAAAAGGAGTTCTTTCTTCCCACTTTGGCCAAGGGGGTTGTTTGATTGCTGGGTTTTTCTCCGTTTTCTGTAGGGTCTACACTTTACAATATAAAGCGCCTTGAGGTGACTGTTGTTGTGATTTGGCATTATATAAATTAAATTCATGTGAACTAAATTAAATTACATGTGCACATAAAAGTGGCAAGTGTCTAAAAAGTGTTAGCAACAAAACGTACTACAATATACATGATCTAAAAAATATGTAATATTTTTGTCAAATTTAAATCACATAGATATAGTAAAAAAAAATTACAACTTCTAATAAAAACTTTTAAGTAAAAAACAAAAATAACTAAGAGGGCACTAGCATCATCGAATCAGGACACAGAATCATAAAAAGAGAAATCAAATTAGAAATCAAAATCAAAAGGACAAAAGGACGACGTTAAAAAGTTGCAAACATTTAGTCTTGAATGCTCTGCTCATAAAACTCATATATATATATAGAGAGAGATATATCATAGATAGATGAGTTTGTTGTTTCATTAAAAACAAGAAAAAAATTGGCCTTGTGTGTGCAAATTTTGATTTGAGAATGTGCAGAACATGGCAAGAACCTGCACTAGATGAATAATATAAAATGCATAATCAGCAACAACTAGAGAAGAATCAGAGAAAATGTTGTCAACTATGTCAACCATTAACATGAAGACAAAAACAAATGAGAAGATGTGTCAGGAGGCTGTCCACAGAAAGAACATTTTACACCTGTCATTCTTTGATCAGTTTAAATGAACCTTCTTCAAGTCAACATCTCAGAAAATGTTGCAGCTCGAATAGTCAGAATTGTCTTTTTTCCCTGAAAACACAGTGAAGTAAACTTTTCATTTCTCAGTGTTTACTAGTTGTTCAAACTCTTCCCACCAATCACGAAGCCTAAAGAAACTGTTACGTAATGCGTCTTTGCTTTAGCAGCACCGCCCATTTCCTTTGGGAAAAAAGTGGTCAGCGATTTTTTTAGCTGACATCTTTATGTTTTTAGCCTTTTAGCCTTCGGTGCTAAGTAACTTTTAGGATTACTTTTTTGATCAAAGGTCTATACCCAAATCGCAGGAAGTCCACGCTGTGAGTGAGAGCAGCTTCTCTGCATTTGAAAAGGTAAATTTCAGCTGCCTGAGCGGTAATTTTGTGCTCGTGTGGCTGTCTGCTCGGCTGTGGCGGTAATGGCGGCTGCTACTTCGTCAACTCCTCGCCGTTTTACGAAAAGGGAAGGTGTAGTTAGCTTAATGGCTCCCCGTATCGCTGACGTCTGTTGACGCGGTAACTTGCGTGCCAGTGACAGAGTTGCACATATTTGCTCATTCAGACAAAAGCTTGTCCATCCTTTGAATCAGACGAGAGAAACTTGCCTCGGATGTTGCTATAAAACCGATTTATAAGATTTAAACTGCTCAACATCCGTTTTACTGTACGTTAGCTACCGTTAACTAGCAAGTGTAACCTTAGTGATCTAGAACATTCTAGCAGCGAGGAGCTTTTATTTCAGCCGAAAACGTTTGCTTGGGATGGAAGTTGCACATTGTAAAATTAGCAATAAATGAATAAAGAAAAAAAAGTTAAAACTGTTGACTGTCGGGCCTAGGCATGTTTCGTAACTCCTTTGTAACGTTAGTTGCATTTGGGCTAGCGCGACCTAACCCAAGAGGAAGTTGTTTTTTTTTAGTTGGCTTTAATTCACGTTTTTTAAACTGCAGAAAAATGTAATAAATTGTGATTTGACCGCTCATATATGCTTCACACTGATTGTATTAATGGTGTTAAGTAGTAGAGGAAAAGAAGCAGAGAAGGCCACAGCGGATTGGTTACAACATGTCACAGGCGTACCTCCCCGCCACACAAAGTTGTTGTTAACACTAGCGCCACTGTGAAACGGTAATATTGACTTATTTCTTCCCAGTTACTATGGAAGAAGTACAGCAGGTCAGCAATGGCATTGAGTCACAGACTGCAACCATTCCCACTACCATCACAACCTCTCAGTTCTCACAGATAGGCCACCAGGTAACTAATAGATCGCTTTCAAAATGCATTGAGAAGTATCACTGCTATACTACAGCTGCTCTCGCACTGCTGATAATACAAGGCCACTTATGAATGCCACGCTGAAAGCGCATATCTGACCTTTTGTTACAGCTTCATGTTTAGGTTCATTCATGAAGTTTTTTTTTTTTTTTTTTTTTTTTTTTTAACTCTTGCTGTCACACACCTTAAATATGTTTACTTATTTATGCTGCTAAATGGATTAAAGAAATATTGAAAGGAAATAACCAAATACATTCTAGGTTGTAGTGTAGTAAGTCTGCTTGGCTTAGTCTTGCTGCTTATTTAGTAAAGCTGTTTCAATTCATATCTGCAGTACTATTGAGGTCACAGTATCTATGAACTATCCACTTAAAGTACATGGTGTCCAAATGAGGATAAATGAAGACTTAAATGTGACAAAAAGCAAATATGTGGAATCATACTGTTATCAGGTTGTCAGGTTTAAAAATAATCATTTTAAAGATAATTTTTCTTAAGATTTCCTCTTATAGTTTGTTATTTTTAGTCATACTCACTGGATATTGCCCTTGCTACTGAGTGTCTTTTAAAAAGGGGGGGGGGCTTTTGTGAACAATTAAAGACGAATTTACCTCTACTAAAACTACACCACAGTGCCACAGGAAGCTTTGTGGCTAAATATGGCAAAAATAAAAAGTATGTTGTGTGTAAATTTGAGTGAAAATTTCCTTATATCCTTATTAATATTTCTGTTGTTCTCAAAGGTTCTGAGCGCACTTGTGTGTATGTATACACATACACAGACACGTACAGACACACTGACACCAAGCTACTATGTCAAACATACAGTTTTTTGACATTTAAAACTTTTCTGTGTTTTTTTTCCAGATGTCACTGGGTGGTTCTCCTGTAGCTGTTGTGCAGCTGCCTGGTGGTCAGTTTCAGGTTCAGGGTGTGATCCAGTCTGCACAGTCATCAGTCATTCAGTCCCCTCAGGGGCAGAATACACAGGTAAGACCGGCTGTTTTTTCTCAGCTCTGTATTTATTTTATTTTCAAATGGACCTTTGTTTGAATTGTTTTTATATCATAATTGACCCCCTACTTTCAAGGCCCAGGGTACAGACAGCGAAGACTCACAGGATTCATCAGACAGTGGAGCAGCAACTCAAAAAACCAGAGAAATACTGGCAAGACGGCCTTCGTATCGGTAAGGAAAACAAACAAAAATAAGCTGAAATCCCAGTTCTTGTTTAATAAACAACTATTCAGGAACTGTCTTTTTCTCACATTATAGAAAAATCCTGAATGACCTTTCAGCAGAGGAAGTGGCACACATTGAGGGAAAGGACAGCAGTCCGACATCCACAGGAGTTACGGGTGTTACAGTACCAACCACACAAATCTACCAGACCAGCAGCGGCCAGTACAGTAAGAGCTTTTCCCTTCAGTTACACTTATATTGAAAGGAGAACCTACAAAATGTTTCTTGCTGACTTGCGAAATTAAGAATTGCCTTAAAATGTAAAATATATATATAGGGAAAAGAGCTCCATATACACGGAGCGCTATACTGAAAGTTTGAATTTTTTGTAGTACTTGAGCTACTCACAATAAATGTAATTTTTACTTTTGCTTTCCCGGCTTCTAATACTGTTTGTGTAATTTTTTTTTTCTAGTTACCATAGCTGCAAATGGCACAATCCAGCTGGCATCTCCAGGGTCCGAAGGCATTCAGGGACTTCAGGCTGTCACCATGGCCAACTCTGGTGGAGCCCAGTCAAGCACCACCATCCTTCAGTATGCCCAGACACCTGACGGACAGCAGATACTGGTGCCTAGCAATCAGGTTGTTGTACAAGGTGAGTCAATAAAATTTGCCAGAGTTTTCAACCAGTTTTTTCCTGATTACTTTTTTGTGAGCTTAAATGTGTTCAGCTAAATTATGCTCTCTCATAACATGTTCCAGTCAGATGATTGTGCCTTAATAAGGGGCTCTGACTACAAGAACAATGTAGGATTGGCAGTCAAAAAAGTAAATCAGTCACAAGTCTTCCTGGAGCTTACGCCAATATCCTGTAGTACATACCACGGACCAGTAAATATGGGAAAACACACATACTACACTAAATACTTAACTACCATGCAGCATATTGTGTAGTGGCCTTGTGTCTGAAAATCTTTACATTCTTAGATTTTATCTGCTCAGTGGTATGTGTGTAGTAACTTGCCAAATACAGCTTGTAAGGTTCTTTATAAGAACCATCTTACTTCCAACAAGATGACTAAGGCTACGTTCACACTGCAGGCGAAAGCGCATCAAATCCGATTTTTTTGACCCTATGCGACCCATATCCGATCATGGTATGACAGTGTGAACGGCACAAATCCGATATTTTCAAATCCGATCTGGGTCACTTTCGTATGTAGTACTGAATCCGATACATATCCGATGTTTTAGAAAGCGACTGCTGTCTGAACGGTCATGTCGCATTAAATCCGTCTTTTACGTCACTGACACAAGACAGACGCCAATTATCAGCGCCGGAGAAGCGCCCGAGAAGACATCGCGAACACTTCCTGGCCATCCAGTGTAGATGTCAGTGAAACTGTTGGGAAGACAACGTGAACATTTTATTTGTACTGTATAATCTGCAGATTCTGACAGAAATCTGCAACTATCCTTTGAAGCACCGCTCCTCTCTAAAACAGCAATAAGGATAATTATTAAGTTATTTACATTATTATGTAAATAACAAAATAACTTAAAGCAGAAATTTGGAAACGTAAAGTCCGAAGTCAAACAATATTGTTTGCTCTGGGTCTAAACAGAGCGCGTTGTGTGTGACATCTTCTTTTGCGCATGCGGGCCGCTTTGAGCGTTCACACTAGAGCGCATTTGCTGTCGCATTTTATTTGTAGTGTGAACAAGCAGACAAAAAAATCGGATTTGATCAAAAAATCGGAATTGAGCATTAAGACCTGCAGTGTGAACGTAGCCTAAATGACAGTCTTTATTTTTCAGTCTAATTATTGTTTATTTGAAAAACAAACCCAAACTGCTAGTTGAGTCACACAGGTTTGAAATCTTTTGAAAAAAGAAGGGTAGAAAAAAGGCCAACAAACCCGAACAGTAATAATTCAAATTTCTGGTGAACACAAGAATTTCTCTTGTGCGTCAAGTGACGTAACATATGTCTTGTTGGGCTATACCAGTGTACATAGTTCTGGTCAACTGATAAGTAACTACTGATCAAACATCTTAACTCATGCATACATGCAAAACTCTTGTTTTTCCGGTTGTAATTCTTTGACTGTTGTTTCACACAGGTGCAGGAGGAGAAGTGCAGACGTACCAGATCCGCACAGCACCCACATCCACTTCCTTGCCTCAGACTGTAGTTATGACGTCTCCTGTGGGACTGTCCCAGACTAAAACTGATGATCCAACACTGAAAAGAGAAATTAGGCTTGCAAAAAACAGGTAAATCCACAGTGTACTTGTGAGTAAAACAAGGTCTCATATTCTGCCTGGATGGGGAAGCTTTAACAAGTTGTATGAAAAAGCTATAAGTTTACAAAATCATCAACTGATTTGGACCCAAAAAAACAAACTATAGGTGTTTAAATGCCCCAGGTGCTTTTACTTTGTGTACATATTTAATTTTATGGTTATAGTTGTAGTTTGAGGAGATAGGGATTGGACAAAATCCTCTCTCACAGTATCAGTAAGTTTATACTGCACATACTGCACATTGTGAAACACTTTTTTTTCCTGTTTTTAGAGAGGCAGCCCGTGAATGTCGACGGAAGAAAAAGGAATATGTTAAATGCCTGGAAAACCGCGTAGCTGTTCTTGAGAACCAAAACAAGACTCTGATTGAAGAACTCAAAACATTAAAGGATCTTTATTGTGTTAAAACAGGGTAACCTGTGTGAATAATGTTCATGGATTGGGACGTAGTGTGACAGTGGTGCACCTCAGCCATTTGGACGTTATGGGGTTTCTGGGAACACTTCATTTCAGGCTGAGATTCTACAGGGTTTTTTTTTTTTTGTTTGTTTGTTTTTTTACTCTGTTTGATATAAAAAGTGACTTATAGCAGTGACATTTACTCAGAAAAAAAATACAAATTGGCCATTTTTCCACCTGCTGTTTTTAAAAAATGCTAATGCTATAACATTTATAGTTGTGTACATTTTTAATAATGGGAGATATGAAATTGTGAGCTTTAATGTTGAGTCTCAGTTTCTAAATGTATCCCTTTCCTTTTTTTCTTGTGTTTTTAAAAACTTTGCTGTTGGATTTTTTTTTTTTTCTTAAACAGCATCTGCAGAAATTTGACTATATAATTACTACACAGACATATTTTGTTTATTTTATGAACCAGCATTTCCCCTCATTTCCCTATAAGGAAATGTTACAATTGTCATTCCTTATGTTTGTGCAATGCAATATAAAAGGTAAGAGAGAAAGGAAACAAACAAAATTAAGTGTGGTTTGTTTGGGTGTTTTGTGGCCGTTCCTTAGACAATCAGGGAAAAAAAAGCACAGTGTCCAGGTAATATTTATTATATACATCATGGGAGGGGAGGGAAAGGAGAACAAAACAGTAAATGAAATGTTGCTGATTGTGTAAATAAATATATTTTCACTCAATTTATGTAGTGTGGCTAATGTATTGCAATAAAAATGTAAGCAGATCTGTTACAATTACAGGGATGAATGAAAATAATTTCAGGTGTTTTTTCAGAATTTTAAACTTGTGTGCACTCAGATGGGCTGCCTTTCAAAATAAACCTCCAGCCTGAACTTGGACCTCAACTAGTAGTTTGAAATTCATGTCTGAACTGTTGACAGGCCATTATAAGTGTTGCTTCAGGATGTCTGTCACTGTATAAACTGAATGTTTTAATATATACTCCACCATCCACCATGCAGTCATTTAATACAATATCCCATGATGTGTGGCCTGATCATCAAACTGACGTCTGGAGCCTCAATGTGTCTCAGGTTAAGCTCAGAAAAACCAGCTACCTCTATATCTTTCCATGTTGCTCTGGTAATCGTGCATCCATCCCCGAGATAGCACCAGAGAGGCTCAAACACGTACTGCAAAAAGTATGTCCAGGATGAAGAATCTGAGACAACATGTTCCAAAAAGTAGAAGGCGCCACCCTGAAACACAGTCAGCAAAAAAAGATTACATCATGTCCATTTGTGGTTGTGTAATGCTGGTTATACGTACACTGGGGCTGACTTTCTGGCTGATACTGGTTCAAACTACATGAAGTGTGGCAGAGAAGGTGTGGCGATCCCAGTATAACCATCGGACTCCTCCATTGGAGCCATACATCTATCAGATATCTTAGGATTTGTTAACAGTAAAAAATCTTGACAAGAGGAAAGGGAAAAACAAGTCTACTTTAAAAGTGTGGTCTTTTGCATATTTCAACTTTAAAATATTTAACAGATTTGTTCAAATGCCAAGACATGTGAAGGTCAGGTAAAATATCACCTTCAGTGGGTCGACCACAAATGATGCAAAATCTGCATAAGTAGATACTTTACGGAGAAACCAGTCTAATACTTTGTAGAATGGCCTCATTTTCAGACAACCACAATACCTTGAGGTTACTCTATTCCGTAACCCCCGTTCTCTGATAACATGAGTGAGGTGTCTCACTATGGGGAACGCTCTCTCAGCGTTGTCCTCAGAAGCCTCTATATCATTACTCCAGCCAGCATTGGCTGGCAGTCGTGACGCCAGCGTCAGGGAGGGGCCACCCTCCTCCCTATAAAAGGGTGTGACGCAGCGTCACCCGTCATTCAATTTCCTCTTCTCGCTTTTTAGAAACCTCATCTCTCCTGACTGTGAACGTGAGTGCTAGCTTAACTGTCCACGCGAGCAAGCTAACACCTTGGTCACCGGGCGCTAGCACGGTTCGCGTTTCGAGTCGCCTGCTCTTCACCACAGAGCCAGGTCGGAGAGTGTGTTAGCTGCCACCACGCACCTAGCACAACAGCTAGCTGACCAAGCTAACTGTCTTTGCTACACACGGTCACCAAGCCAAGTAGCACAAGCGCTAGCCACCACACTAGCTAGGTCATACTAGCTCACCATAGCTACCCGACCGAGAGAAGAAAAAGATCAGCGTTAGCCATCCAGCCATTCCAAGCTAGCTACACCAAGCTTCCTTAATATGGCAGACTGCAAACCGCTGCCCAGAATTTGCCCCTGCGGTTGCAAAATCTCAGGTTCAGATACACATGACGTGTGTGTGATGTGCCTCGGGCTGCAACACGCCCAAGCGGCTATTTCCACACCGGGTTCATGCGAACACTGCGCTCGCTTCAAATTTCGCTTTAAATTTAACTTGAGATGCTACTGACTATACTACATGTTGAGTACTTCTGGAAGAAGGGCTTCTAGGGCTACAGATTTTTGCCCAGTCTCTAGCCCTAGCTTTTAATATTGGCGGTGGTTGGGGCCAAATACTTTTTAAGTACCCAGTGATGTGTTTTAATCAGATTCGTTACATAAGATGATTTCAGGGTGAAAATTACCCAACACGTGGTGGCAGATAGCTGTTCCTCCCTGAGTCTGGTTTTGCCAGAGGTTTCTTCCTGTTAAAAGGGAGTTTTTCCTTCTCACTGTTGCCAAGTGCTAGGGGCTCATCTGATTGTTGAAATTTTCTCTGTATTATTTTTTGGGTCTTTATCTTACAACGTAAATCATCTTGAGAGGATTGTTGTTGTGATTTAACGCTATGTAAAGAACACTGAGTTAAATTGGATATATTGTCCACTGCTCTACAAGAAGCCGGGAAATGGTGCTAATAACACACCGAGTGTGTTTAATGCCTCATAATGGATTAACTAGCCATCCTCATGTAACCAACTACGCTGCCATTCAAGCGCGTTAGCAGCAAATAAAATAAATCCTACTGAGCCTGAAGGCAGCACACCGAGATGTTACTTACTGTTCTGAGAACGCGCCGGGCCTCCTGCAGGACCTGCTGCACATTGTTGACAGAGCACAGAACCAAGGTGCAGACAACAACGTCCGCAGAGCCGTCCGGTACTCCCCGCATGTCCTCCCCGGAGACGCATATAAACTTGTCGTAAGTCAGATGCTGGTTTGCGTCCATGCTCATCCGCAGGTACTTCTCGAAGTGCGGGTTGGGGTCAGTGCACATCACCGTGCAGCCGTGGGGGTAAAACTTGAAGTTAGCTCCGCTGCCGCACCCGATCTCCAGCAGGCGAAGGGTGCCATCGGCGTCTGCAAATTTGGCCACGTTTCGGAAAAGCTCTCTCTTCACTTTGTGCATTTTGTCGTTGTATGAAAATGTTACATTGTAGGCGAGCAAGGGAAAAAGGCGTTTGTACCCTATGACCTGCATTACGTGCAAGGGCAGACTCAACGCTGAACAGAGCAGTCTGCATAATTTCATTAGACAAACCTTCATTTCTCACCGAGTTTACCTGAAACCTTGCTGTGGCACCTGAAGATAAACGACTTAAGAAGCTCAAAAAGATTACTCTCTTTAACACCTGACCAACGCCTCTCACTGACACCAGGAGGTGCTGGAAATGCAGTGCAGCCTACATGAGAGTGAAAGCAACACCAAGTTCCCCCAATCTTTGAAAGAAAACACAGACAAACCCAGACGGATAACGACTTTTAATTGCTGCTGTTTTGACATGGTCACCTAAATAACAGCAAAAAAATATACATTTTATCAGAGTGTAATCACAAAAGGTACAAATCAATCCCCATAGCTCACAAACACTAAGACAATTTTTTCCCAGCAAGCAGTTTGGGAATGAGGAATGGGGGACAAAACACCAAAATGTATCGGTCACTTTAGCTGGATACAAAATTAGAGTTGTGTGCTGTCTATGTAAGGCTGTCTTTTTAGTGTTCATCTTTTCTGTACAACACTAATGGCTCACTCTAATAAAAAAAAAAATAGTATTAAGGTGACCGGTGGTTTCTATTACTGTTAGTCACATGATAGAAGAGGAAAAAGGCAGTTAATGCTCAGCGTATTCAGAAGCTGGTTGTGTGTGTCTCTGTGTTTTGGAAGGGATGGGGGGGACTCCCTAAAAAGACAATCAGACTGAATTTATTTCACAGCATAGCCTAAGATGTGAGGTTTTATTATGAAGAAGAGCGGCGCTACAATGTGTCTTAGTTTGAGATCAGAGAATCCAGCTTCCTCCACATATTTCCATGTTTCCCGGACGATCGAACATCCATCACCGAAGTAGTACCACAAAGGCTGGAGAACGTGCTGAAAGAAGTACGTCCAAGTCGAGGTGTCACCAGCCACGTGCTCTAAGAAGAAGAAGGCTCCACCCTGCACGACAAAGATTTAACATGTAAACTATGAAGTGTGTCAATATTGGGGAATGAGTGGTAAATTAATAGTTTAACTGGCAAACACGTAGGGGCTCATTTCGACTTAAGCTCTACTACAGAACACACATCTGTCACACTTACATTTTTCAAATCATCAAACTAATTTTAATATTAGACAAAGATAACCCGAATGAATACAAAATGCAGTTTTTAAATGAGGATTTCATTTATAAGGCAAAAAATACTCAAACCTGCCTGGTCCAGTGTGAAAAACACACACATACACATAGAAAGTGTTTTTGGCAAGCTGAGTCCAAGTTCACTAGGCAAAGCCAGGCCGTATTACTGCCAGAATTGTCGAATCACGAAACCACTTAAGCAGAATCTGTCTGACAAAGGGAAGTAGACTAAAAGAGCTAAAAACGCAGCACATCATGCCAGGATCTAAAGAGAAAGATGAAAAACAAAGTCACTGATATCCACCAGTCTGGAAAGGATCACAAAGTAATTTTGGACTCCAGTGAACCACTGTGCCATTATACACAAATACAGAAAGCTTGGAACAGTGGTGAGCTTTTGTAGCTGTAGCCAGCCTACCAAAATCACTCGAAGAAAACATCAATGTCTCATCCAGGAGGTAAAAAACCCCCCAGAACATTATCTAAAGACTGAGAAATTTGTTTACTGAGAAAATCCCTAAGGAGAATGTCCTAAATCTCAAGGTTATTTGGGTTATGCAGCAGGACAATAATCCGAAACACTAGCAAGTCCACCTCTGAATGGCTCAAAAAAAGAAATGAAGGTTTTGGCGTGGCCTAGTCAAAGTCTAGAGTGAAATAAGTTTGAGATCCTTTGACATAGCCATAAACAGCCTTTCATGCTCAAAAACCCTTCGGTGTAGCTGATTTAAAACACAAGAGTTGCTCAAAATTCCTCCACAGACTTGTGAAAGACTGATTCCAGTTATCACAAACGCTTGATAACAGTTCTTGTTGTATACCTCACTGCATCTGACACATACATCGAAATTGGGCGTCTCTCTTGATCAAGGAAAATTGCTTTTCACACATATCCAATAAATTAAAAATGTAATGTATAAAACAATATTCTTAAGAAATATATGCACTATAATGATCTAATTATTTAATTTATATTGCTTTAAATGAATACGGAATCCAATAAAACAGACCTAAATGCCTTAAACTGGAGACAGATTTTTTTTAAAAAGTGCATGGTACAAAGTGCTATTACTGTCCATCTAGTGACTTAGTGCCTATTGGAGTGATATTGGAAACTAAGAACTGATTTCACTATTGCTGTTGGATATAACAGGTGGTCTCTAATAAATTTAAGTAGTGTTTATGTTGTAAAATCAAACATAATGATGATAACCTTTTTAAAGAGTGAACACTTTAACAACACAGTTGTTTTCTTGATGACTCCTCAACCTCTACTGATTAATGCAGAACCACAGCTGGAAGGCAGTAAAGTCCACCAAGAGAAGGTGGCAGTTCCCATTTATCACGATCACGTGTCCTAAAGCTCACAATTGTTAAAGCGATAGAGAACAATTCGACAATTATGACTTCCATGAAAATATATTGACTCTAGACAATGTCAGACTCTTAGGATACGAAGTAACTGAAAAAAAACTCCAAAACACACGTACTGTCAGCATATAATCAGAGAAGCAGCACACATAATAATATAAACAGCATGGCTGCCAATCGGTGTTTAATATGGACTCAATTCAGTCTGAAGTAATGGCTGCAAAGCACACTCACTGGTCGCAGTATGCGGTGTGCCTCTCGCAGGGTTTGGCTCACGTCGTCCACAGAGCAGAGCACCAGGGTACAGACAACAACGTCTATCGAGTCGTCCTCCACTGCCCTCAGATCCTCCCCCGACGCTACCACAAATTTCTCATATCTCAGGTGATCGTTCTTGGCCATAGTTTCTGTCAGATATTTCTCAAAGTGCGGGTTCGGGTCGGTGCAGATCAATTTGCTACCGGGCGGATAAAACTCAAAATTTGCACCTGTGCCGCAGCCAATCTCCAAAATTGTGAGCTGCCCGCCAGCCCTCTTGAACTCTGGCAAAGCGCGAAACAAATCCTTCTTTTTATCGTGCATCTTCTTATTGTACGATTTCGACATCCGATTTATACAAAATGGGAAAATGCGCTTGTATATTCCATACAGGCCGACGGCGTGGCTCAGGTGAAGCGGAATGCATAATATATTTACTACGGAGCTCAGAAATCTCATTACAGAAGTCATTTTGGCAGAGCACGACTGTCACACAGCTGAGCCGTGTAAACGGCGGCAGCGAGTGATCGTGAGATAGGAGGTCCGACGGGAAGTGTGGCACGCTTTTCAAAATAATGGTCTACCTAAAAAAGCTATCGGGTTACAAACGGTAGCTGCAAGCACGCAGGAAACAGACATGAGAACCCAACCCTAATACTGATAATTATTTTACATATATATCTGTAGGTGGCGATATTGCTAAAGTTTACAGAAAGATATTTCAGAAACTAGTTAATCTTCTCATATTTCAATATTACTGCATATCAGTTCAGTCGAATTCACTGGTAACAGGCCAGTATCAGCCAATATATCAGACTATTCAATCAGTATATCAGAAAGACTTTAATGGGCATGGGCATTTATGGTGGAATCACGTTTTTGATTGGCCATCCTTTATTACTTTTTTAAAAGTCAATTTTTTCCTCCATCGACTTCTCAAAAATGTTGAGTCATGTCAAAAAAAAAAAAGAAGAAAAAAAAAGTATATCCCCTTTTCAAATGGCTGTGAAGGTTCTTGCTCATCCAGGTCATTGTAGTCTTTCACCCCTCATCCGAGATGTTTCTTCAGTTAAATTCTGATGTTTTACGTATAAAAACTTACCAGGTTATAATATATAATCTCAGATAAATGAAGAACACGTGACAGACTACACTGGGTCATTATTTATTTTAGTAACTGTATAGGCGAGTCTCTGAAGATGGGGAACATAATAACAAACACCAAAATACATTTGGTCACAGTATTGTACACTGTCAGTGTAAGGCTGTCTTTTTAGTGTTTTTCTTTTCTTTTCACAACACTAAAGGATCCCTCTAAGCCTTCAGGGCCGGTGTCCTGAAACCTTTAAATGTGTCCCTGCTTCAAACAACTGAATAAAATTAGTAGGTCACTAGCAAGACTCTACAGAACTTGACTACATGCTGAGGTAGCAACCCTTAACCTACACAAGTAATTTTAAATAAATGTAAGTGTTTGGAAAATTGTACTCGTATTGCATCATGTTCATTCGCTCATGAGCTGCTGTAACATGAATCAAATGGCTAAACTGCCACCTCAGCATGGAGTCAAGATCTGTAGAGTCTTGCTATTGACCTACTAATTTTATTCAGGTATGTTGCAGCAGGGACACATTTAAAAGTAAAACCGGCCCTCGAGGACTCAAGTTTGACACCTGTGATCTAAGGTGACTGGCACTTTTTATCACTTGGTGTAACATGACAAAGGAGAGGAAAGGGAGTTAAAGTTCAATGTATTCTTATGCTTGTTGTTCACCCGACAAAACCAGTCAGACTGAATTTATTTTACAGCATAGCCTAAAGAGATTTATCATGTGAATTACAATGGACCCAGATGCAGGAGCAAAATATTTACAGGGGTAAAACATAAAGTGAGCCTTCAGAGTTCAAATGCAAAGTGCAGCACCAGGGACAACATGACAAAGCAAAAATTGGGCCTCTCTCACTCTCTCTCTCTCTCCATATACATACATATGTGTATATATATATATATATATATACATATATATATATATATATATATATATATATATATATATACTGTTACCAAAATAAACAAAGTCATGACTAACAAATACAGAGTTAGACACAAACATAAACACAGAAACTTTACACTGAGAGAAACACAGGGGAAGGCTGCAAAACCAGAACAAGAAACTCCGGACTACAAGCAAGAAAACAATTACCATAAAAGCTTCCTTCCATATTTTATAACAATCATTTTTTATACATTTACTACTAAACTATATTTACTACATAAATTGCAAAACAGTTAGAATGAATGTTGACAAAGGTTGAAATTGAACTGAGTATATTAAATGAATTTAGCACACACAAACCTCCATAGAGATCAAAATGCACACACACAAATAATTTGGCTAGAATAATAGCCCCATAGTAGAGTCCACCATGTGAAACTACCAGATTACCCACTTACTACACTCACATATCCTAAAGCTGGCGTTACTTATTACCACGCTAGAAAACACTTTGATTATTATGAGATACATGAAAATATATAAAACATGGGGTAAAAAGTAATTGGAAAAAATACTATAAAAATGACTGTAAATGTATTTTTTCAGAACAGAAACATTAATAGTATCCTGGGCAGAGAGCTACAGCTACAGAGCTCCAAAATCTCAACTGAAAAGTAATTTTTGTGGAGCAGCTTAGGCGTATCAAAAAAGTTAATGACTGCAAGATAGGCGTGGGAGATCAACTGAAATATCGATAGTATTGATTGGTATCGGTATCACACACTAGCGTGGTAGGAGTGGTAGGTAGTTTGTTTCTCTCTTTTAATTTCAGTGTGTTGCTCCAGTTTCATGATACATTAGACACATCTGTGCAGACACCACTGCTCTCGTGCTCCTCCCTGTCCTTCCTGCCCTGCTGCGTTTTATTGCCGCTGACAGACACGTGTGCTGTGGACTGCAGTGAGTGAGAATGAGGAAGTTGATGTTGAAGTATTTTATATGTGTAAATAAAGAACACTACAAACAGGAATGGGTGCAGGAAGGAAATTTTGCACGATAGCAACAAAACTTGTTTACATTAAAAACCAAGAAATAGAGAACTAAATAAGTAGGAGGAGGGAAACCCCGTCAGACAGACCCAGAGCCCCGGAACAGACACTGAGCCCACTGGCTAAAACTTTCTGTTTTGATAACGCTGATAGTAAAGGCTGATTCAGGTGATTGTTACTTATTATTAATATCTGGCTCTCTTTCACAGTGTGCCTTTGGTCCTGTCTTCATCCCCTCACCCACGGGGCGAGGATGGCAGCTCTTTTCTGAGTCTGTGGCCAGAAGTTTCATTCTGTTAAATAAAATGAAAAAAAAAAGTTTCCAAATGTTTGCTCATAGGGGATTGTTCGGGTTTGCTCTGGATATTAAACTTACAGTATAAAGCACACTGAGGCGACTGTTGTTATGATTTAGTCTTATATAAATCAAATTTAATTGAATTGACTTAAAAGTTCAAATATTATTCTATATAACTGTAATTCACTGGTAAAAGGCAAGTATCAACCAATTTACCAGACTCCTGATATGTCAGGGATAATTCTTCCACAATTCAAAGATTTTATATATTGGGATATAATAAAAAAAAACTGGTTCTAAAATTACTGAAACACAGCCTCAGATGACCGACAGCTCATTACATATTACACGCTGTCATTTTTTATTTCTCAATAACTAAGCCAAAATACAAAAACAGTCATTGAATAAAATGATGACACCCTTTTTGTTTCCAATAAGAGGAATTATGAAGGTAAATAGCAGCCAGGTGGTGCTAATGAAATGCATTCGATTAGCATGTCGTCAGTAAGTGTGGACACCCATGAAAACAGTTTTGGCAGTTTGTTGGTCTGGAGCAAAGCCTCGACCTCCACCCTAAAGAAAATTTGAAGCTTGGGCTAAAAAGCCAGGTCTGTACCAGAAAACCAACCAAATTGGTGAAATGTTAATGCCTACTAAAACTGTCTGATTTAACTTACATTCATGCCCACGATGAAGGTAGAAGAACTGCTGCAGAGCTATAAATGTCTACTCTTCTTTAACCCTTTTGCAAAGGTAAATACAACTAATAAAGATAATTTGGTTGTGTGTGTACACATTTCCCCAACCAGCTGTCAAGATGGTGGTGGAGGGATGATGATTTGGGCTTGTTTTGCAGCACCTGGGTACCTTGTAGTCACTGAGGTGACCATGAACTTCTGTGTGCACCAATGTATTCTAGAGTCAAATGTGAGGGCAAATCAGCTGAACAAGAAAGAACTCAAGGTGACATAATGGCCCAGTTAAAGTCCAGACCACAACCAGATTGAAATGCTGCAGAACCTTAAAAGAGCTGTGCATAAATAAACACCCACAAACCTCATTGAACTAAAGCAATACTGTAAACAGTAGAGGACCAAAATTCCCCTACAACAATGTGAGAACTTGATAAAGTCATACAGGACAATGATTGCTTCACGATTTTGCCTCTAAAGGTGGTTCTATAAGCTACTGAGTCATGACATGTACCTAGTTTTTCCAAACACAGTTTCTAATAATGACACTGCAAAATATTTCATGTATTGTTGTTCATCTGCTCATTTGATGTGTTTAAACAATTTGAGAACCTGCCACTGACAAGTTTTTAAAAAACACTATATCCTGATGTTTAAAACCTTACAGCTCCTTCAGGTTTTTTAACAGGTACATTTTATATGGCAAACATTTGTCTCTAGATTTTTCAATCACATAAACTGACATGTTGTGTGGTTTACACTGAAAAGCTCCATGGTACTGAACCAAACAACACACTTACAGGTTCATGAATGAAAACATCAAGCAAAAAGAGCCAGAAGTGAAGAATTTAGTCAATGTTTCAGTTTTGGCCTGTTTGTCACTAAAAGAAAAACCTGTCATAAACTAAAATTATTTAATTTGTTATTAACAATTTGATTATTTTGGGGAACAGCATGGATGATGTACATGTTTTTATACCTATTATTCATCCAGTTTTTCAGCAAGTGAAGACATGCATAAAATTCCATGTTTTTAAGAATGTATTGCAAATGTATTGCTGCTCACATGTAACTTGAAAAGAACTTCTAAGAAAATCTGGTGGATGTCTCTGTCTCGTCTACAGTACACTATACAAATAATCTAATCACGACATCTATTTCCCATTCTTAAAGTTTTGTAAATGGCTCACTTATTTCCAATAGACATTAAACTGCAGTTCTTTAATGCTCCACTAGATAGAGACATTGTTAACTCATGACACTTTCTTCATAAACTCCCCCAGCAATGTAATTTGAAGGGTTAAGAATATAGACAACATAGTGCAAATCATTTGTGACTGAATGCAAGCTGCAGGTACACATATCTGTAATCTACAGGGTTGTGTTTTTTAATAGTCTCATAGCGGAATGACGGCACACTTAAGCATGTGAGATCCATGTGCAGTAAGTCATCTGTTTTCTATATTTAACATCAATCTGTGCAATTTCCAGTCATTTCTGATCATTTCATAAACAGAACAGTGTATTATTGCGTTTAAGTAAAACCTTGATCATCTAATGTATGTCACAGTGCTGGTGATTTTTGGTTGGCCTGTTATGGGGCTCCAAAAGTTCAAACCCAGTGTTTTAAATGAGCCAAGTCTTGAAACAATTCTTAAAACTCCAAAAAGCATTTACAGTTAATTTTACTGATTGCTGTAAGGTTCGGGAGCTTAATTGAGGTTCCCCATCAGATAACTGTGCAGATTACATTCAATAGAAAGTTGAGCTTTCAAGCTGTTAGCTCTGAGCTGGTTGTTCCAGTTTTGAACAGCAGTAACAAGACTGATGCTAGAAATGTCTATTTACATGTGTGAGAATTACTAGAATACACTTGTTTTATAGTTATAACAAGTTGTAGACTTGTTGTGTTATGTTTTCAGTTTATGAAAGGTCTGCACTGCAGGCAGGCCAGTTCATCACCTGGACTCTTCTATTACAAAGCCATGCTGTTGTAATAGCTGCATTATGTGATTTAGCATTGCCTTGCTGAAATATGCAAGATCTTGCATGTAAGACGCAACATCTGGTAGGGAACATATGTTGCTCTAAAATTCATGGCACCTTTCCATATTTGAAAGATGCCAATTCCAAAGGCACTGAGGCACTGTTATCAGAGATTCTGGCTTTTTGAACTGAGTGCTGACAACAAACTGGATCATCCCCCTCTCTTCTACTCTCTCTCCTCTTCAGTTTCTCCAAAGGAGATTTTCAAGTTTTGATTTGTCTTACCAAGAAACAATTTTACACGTCACATCAGTCCTTTTGAAATTAGCTTTGGTCCAGAGAAGATGATGGCATTTCTGCATCATTTATGGCTTCTTCCTTGCACGGTGGAGCTTTAGCCTGCATTTGTAGATGAGACAGCAAACTGTGGTCACAGTGATTTTTTGGACGTATACTTGAGGCTGTGCAGTGATTTCCATAGCAAGATCATGTCTGTTTGTACTATCTGAGGGCCTGGAGATTATGGGCATCCAATATTGATTTTTGGCCTTGTGCTTTTGTGCACAGAGATTTCTCCAGATTCTCTGAATCTTTTGTCAATATTATGTGTTATAGACGATAAGATGTTCAAAATGTTCACAGTGTTTGAGGAAGATTATTCTTAAATTGCTCCACAATTTGTAGAGAGTTGTGCTCATCTTTAACATGCTAAGATGCTCTTTTATATACCGAATCATGTTACTGAGCAGTTGCCAGTTAGCATAATTTGATGCAAATGTCACAAAACCACTTACTTTACCCAATTTTTTGAGACATACTGCTTCCATCAAATTCCAAGCTAATATTGAGCTGAGCTAATATTTCTCATGAAATGTTAAATGTTTCAGTTTAAACATTTAATATATTTTCTCTGTTCTGTTGTGAACAAAATGTGGATTTATGATATTTTCAGATCACTGCATTCCATCTTTATTTACATATCACAACATATTACAAAACAACCCAACACTTTGGACCAGGGGTTGTGTATACCACTGCTGGTATATACCTTACATTTAGTCTTCTTTCAACTGTAGTGCATGCTTTATGCTGTCACCCCAATGCTATGAGCTCCTTAATCATGGGATGTACTTAGTTCTTCACAGGACTGCACAGACTCAAACTTTCTTTGTCACATGACTGTATTTACAGTGATGCTGTGCTTTTCCAGAAATGAACTTCCAACATAGCAATTCTGGTTTTGTATCTGCTCATTTATGACACAAGGTGTTACAAATTTGGTGTTTAACTTAATTCTACAAATCAATTGTATTAAACGCATATTGTATACGACAATCTAAACATTAAAGTAATATTAAACAAATTATTTGTTGTTGGTTTTATTTATTAATTTGCAACAATTAAAGATTCAGCTATATATTTCCAACTGCTTACCAATCCCAACCACAACACGAATAACTTATCTTACACGAGTAGCATACAGTGTCCTTTAAACAAATAAATAAATAAAAATTTAAATTTAAAAAAAAAAAAAAATCCTTAAGATGCTGCGGTCTCTTGTCCGTTACTGAAACTAGAGGCATTTACCGACACTCCCCAACAATTTGCTGAGAGTCATCAATTATGCAGGGTAGCCGCACGCACTGGGAAGGAAGATAGCAGCAACAATATGGCGACAGCCGCATTTACTCCCGGCTCTTTCCCACATCTGCAGTTCGGTGACAGCTGTCTGGATTTCTGTTAATGCGAGAAAAAGTAAGTAGACCATATGTTTTCTGCTTTGTCTTTTATTTCACGTCACGGGATGGATCTCAGTCTTACTTTGTCGACTGACTGCATCCCAGTGCCGCAGAGCGGTCCCTCTCTCAGCATCTTTTCCCAGCGTCTGTGGAGGGCTCCTTGCCAGTACATGGACTAATATGTAAGCGGGGCGGCAGTCAGAAGTAGCAAAGATGTGATTTGTGAAAGGAAAAATAGCCATCGGAAATGCGACGTGGTAGAAAAAGGGGAGACGGGAGGTTGTTAAGGGAGTTGGCCCGCCGCTGGATGATAGGCTATGACATTTCAGTGTGTCGGGATGTGAAACACAGCCTACGCATATAAGTGAGATCATGTCAAACTTCTGTCAGTGGCCACAGTAACTATGGTGTGTGCTCTCAATGGCTACGCGAATAATGCGCCCCTGGCAAAAAATCATCCCCCCAGCATTTCCAGCTTTGTGCCATTATTTTCTAGGCTAACTGATAGTTTTACCCCTTCCTCTGCCACCCCCACACTCCACCTCTGTGCCCCCCTCCCTCTTTCAATCTCTTTGGAGACTGTATTGCACGAAGAGGTAGGTGCGTCTGTAGTTTGGCAGTCCTCAAAGGGGACCGCGTCACCCTTTTCTATCCTTTTCGTGCAGTATTTCCCGCGGTGGTGTTACTCTGTAAACCTGCATCACAAGGAGTCTATAGATCTCCGAGGTCTGTGGATACGGGTGCGGTGGCTAAGCTGTAACATTAAGGCCATTTTAGTTTCGTTTATTTTCTGCAAAAAGCCCAATTTCACTTTCTGCTGGGCGAAACTGGGTTGTGCTGACTTCGTGTGTGTTTTGGTCGGTCCAGAAATGAGTAGTCGGGATTTAGCTTGTGCATTTAACTGACCTACTAGAGTTAGAGCCCATATAGCAGCAGTAAACCACACTGCAGTATTTTAGGCTATGGCCCTATAGAACAACGGCGCGCCTCAGTATACAACAGTGGACTTTACCCTGCTGCACAGGCCACATATCAGCATCACCAGGCCACTTTTATGGCAAGACGTAGAATATTAAAGAGGGAGTGGGTGGTCTTAATCCCACAAAGGGTAGAAGTACTTTAAGAAATAGGAAGATGTGTGCTTGATTTGTGTCCAGTTTTACCGCACAGCTCCCTGAAGGGAAGAGCTCCGTAATAATTGTTTCTCTTTCCTCGTCTGTTCTCTGAGGACAAAGGGGTTCAGATGAATAATCAACTCATCAAATTCCCACTCAGGACATCAAAACTTCGGGGCTACCTGAAATAGAGTCAGCTCTGCCATCCCCGTATATGATATGAGGGGGTTACTTGAGCCCCCTTTCATATTTGGCAAGCCGCTTATTTTCTCAGCAACGCTTTCGTTTTGATGGCATTTAGAGGCTGGCAACGTTTAGACTTCGCTGCAGGAAATGAAGGATGAAGTTCTGTCTGACCCATGTGACTCTGATGCAAGAGCCCCGTACGCCTCCTACTCTGGAGCGCAGTTGTCTCCGCGGTGTCCTGATAGCTTCATCACATGTCAGGTCATCATCAGAGGGAGAGAGAGCAGAATCAAAAGCGTCTCTTTTCTTCCCCGGGAGTGCGGCCGCTGTGCGTCTGGATGCCTTTCCTATGCGCAGAGGGCGCAGCGTCACGGCACTTTTTCAATGGGAGGCAACTGAGGCTGTCGGAGTTTTTGGGCTTCTCTATCATCCATTCCTTATTTTCACTTTGAGCGGATTTTAATCAAACCGAGACCGGGTTGGCGCTGCGGACTTTAGCTCTGACTGTGTGCGATAGCATTCACTGTAAATTATGTAAGAGTGACCCGAGCGGTGCTTTTAATTCGAGAAAAAGTCCAATTTTTGCACTTTTAAAAAATGCTTTTCATGTGATCTGGAAATCATCTGCAAAATTTCGAGCAGTTTTACTGCCTGTTTTTTGTTTGTTTGTTTGTTTGTTTTAGATTTGTCCCAGCGTTACCTGTGAGTGCACACGAACTGCTGGTCATGCTATTGCATCCTGGTTTGAATCACCTTGACGGATCAATTGATGTAACGTTGGTGGAAGGAGACTTGGAGGTTGTGCCGTGGTTGGGTTACTTAAATCGGACTTCGTTCCCCTTCTTTTTCTCCAACATACTCAGATACCGGGTTGCCGGATCTCTCTCTGCCTGTGGATTGCTTTTGAGTTCTTTTTTGATTTATACCCAGGTCTGTAACCTTGCCATTGTTCCCCTAAATGTTTTGCACACACTCATGTCTGAATTTTTGACTTGACTGTTTAATATGGTGTATTAAAGAGCATGCACAGCCATCTGGGACTGAAATGTATCTATTCAGGGAGCATGAAGACAGTATTATAACCTTACTTTTAAGCAATGAGTCAGAGTCTGAGAGGCTGAATAACAGTGACCAATTCATAAAATAATTTATGGATTACTGTGCCTAAGAATGTTAAACGATTATAAATCAGTAATTAATAAAGTTAATCAGTCATTTAGTTGTTGTTACAGGATGTCGGATACAAGGAATGTGGCATTTGTAAAGTGTATTACAGTAGGGGTCAGGTGGACGGATTTGTCACACTGAATCACAAAAACTGTGATTAAACTAAATGTATTTTAAAGCCAGCTCATCATGCACAGTGAATATTTAAATGATCATCATGGATGAAACCCCACCCCAACTCGCATTAAGTTTATTAAGTTCTTTTGGTGACAGTGTTCTCACATCCGACTTAACTGAAATGAGAAATGTCTGGTGCTTTCTGGCTTGTGTGTTTGTTTTGCACTGAAGAGAGCTGAATTAGCCTGTGTCCACTTAACATTTCTCCTAGCAGCAAGAGCTGTTTGAACTCCACCACAGCTTAGTGTTTCCATATCTGGGCATATCATTTCCATAGCTGAAAGCTGCACATACGCTGCTGCAGACTTGGATGTCTGTTCTAGTGAGAGCTACCATGTTCACATTATGGTTTTTCATTTTATTCTTCACTAATTTAAACAGTCTAAACACTGTGTAGATGCAAATAAAATGTAAAGTAAATGCAGAATTTCATGTCAGATATATTTTGAAGGAGAGGCTATCAGACGTACAGTGCATAAACTCAAGAAGAGAAAACTTGACACGTCTCCTTGTTATGTAAAGTTGGGGTCACAGAGGTGAGAACAAAAGGGAATTCAATGCTGTCTGTGTGCCTCAGTCATTAAGGCTGATGGTTAGATGCTTGCACTTTTTTTTTCTTTTAACCCTCTTTTGCTCTTTGTTGAGTATCTGTTCTCACTCTTCCACCCTCTATCGCTGTCTTCCTATCAGAGCTGAATGTCTGGGATGGAAAACAAATAAAGAGGAAATAGCTGCAGGATGAAAACATGGCCGCACCCCTTCTTGCACCCCCAGGACCTGACAGCTTCAAGAAATTCACCCCGGAGTCACTCGCTAATATCGAGAAACGCATCAAAGAAGAGAAGAACAAGAAGCCGCCCAAGCCAAGATCAGACAGCAGTCACCGCGACACATCCGACGAAAATGAGCCCAAGCCCAACAGTGACCTGGAGGCTGGGAAGAGCCTGCCGTTCATCTACGGCGATATCCCTGATGGAATGGTGGCCACACCACTGGAAGATCTGGACCCGTTCTACATGAATCAGAAAGTAAGTTGTTACACAGCCTTACTCCATTAAACAAATGTCCTCTTTTTACCAGACAAACACTACATATATTAAATCAAGTTTAAGGATTCCAACTCTTTTGAATTCTCTGAATAGTATTAAACCGTTGTCCTGAACCTTCTGATGGGCAACTGTCATTACTGTAAACTTTAGGTGATTTGAAATGAACAACAAATTCAGATCTCATATCACTTCAAGCAAAAAAATCAAGTTATTGTTACCACAGAGCTAGAGATAACATACAGCAAAGATGACCTTGAGGCAATCAACTGTTTTTTAAAACTATTTTTTAGTCATGGTACTGGGGCTTCGAGGCAGTCATTAGAGTGTGCATTGATAATATAAAAAGCCTGTGAGTTTATTTATGTTTTTTTTTTTACTACACTTGTACAATGAAAGCAAAGCTGAGGAAGAAGGACATTCAGCTCGGCTCGTGCAACACTGCAGGGCTGCTGTGGAATGCAGTTCTTGGGCAGCGGTTAGTCTCGGGTTTCTGCAGCGTTGATTAATAATATGTGTTAATGCATAATAAAAATGATGTAACAGCTGGAGGGGACGACAAATTTGCCTTCATGTTTCAGTGCTATTGTGAACTGAATTCTGTTACGACAAAGCAAACTCCCACATAGCAAGCGCTCTGTCAGGATGGCGGAAGAGAAAAATTGATCTAACTGGATTGTGTTTATCAGTGCAGCGTATGTGTGTGATTTCTCACAACGTGGAAGTTCGTTTTCTCTCGTTTTTTAATTTTATTTTAGTGTTAAACAGTACATTTCTTTAATTTTAAAATAGATAAACCAGAAAAAAAAGTCAAAGGTTTTCTCAGTGTTCCTTCAAACTTCACTGTTACGCAGGGTTTGTATTTTCATTTTTCCCCTCAACATCATACAGTCAACTAATTTTCCTACTTAATGAAAGAATTACTGTGATGTAAGGGCAGATGACAGAAAAACCAAACTCATATTTCTGCTCCAAATCATGTATTTCTTATTAATGAGACCCGAGGCGCTGAGATTCCTGTCGCTCCATACTAGGAAAAGAGGAGTGAGTAGTGGAAGGCAGAAGATGGCAGAAGAGGACAGGGAGTGGAGAGAAAAAGGCAGGAGTGTGCAATAGTACTTTCAGCTCTGTATAGGTGGGGAGTAGCCAGTCTCCAGTGTGCTAGCAGGGATAATGTGTAAGAGAATCTGTGGGCTCTGTAGACGCCAGAAGCCCAGTCAGCAAGACTCGCGATCTCAACGAGAAGCACTCCCTCGTAGGGTGGATGGAACTATTAAGTACATGTGCCTTATCTGATCTATTGAGCCAAAGCCCTGATTCAGTGGTATCTCTCTCTCTCTCTCTCTCTATATATATATATATGTGTATATAAAAATCAAAACATGTACATTTTGCCTCTCATTTTGTTACATGAAACATTAAATTTAATGAAATCTGGTCAAATGAAATTTACTTGATTCAGTTTATGTTAAGCTTATTTCCCATAATGATTTATTATTTGAATAAATAAACATTTGTCTTTGTATATTTCATTTAATATTTTCTTAAAATTATTGCTTCATGTTGACAAAGGCCAAGAATAATTTTTCAGATTGATCTAAATCTTCCTGCAGAATTTTCTTTTAAACAGTAGTTTAATGATAATCAACCCCCTGTGTATTTATATGCTCTGACGGTCCAGATGCTTTGCGGTACATGGTGGAAGCATTCTTTGAAATGGTTATGATGACATGATAACATCTACATTATCAGTATACAGGGTTCTGCTCCAAACGAAGTAGCATAGCATAGTATTTCCACATGGTCTTTGACCAGAATTTCATGCCAGAGGTCTTTTAGACTTATATTTCTTCCGTTGGTACAAAAGCCAATATAATACCTTATAATTGCTGCAGGTAAGTGCTGTGTCAACATGCATAAGCTAAATTAGATCACGCAGAAATATAAAAATGCCTCACTGGCGACTTACAGCCACAGTCCTTAGTTTTTGTTTTTTTAAATCCTCTGAGCAGCTCTGTTGGTGCAGCCGTGACTATGCTGCATGGCTGAAGAACACATTTACACTAAATTAGGTAAATAAGGTATGGGTGCTAATGTTTTACACTACCATCCATCTTTGGCTTCACTGATTCCTGCATACAGTATGTGTTTCTGAACATATCAATACAGGTTTTGATTTCTCGTTATTCTGCTCAGTCATGATTTGCTTACCTCATCGCAGCTAATTATGTGGTGAATCAGCAACATCATACCATCTTCCGTACCAATGAACTGCCTAATCCACTCATGTATTTAACTTTGATCATAACCATGGAAGTTACTCTACTTAGTTAGTTACTCTTACTCCCCTCCCCCATCACCTTTTCGGGCTGCTCGTCTCCTCTACTCAACCCACAGTCATCCAGTCGCTCACCGCTGCGCTGTGTGTCAGTGAGTGTGTCTGAGCGCGCTCATGTGTGTTTGTGTGTGTGTTACCATCAGCTGCAGGAAACCTGATCACAGCACTCATGCATAAAAGAGAGAGAGGGGAGGCAGTGGTGAGGAAGAGAAATGCAGTGTTGCAGTTCTTGTTTTCCCTTGTGATGAGAAGAGGACTGCCTGGGCTTTTCAAATGTCTGATGAGATTAGGCAATGTTAAAGCTGCTGTAGTCATACAGGAAAAGCAGGATTGGATGGATGCAGGGCATACAAGTGCTGTAGTTGCTCCTGTGCACATGCACGCTTCTGTTTTTACGTGTCGTCGTGGGGAATATCGTTTAAGATGATTCCACTGAAATGAGCTTTAATGCAGTGTTAAAGTGGTACAGTACTGTATGGAAAAAAAAGAAGCTCTGGTTTTGTTAGTTCGAAAGCTTTATGTGCTTTCTGTATGTGGCATTTCTGTGACTGTCGTATTCTAGCAGCGCCCAGTCGACCAGTCTGCACAGGCTTGTGCAGGGCAGCAACTGCTAGTGGGTGCACAAGAGGAGCTCACAGCGAAAGCAGCAGTGGCTTCTGAAGCTCAGCATGTAGCACTGTACACACCATTACATTATGTCCCTATCCCATCATCTCTGTCAGTGTGTTTGTCTGTCTCCATTACTCCCCTTTCTCCTCTCCTTTCCGCTGCCTCCTCTCTGGCATTTTTCTTTTCCTTTCGGAGTGTAGTAAATTAGAATGAAGCCTAGGCTTTAGTGCTCTGTCTGAGTCCTCAGTCTCTGATGACACAGCATCCTCCTGTTCTGAGCTGAGTGAGGAAGGGATGGAGGGAGGGGAGGGGGGTTGAATGTGCTTTCACTGCTAGCCAGGTTGGTATTAAGAGGGAAGGTAGGGTAAGGGGTGGAAAGTGTTTGTTTTTTGTTTGCAGCACAGCATATGGGTAAGGAAGTGGGATGACGCAGTTTTTCTGATACAGGTGAATTAGCTTTGAGTCATTCATATTTAGGTGTGACCGTCTCTCCACTGAGTTTCAATGGAAGCGAATGAGCTATATTTGCTGAAACCTAGTAATTAATTAACATGTCTCGTTAGATCAATGCTGGTTTGCCATAAAGGAAGTGCTATGGAAATAATACTTTGTCAAGTCTAACAATACTTTTACTTTTCCATAAATTTATTCGAGATTGACTTCGTCCATGCCAGGTACACTTTACAGATTGGGCTTTTGACCGTTCTCGCTTGCAAATGTGGACCAGATCACAACAGAAATAATATCTACTTTGCCACTTTATTGTTTGGTCAGCAGCTTAAAAGGGTAAAAAACTGCATGTTTGTCTGGTTTGGGTTAAAAATGATTCTGATGTAATCATTTGTGCATTTTTGTTTGATCTGCTTTATACATTATTTATGTCCATCTTCTAATACATGTGCTGATCACAAAGACTTAATTGTAGTCAGTTTCATGAAGAAGTAATTAAGAGAAATATACCACCTCTTCCCTGCAACTTACTTACTATTATCTCCCCTTTAAGATTTCATTGAGCTTTCTTTGTTTCTCTCTCCTCCTCTTCTCATCTCTAAGTTTCTCTCTCTGCTGCATGCCTACTAATTCCTCCTACTCCTCCTCCTCCCTCCATCTACCCATCCATCTCAGGTTTGGCTCTCTCATCTCTGCAGCTCTTTGGCTTTCTGTTCTGCATCACTCCCCCTCCATCCTCTTATCTGTCTCTCTTCGGCTCTCTTTGCTTGTGTCCCGTACCTCCATGTGTCCACTCCATGCAAACACACAAACACATCTGCAAGTAGACTGCCATTGTAGCTGTGTTCTGTCTCTTGATTCTTGCATGTGCTTTGTTAAGAGTTATGATCATTTCCACAGCTTTGCAGCAAAGGTGGCTTGGTAGAATGAAGCCCGGCCTGCTGAGTCGTGCATTTAAAGGTGTGCATATTCATTTGTTTATAGCAATATAGATCAGTGCTATTGTGATAAGCGTATGTACTGTACCTTCATGCACTTTGTGTGAATGACTGCAGTAATCATTATGTACCGCACAGTCATTTGTTTGGTACTTATCTACTATAGCCACTCTATTTGATTGTATGTTTATCCATTTGAAGAGATGCAATTGAACCACTCGTTCACTACATGCTAAATATTTTCATCTCGCTGGAATGCTTTGTGAAGGCTGAAACCTTAATTTCATAATGATGAACTGATTCACTGTCTGTGATCCTACTTTGCAGAGTTTGCTCAAGAAATTAATTAAACCAGGGAAAATTGTTCTGTCAGTTAGGCGCTTTGAAGGCAGTCAAAGGTATCCTTCTCACATTCACTCAGCTGCTGATTTCATTGGTTGGATTCAGGATGGTGGCTGCCAATGATGACATGCTTTACATGTGTGCCTGTTTTCCTATGCAGGTCCTTCCATTTATTTTTATGTGAAAAGTGAATTCCAGTTTACAAAATACTCTTATAATTTATATCTGACCACAAAGATTTGCTCCAATTTTTGGGATCAGGAACAAAACATGGACTGTCCTTTTTTGTAAACACAATTTTTACTCATATGTTAGTTCGACTTTTTTTAAAGAATATGACTTAGGATGTGCAAAAATAGCCTGTAAAAATGACACATTCACGAAAAGAATTCATTCATTCACTATTTATAAGGTTCAGCGATTCATTGATTATATGATCAATTAAGGAAATTGCCCTGCATTTGCGTACCTCGTAGTAATCATGCCAAGTTTGCGTCAACAGTAGATTTTTCTGTCTCCAGGCTGAGGCAATTCATAAAGTAATTAGAAAGTCTTTACAATTGAGTCTACGGAAATTTCTGCATTCACAGATGTAGCAGAGGGTGACCTGGAGTATTGTGAAAAAGTCTTGATCCACTCCTCTTTTCTGTGCTGCTAAGGAGCCAGACGTTCTTGTAGTTTTTTTGTTGTTTTTTTGGATACTATCTGCCTTTTCTGTCATTTTCAGTCCAGTCCTTTGAAAATAATCACAGACACACTGCTGGTGCATTAAAAACATGAATAGATAAAGAGACACACACACTAGAACACTATCACTCATGGATTGACCTCCCCAGAGCTCAGACCTCAACATTACTGAAGGAGTGTGGGATCATCTTGACAAAGAACAGAATAAAAGACAGTCAACATCCACAGAAGAGCGTTGAATGTCCTTGAGGAAGCCTGGAGAACTATTCCTGAAGACTGCTTAAATTATGAAAAGGCTTGGCAAATTGTACAAGCTCTGTTTTTGCCTTATAGACTGTACTTCCATGTTTAATTGTTCATGCTTCAATAAATTGCAGCACCTTTCCCCCCTGTATTCTTACCAAATGGGATAAAGACATACCATACTACAATATGGCTTACTATAATATACAATTATAGCTTTTATAATGACTCAGGTTTTTAAAAGCATCAGTAAACCCATGTGACTTATCTATCGCAATATCCTTGACATTGATTAGCCTATCATAGTCATGCACACTGGGCATATGTAAACTGCTAACGAGATATTCCTGTCCTTCCATCCCAACGCTGTATTTGCCTGGTCAGCGAAAACCTTCACTTGACCTCTGGGAGAGATTTACCCTTTGGACAAGACTTGGGAGTCTGTGATTTCCTCTTTTTCCTGTGGTCATTAAGTAGATAATCCTTTTTATTTTTCAAAAAAAAGTAAGAGGATATTTTGAGTAGTGGATATGATCTATGGACAAAAAGCAGCAGGAAAGGGGAAGGGAGGGGGAGAGTAAGGAGTTGTCTGATCTAGAGGATACATTTTGTCTTTAGCCAGACTAAGGGAGCTATTTTTGATTTAATTAGATTTCTGGACACCACTTGATTCAGGACACTTTGGATCGCCTCCTCATTTCTTTTCCCCTGGTGGAAATCCCAAACTCACGGTGTGTGTATTTGTGATATGGTTACTAAAGACCAAATGCATCTATCATATGGGTTACCACTACAGAAGTGCAAGGATTCCTCGTCCTTTTCTTCTTCTTCTTATCATTACTGTTACTATTATTATTTCCATATTGATTAGCTCAATGAACTGAGCTAATTCATAATTGATATCCATCCATAACATTTTATGAATGCAGGCTCACTGTGATATAAGTGATTAGCTTTTGAACTAAGAGAATACAATCGCTGTTCTTCAGTGAGGGCGTAGCAAAGAACATGACCAGTTTTCTCCATATAGTTGCAGCTGATATTGTCAGTGATGTCATAAAGACGCAGACTGTCGTGAACAAAGAAAAATATCAGGCAGCGTCCACATTCATAACTCACTTACATTTACATCCAAACAACACATTTGTAAATTGTCAGTGAACCATCTCTAAACTGCATTGCATGTAGATACAGCCAGTGGCTACAGCTGCAGTTGTAGCCATGAATGCACAGTATCCCTGCGTTTGTTTGCAAATAATTCCTCTTACTGTCACCCCCCATGGTTTTGTCCAACACTGGGCTCAAACCTCCACAAACCTCCACAAACAAACACACAATGCTGTCTCACCCCAGTGCGCAGCCCCACTTGGCCCGGTGCTGTTTATGGGTGGGGACCGGAGCAGTCGTTGAGAGCCTAGAGTCAGCAGATCTGCCCTGATCGATGACAGCATTTGCGGTTTCCTTCCAGTAAGAGCTTTAAACTTGGGACGAAGAGAGTCATTTGGCCACGAAAAGGAGAGTTTCCCATGCGCCTGTCTGCTGATCCTGAAGCTGCTCAAAGCTTTTATCAGGGGAAAAAGCTGGCCAGGGCAAAGTCCCAGTCTGATGTAAGAAGGACAGAACTGTAACCCTGATTCCTGGGTGACCGGTCACCCATGTCAGTAGAGACTCTTACTCCTGCTTGCTATGTACCTTTATCTCTTTATTACTGTTTTTAACCTGTATGCTTAGATCACTGCAGGGTAATTATTTCCAAATACGTATAGTCACAACCCAATAAGCAGAAAGTACATTATAAACTCCAGTATTACAATCAGCCTTGTAGGTACAGAAGAAACCAGTGTATTCAGAGGTCAGCTCAGTAAGCTCTCTCATCATACTTTCAATAAGATAATATGAAGGTCTTCAGACTGTTTACTGAATATTTGACATAGAAGTGTTTGTAGGGTTTGTCTAACTGTCTCACTATCTCTGTCTCTCTCTCTCTTTTCCAGACATTTATAGTCTTAAACAAGGGGAAAACAATCTTCCGCTTCAGTGCCACGCCCTCCTTGTACATCATAAGTCCTTTTAATCTATTTAGGCGAATAGCTATTAAAATTTTGATACATTCATATCCTTTCAAGTTATTTGATTTGTTTGCCTTATAGTGAATGAAAACATTTTTTCTGTTTGCTGTTGAAGTGGCCAGCTCAAGTAAGTTATTTTAATGAACTATAAGGACTAAATGTCCCTGCTGACTGCTCTTCTTTAAGTTTGTCTTTAATGTTAAAGCCATATTTCAGTTATTACGGACACAACTGTTCAAGCTTTCCTTAACTGTGTTCTCACGCTATTCAGCATGATCATCATGTGTACGATTTTGACCAACTGCATATTCATGACATTCAGTGATCCCCCGGAGTGGTCCAAGCAAGTGGAGTAAGTCCACCTCCATACTTCTCCTCAGCAGTCATATCCTCATTTGATGTTCTCCTCACCTTTTTTGTCCTCTTCTTATTTTGTCCTTGAAAGGTATACCTTTACAGGTATCTATACGTTTGAGTCACTCACAAAAATTGTTGCCCGAGGTTTTGCCATCGACGGGTTCACCTTTCTCAGAGACCCTTGGAACTGGCTGGACTTCATGGTCATTTCAATGGCGTAAGTACTTCAGAACACATTGATTTGTAATCAACAAAAATACGACTCCTCCCATCTGAAAGATAAAACTGGGCAGCTTGAAAATGGCACAGATAAATACGCACTGTCTGAGTTTTCTTTTGCAATCTTGACTCAGAATATATTTGTATTTAAAGTTTATATTTTATTGATCATAGAACAGCCAACAACTGTGACTGTGACGAGTTGAAAGATTAGAATCAGATCAGGGTGTCTGCGCATCCTTCAAAAGTCTCGAAACTTCTTCAAAAAACACATTTTCTGTTATAAGGCCTTTAAAATGAATGAATTGACTTAACTTCAGTTGGGATGGGTCCTAAAAGTTTTCAGTCTACCATACGTATTGACAGTAAACACATTAGATCCCTGTCTTTTCCTTAGTTTTCTTTAGTTTTATCTTATTCTCTTTTTCCTGAGCTAACATAAATGTATTTATTTGTAAAGTTTTGTCCCAGAAAGGAGTTTAAAGTGGTATGGGAAAGGTCCTAAACTTAAATTGAACTGCTGATGCCAGCAATACATTTCTAAAAAGTTGAACCATTAACATGTTTACCATATGAAAGTTTCTGGCATATTGTACTCATACTTCATAGCACAATACCTGCATTCATTTTAGAAATAAGCTCCTTATTTGATCATTTTCTATTCAACTGTCATCCTTCTTTAGTTTCTGAGCTATTTTGTTCTGGCCCATCTTAAATGAGCTCAGTGAGTTTCTGGATGCATTTTGCTCTTGATTATATGGTATTAAAATAGTTTGTGCACTGATAAATTTTAGGTTTTGTTAAGGTTTTCAGAAGTGTTCCTGAGCCCATTTAGTGATTTCCACTGCAGAATTATTAGTCTGATCTTGATGCAGTCTCACCTGATGGCCAGAAGATCGGGGCCATTCAGTACTGGTTTTCAGCCTCGTCCCTCACATAGAAACTCTCTAAATTATACCATATACTTCTCAATTTAAGGTTCAAAAATTCTTAAAGCTCTCCTCACTGTGACTTCTGAAAGACCCAACCTACCTGGGTTGCTTTTAGCCCCTCTGGCAAATTACAAAAAATAAAACTCAAACATCAGTTTGCTTATATGAGTTTTAATCTGACACTTTTGCGCAATTTATCAGTCATAGTAGCAAAGTACAGTACGCACATTTTACGTTAAATACTCATATAAGCTCAGAATGATTTGAACATTGTTAAACTGGGGTTTTATTTGTGATTCTACACATTGACATGTTTCTTATCAACATTTTTTTCATTGCCAGTTTGCTCTTGCCTGGGTATAGATTATGAATTTCTTTCCTTTTTCCTATTTGCTAAGTCGTGCATGTGTGAAGGCAACAGGGGTTAGTTAATTTGAGAGAATGAAACCCATTTAGCGCTTTATTCATAGTTAAAGTGATTGTAAGTTGTAAGTAAAGTTGATTGTAATGCACTCAAAATAATATTTATGCCCCAAAATGTTTCAGTGTAATTTAATTACATATAAATTTTACAGTACAATGCAAAACTAAATTTTCTTGATTTGCATATATTCAGTTTATACCAAGCAAATTTTCCTTAACAGTTAATTATTTGAATAAATAAATCATGGATTTTCTATGTTTCTGTTGCATTTTGCATTTTTGGGTGTGATTTGTGTAGATATTTTTAAAATGAAACACTCCAACACGATGGCTAATCCACATCACGCCATCACAGGTGCCAATGATGCTTATTCACATAGTCTGTATTAACCTCTTTCTTTCTTTCCCCTGGTCAGCATGGCTGCTGAGTAACTGTATCTGATCCACCTTGCAGGTATATAACAGAGTTTGTAAACCTAGGCAATGTGTCAGCTCTGCGTACGTTCAGGGTTCTGAGGGCTTTGAAAACAATTTCAGTTATTCCAGGTAAGAGAGTCCAGGTGTTTGTGTTTGCGGGTGGGCGAGCCACGGGGTTGATGTTAGGTGTGGTTTTGTTCCACTCCCTCTCCTCTCCTCTTCTTTCTGCGTTCTCTTCCCACTGGTTGAACAGGTGTTCTTGCTCTCACCGTGGTGTCCCTCCTGGTCTTCGATGGTGGTGCTGGTGTCGTGTTCTTGCGCATACGTGCGTGTAGTTATCGTGTGTGTGTGTTGTGTGTCATGGGGCTCTGTTCTGTGTGTCATCCTACCTCGTTACAGATATATAACAGAGTTTGTGGACCTTGGGAATGTCTCGGCGCTGAGAACGTTCAGGGTTCTCCGAGCACTGAAAACTATTTCTGTCATTCCAGGTGAGACTCCCATTTAAACACTAAGGCTGAGCTTACACTACCTCTTAGCTCTATTTGTTTCTTTCATTTTAGTCTTTCTTTTACTTTTAAAGAAGATATTGATTTTGAATTATTTCCTTGTTGTTTAACCATTTATTTTTTATTATAATCAAAAATGGTAGCAATACATTTTTGATAGGCTTAGCAGTCTACTTGCACCTCACATTAAATTAGAAATGTCCAGAGCTGGCATAAGTTAAAGGGAAAAGTTTACTCTAAAAGCTATTCTGCATGTTGTTAAAAGTGATTAAATGAACAAACTAATTATTGTGAATTTTTTCACCAACTGTCACATCAACTGTGTTCAGTTTTACTATGTTCTTTGATCCAAATTATCACTGCAGGGATTTGTTTTTGACACTTTCATTCCCTAAGACTGCCAAGCCTAATCTGACAACTGCATGAAGCTTTGAAGTACATGCTATTACAAGTTTGGCTTTAAGAGGCTATTCTTTTTATTTTATTTTATTTTATTTTATTTTATTTTATTTTATTTTATTTTATTTTATTTTATTCAGGATGTAAATATACTTAGTTTTTTTCCTCTTTTGAAGATCTTTATCCATCCTGGGAGTGAAAGAGAAAATATCAAGAAATATTATAATGTGTTACATTTTTTTGCACTTTAGATTCTTCAATCATCAGGGAGACAAAAATAATTTGGTCTCATTTCCCATTCCTTGGTGTGAAAAGAAACTTAAGTCCTGATTTCCAAATTGACATAAGTTAGTGAGACAGCCTAAATCCACAGAGTTGTTACAAGTATTCCAAGGTAACCTTCCAAGTACCTTGAAAAACTGTACATGAGTGTAGTGTACTACTGTAATCTAAATATTTCATATGCTCTAATTTTCTTTTTGTGTTGGCAACAAACATTAGGTCTCATTTCTGTATTTTTATATACATCACATTCACCCGTTGTGTTTTTATGACAACTCTGTAAGCACCATCGGAGCACATTACATGCTTCACACATACAGCATATACAGACAGGATACAATAATGTTAATTTCAAGCATACAGCACTTAGTTTTGTAAAACCAGCTTGAAGTTTCAACACCATGAGAGAGAAAAACAGATGCCCGGGATGGAAATGGTTCTTCGGTTAATGCAAGGTCATCACCACGTTTTAGACGAGTGATGCTGACATAGTCAGTTCCTTCAGCCTTAGCGTTTAAATGACCTGCATGACACCTCTCATTGCCCCCCTACCCCCTACCTACAGGCACGTACTCTTCCTCGCCTGTCCTCTCTTTCTCCTCTTCACTTCCTGCTTCCTTGATTGAGCCTGATTATGTCCGCTGTTATCTGTTTGTTGTGCTGCTGTGTGCAGTTCATTTGTTGGATGCAGCGTAATTATAACAGAAAGCTACTCAGGGATGTTCCCATAGATTAACACACGGACTTAAAGGAAATTTGGTCTTTTTCACATGGATCCTAAGTTATGCTACAGTTGTACAGTTCCAATAAATCAGCTTTGTATTTCTTTAGCTCTCATTGTGTACATTGTATACAGTTGTTATTCTTAAAAAAAAGAAAGTAAACCAGGTTTCAATTCTAAGGTTTTACATATCGGGACATAAGAAAAAGCAATCAGGTGCTCTTCAGATCTTAAAATGATTTAAATACAACCTAAAATCAACAACAACATGTGATATTTTGTCCATTATTTATTTAACAAAAAACTAAGACAAAGTGCAGAAGCAGTGTGTCAACAGTACATCTTATGATTCATTAGCTTATAGAACCACTTTGAGCAACAATAACTTGAAGTCATCATTTCCTGTTTGACATTATCAGTCTCTTACATTGTTGTGATGAAACCACTCTTGGACCACTCTTCTTTACAGCGTTGCTTCAGTTCCTTGAAGTTTACTGATATTTGTTTGTCCACAGTTTTCTTATCATTGTCCTGTTCAGTGACTCAATGTCAGCCAAGCTATAGCTATAAAAATGGCCTCACGTTAGACAATATTTTGGTGCACAGAAGAGTTTATGCTTTGGTTGTGCGGCTGCAAAACCAGCCCAAATCATCACCCCTCCACCACCGTGCTTCACAGTTGGTGTGAGGTGTATGTTGTGATATGCTGTTTGGGTTTCACCCAATATGTTGCTGTGCATTACGACCAAACATCTCCACCTTGGTCTCATTGTTCCAGAAGTCTTGTAGTTTCTTCAGATGGAAATTGGTGAACCCAGGTAGTGTTGTCATGTTCTTTTTAGAGAGGAGGCTTTCTCCTAGCTTTCCTCTTAACATACTTGTTCAGTGTTTTTCTGATTATACCGACATGATAACTGAGATCTGTAGTTTGAAATGTAGTTCTTGGGTTATTCGCAGTTTCTCTGAACATTGCATTCAATTCTTCAGACTACCATAATTCCAAAACATCTACTTTTATAGAGGTGGTGCATTTGATAATCAGCACCTGGCTGTTTTTCACACACTGCTTCTGCATTTATTTGTGTTAAAAAATGATGACACAGTATAATATGTCATGTCTGTTGTTCGTCCATCTGAAGTTTTAATTTGGAGACTAGCTAAAGACCAGATGATTTTCATCATATGTATAACATCAGAATTAAAATTCTTTAGCTTCTTTTTATATAAATATAAATATAGAAGTGTGACTTTCTGATGGAAACATCCCATACAGTGGTAGTATTCGTCATAGTACCATATGCTCTCTGTAGAAACTGAGTGTGATTTCTTTTTAATAGTCTATGACAGAAAAATCAGTGCTGTGTAACGACACTATTTACTATATAAACTACAGACTCACTGGTTCTGTTGTGTTCTGTAGCTATGTCTCTTTTTATAGTTATAACAGCACATTAGATATACATCAGTAAAAAAGGGTACGATTTGAGAAAGAGAAAAAAACATGCTAGGTGATAATATGCTGCTTGAGCACTTACCTGGCTTTTTCTTAGGTATAAATAACTTATATTATTAAATAATAAATGATAACATTAGTAGTATTGATTAATTACCGGTCACAACTCTTCTGAACTTTGTCTTTGATTGATCTGGTCTGTGTGGGCGATGTTTTGTTAGACTAAATTGGTCTGGCAACAGGCAAAAGGTTTGTGGGGACTTTGTTAAACAGTTTCTAATCTTTAAATGTACACTTCAGTATTAGTACGGTAAACTTTAACTGTCAACCTCTAGAACAGGCCAGAGGTGATACAGTGGACAAAGCTAAGCTTATCAATGACTAAATATTAAAAATGCAAAAACCTGCATTTTATTAATGTTAGATTTTTCTTGTAATATAAACACTTATTATATTAGGTCAGCTGAGCAGCCTGCAGTCTTAATCAAAATTAATACAAGGAACGCTGGAAGTCAACAGGCAGAAAATTAGTATGTAGGCAGGGGAGACGTGGAGAAGCAGGACAGCATGTTCTTCTACGTCTAAGGTGCATAAATGTATCTGCAAACAATGGCTGTCTACACTTTTTTTATTACTTTATGGGACTACCTGTACCTGTTTATTTTTTGGATATCAGACAATTACAGATTCTGTATGAAATATCTCACAAACTGACTGGTTTTCTGTTAAGGAGGAATTAGGACATTAACAAAAAAAAGAGGGAATTTAATTTGCATATTATTTTGAAAATGTGCCACTTTATTTTACTAAATAATAAAATAAAATTAGCTTTGGTTAAAACGTAGTTAAGTGATAGTTCAATTACAAACACACAGCATACAGTAGCTAGTGTTTATCTGAATAATTAATCAGAGTTTGGGCTTACACTTGCATCGAGGCAGAAATGACAATAAAAAGCAATGCCTATGCACTGGTTTTATTCTGTAAGGGACTGCACAACACGCTCTGAATGTCAATTTCTGGTATTGAGGCTTGGCAGAGCCGGGTGCAGATTCTTAAGAAATCACTCCGATGCCTGCCAAGTTTAGCTTTATATAAGAATTTGCACAGCACAGGGTTAAAGACAGAATTAGTTTATACATTACCTAATTTACCTTTTTCATGCATGATTCGAGTCAGCTTAGAAGTGCAGCTATAACACTGAACCCAACACATCTAGTGCTAAAACATTGCCAGACATTTTATTTGTCTTATTTTGTGTATGTGTCTATGTGTGTGTGTATTTGAATGTGTATCTCGGTGTGCATGTGTGTGTGTGAGTTGTGCCTGTTTCCATGTGTGTGAATTTGTGCACATTTGTGTGTGTGTGTGTGTGCGTGTTATTTATATGTTAATCGACAGGCCTGAAGACCATTGTGGGCGCTCTAATCCAGTCTGTGAAGAAGCTGTCGGACGTGATGATCCTGACCGTCTTCTGTCTCAGCGTCTTCGCTCTGATTGGACTGCAGCTGTTCATGGGGAACCTGCGGAATAAATGCGTGATCTGGCCGATCAACATGACGGCTCTGTACCCGCCGAATGGCAGCCGGGCTTTTGACTGGGGTGAATACATCATGAATACCTGTAAGTGTTGACTTTAAAACTTGATTAAACTTTGGGACGTGTATGCAGCATTAGAGATTCTTTGACTTAGTCATGATGTCTGAGGGATGAAATATTAACAGAAATGCTGACTCACTCGGGTAACACAGACTCTTTGCCCAGTGGCCAATGCAAGTGTCTGCTCTCTCTCTCTCTCTTTTTTAATAGCTAATTTCTACTTCCTCCCTGGTCAGCTTGATGCTCTGCTATGTGGAAATAGTTCTGACTCAGGGTAAGCCAGTACTTCGCTCAGTAAATCCTCACAATTATATTTATGCTATGTTTACAGCAGCTGTCTGCCATATTCCTGTTGTTCCACCACACATCTTAAAACATTATTAGAAATTTAACAGGGGGGCACTCGGTGTTTGGGGTATTTCAGCATCAGATCCTTTTGCTGGGATGACCCAGCTAATTTCTCCAGTCACAGCCATTACGAGGCCTTGTTGTTGTTATATTCCTGATAGCTTTCTTCCAGTGCAGTTACGCAGAACAGGAACATCTCTGTCATCTTCGTGCACCTCTGACCAGCCTCTTGTGTGTTAACTACACAATGCAACCTTTGAAATGCCTCCTTGTGACGTCAATGTATTCTTGTTTTCTTCAATAGGTCCTCCATTGGTCAACATTTCTAAAGTATATTTTGACTCACACTTTCGTGCTCTACTTTGTGTTAGTGCTCCACATTCCTCCTAAATACTGCTACCTGTCATATGTTGGGCTGTGGTTTTATGCCCGTAAGATTCTGTTGAGCTCCAGCCAGTTAAACTTTTGATGCTTAGATATGGCTTATTGTTGTATTTGGAGGTCCCGGGCATTGTGGTGTAACACAGCCCTGTCTTGCATATCTCCAGGGGATATTTGATCTTATTTTGATCTGATGGATTCACAGGGTGTGTAGATTAAAGAAAATCAAAAAGCACACAAGATGTTTTTCATCTTGTTGCATCCAGGGCAGGGATGTAGATCAGGATGCATGTTATCTTACCTGTGTCGATGTCAAAGTGGTGCTTTTTAAATGACGGTTTTCGGTATTGCTCTGTTATCCTCTATCAGACGATGTCCAGAGGGTTTTACATGTATGAAAGCTGGAAGGAACCCCAACTACGGTTATACCAGCTTTGATAGCTTTGGATGGGCTTTCCTCACCCTCTTTCGTCTCATGACCCAAGACTTCTGGGAAAATCTCTACATGCTGGTAACGACTTGTTTTATTAAAGCCTCTCAGTGCCCAGTAGCTACCTCTCCCTCAAGCAGCACACTTCATCATAAAAAATATATATGAATCATCAGATTAGCATGGATGTCTGAATGACTCAGCAGTTTTTGATGCTTTTAGGGACACAAATGCATGTGCAAATTCAGTATGTGCACCAAAATCTGTTAAGGTAGCTGCAGTACCATGACAGTGAGCTGGAATATTTCCTGCTTCTGTAGACCATCACCATCACAAGCGTAATAGCTTCTCCTTTTTTGGCAAAATAGGCCAGTTTGTGGTGTAGTGTGTGTATGTGTGTCCAGACTATAAGGCATTGTTTCAGTATGGATGTTTTCCCGGAGAAGGTCTTCGGACTGTAGAAACATCAGAAATGCTGACATAGCACACAATATAGAGTGCATGCTAAAATCCAGCAGAAAAAATCCATAGACATTAAAATAACTGTGCACCAAGGTGGATTTCAGTTTTATTTTATCATTACTTATTTCATTTTGGTCTTTATCTTGCATGATAAATTACTGATTCATTCACGTCTATGCTATGTCTGTGTTTTCCGTGAGACTCTTCGAGCTGCAGGGAAGACGTACATGATCTTCTTTGTGCTGGTCATCTTTGTGGGCTCCTTTTACCTGGTGAATCTCATCTTGGCTGTGGTGGCCATGGCTTATGAGGAGCAGAACCAAGCCACAATTGAAGAGGCACAGCAGAAAGAGGCAGAGTTCAAAGCCATGCTCGAACAGCTCAAGAAGCAACAGGAAGAGACTCAGGTCTGTCATACTCTCTAATATACATACACCAATATGCATTTTTCATAGTTTTAGGTTATCATGTCTTTTTTTTCTCTCAGGCTGCTGCCATGGCGACATCTGCTGGCACTGTGTCAGAGGCTGCATTAGAAGATGAAGGAGGGGGGCACTTGTCCCGCAGTTCCTCAGAGGTCTCCAAGCTGAGCTCCAAGAGTGCAAAAGAGCGTCGCAATCGCAAAAAGAAATGGCGACAAAAAGAGCAGGAGAAAGAGAAAGGAGACAGTGAGAAGGTGGTTAAGTCCGAGTCAGATGATGGCAGCAAGAAAAGCACCATTCGATTCCCAGGGAGTCGACTGGGAAGGAAGACGTCCATTATGAACCAGGTAAAGTTAGCGAGAAAGGCTGTAAACTCAAAAGCTTCAGCAATGGCCCCATAAACTGTATATAAAAGATGGCTGTGGATGCTGTGATGTCACTAGTGGTGTTGTGGCCTTCTAAATCAAAGTAAAAACATTAACGCTCATCCTCCAGCTTCACTAATGTGCTAACATTATTCTAACCATAGCTCTGTTTTTAGCCACCAGGTAGCAAATCTTTATATACCAGTTAGCCCAACTTTAATAATCCTACAGATATTGCTGCTGTTTAGTTTTCTGTCTTCATGTATGTCCGAACTGATAGTAGAGCAGTACGTGTTTGTTTTTTAGAACATGGTCTATCATCTTTAGAAGGAAACTAGCGAGCTAACTACCTGCGTATCTGTTAAACTTTGTAAATCCTGTTTTTCGTGGATTCTTGCAAATATTAAACTGTATTGTAACACCTGGATGAGCAGCCACACTGTACATCTCATTGGAGATGAAAAAATCTGGGCTGTTACACACACACACACACACAGCAATGGCTACATCACTTTAACATACAGACCGAAGGAGCTGGGATCAAACCATGACTTTCAGACTGTTGGATGAGTCACTGTACCTGTTCGTACTCTTGAATCACAACTACCCAGATGCAAAAGGCACCAACAGAGCCCCCACATGTTAAGTTTAGTGACTACAATTACTTGCACTTACACCTAGCAGTCTGTTAGTAAAATCTACCTGTCATTCAAAACAGCTATTTCTATAATAATGTATAACTTTAAGCCTTAAAATTAAAATGGGTGAGTTTTATAAAAAATGTTTTATTTCTACTATGAAGTTGGACATTTTAACATGTGCGTATAAGGGGATTGAGGTACTTTTGTAGCCAGTCTCTTGTGGCCATTTAAGGAATTGCAGAGGCCGGGATTTGTATGGGGATCCAAGAAGCGTATGTGTGCTCATCCAAAGCTTGGGTGGATGTGACGATTCAGCTTCTTCCTGCACTTGGTGGTTTAAGCAGTGACCTCGTTGTGGTATCAGTTGTATCAGCCTCTCTTGAGCCACAGCCCTCTTGGGACTCTTCCTGCCACTTCAGTTGTTATACAGGCAGTTTTCCTACTCTTCTTTCACTCATTGCAGGACCTTTTGAGACTTTGGTTTCTTACTACTTTGTCTACATTTGTTGGCCAGTCCTCTGTACTTTATTTGTGCTTGTACATATTTGTATTACTTTATCTTTCCCTGCATTGTAGTTGCAGACAGGATAGAACAAAATAATGATCAAAATAACCCAAAGGCTTGCAGTGAGCTTTTCTTTTGTTACACATTGTTACATAATTTTTTCTCAATGAACTGCACAATGTGTAATGCTTAAGATTTTCAACATTAATACTTCACTTATTAAGATCTAATGTGTCATTTAAGTTTGACTTTTAAGATACAGTTGATGATTTTTTACAATTTTTTTTTAGTAGGAAAAAAATGGACCGAGATGAACATCACTGTTTTGCCTATTTGCCACATATGTGGCGTGGTGCAGAAAAATGTAATATGTGTCTACACCCTCAGCCTCAAGATATGAAGGATCATTTCTATGTTTATCACCTGAGAAGTGATCCCCTTCACCAAAGAGGCGAAAATGTGATAGTATTATTGCAGGGTTTACTTTACAGTAGAAGGCGTCTCGAGGCTACAGTTGTTGTGATTTGGTGCAATATAAATAAAATTGAACTGAATAGAAAAAGACAATGGGACCAGCATCTAGATAAAATGTCACTGTCTTATTCTTATTGTCAGCAGATTAAACATATAACCCTCCAAGTTCCATACAGCTGACGAGATGGCTAAATAACAACAGCAGCTAGTTTTGAGCTAACATTATGCCTGCTAATGTTAGACTCAAGGGTCCTAAAAAATCACACTTTCTCACTGATAAACAGTTCAATTACATTCTTACGTTTTATGAGTTTATTCGATAACAATGTTAGATCCACTTCAAGGAAAGTTACAATAACACTGACTAACAGAGGCTAATGACAGCTAACAGCGGCAAAAACAGCAGAGCTTAACGACGTACCCAGTGTCGCAGTCATCAATCTCCTGCTACCGAGTGGTGAGATTTTACACACTGTAATGTTATTTTTTTTTGAGCAATGCATTTCTTCTTGAAAAGCAATATAACATGTATTAAATATATTATGGTTATATTTTGTGCCTACTGCCTATTGCTCATTTCTTTTTGGTTCCCTTCCTCTGATTTATTCTTGGTTTATATACCCCACCTGCACACATCAACTAACTCCTGCTGTTTTTAATAACTCCTTAATTCTCCCTGTCCTCATTTATCTCTCCTCTTTCAGTCACTACTCAGCATCCCAGGCTCACCCTTCATGTCGCGCCACAACAGCCGCAGCAGCATCTTCAGCTTCAAAGGCCGTTCCAAGGACATGGGCTCAGAGAATGAATTTGCAGACGACGAACACAGTACAGTAGAGGAGAGCGAAGACCGTAGAGGATCCCTGTTTATACCTTACCGTCGCAACAGCTACAGTGGCTACAGCCAGGGCTCATCACGCATCCATCCGCTGGCACCCCACTCTGGAGGGAAGAGGAACAGCACAGTGGACTGCAATGGCGTGGTGTCTCTCATCGGCCCTGGGCCCGGCAGACGGCTTCTGCCTGAGGTGAAAATAGATAAGGCAGCCACTGATGACAGTGTAAGGACGTCCATGGGACACCTAATACAGTTTAGGCATGATGGTGGTGGCCCGGGTTTCTGCAGCTTCTCCTTCACAACCTCTTCCCCTGCCTCTTGTTCCTCTTTTCCCCAGTATCTCCTTTTTTTCCACTCCCTGAGTACACAGAATCTGTTTTATTTTTTCACCATACACTGACTCTTAGACTTCCAGCCTGATCTAATGCCTTTTCACTTCTTTTTTTAGCAGCACTAGAAGTCACTAACCAGTTGAAAGAGCATCCGCAAACTCACTGCCTTGCCAGAATCATCACCATTACTTCACTAAAATAATGCCTAACAGTAATGCGTAATGAGATCAGCCCTTTCAAGTTGCCCTAACAGTTCAATCACTGAGAAAAAAATCTTTATTATACGAAATTCTTTTCATTCTTTACTTCTACTTCTTCATTCTTGAGGGCTTTGCACATCTGGACACATACTATTTTCTATCTCTGTTCTTATCTGGAGTTCTTTTTTTCTTCTTCTTCCTTTCAGCCTCACTCTCCCTCTGCTGCCTTCTCTTTCCTCCTTGCCCTCATTTATCCCTCTGCTTCTGAGAAATGGATGGTGCAACAACAAATATGAAACCTTTTTTTTCCTATAAAAAATGTCTCTTGTCATTCTAGCTAGCATGGTAGAACCCTCTTTTATTCTCAACCAATCTACCTGCTTTTTACCTTCTCTAAAGTTTAGCATGATGTGTCACCAAATGATGTCTTGATGTCTTCCACTCTCTTGTTGACATGCATGCCACTGCATGCATTTTACTGTTGCTTAGGGATTGTATTTTTGTCGTGCACAGTAAATGATGGCGAAATTAGAATGTGCTACCTTAAATTCTCAACAGTAAAAATACCTCAAATCAGATTAAATCATAATGGAAAAAAGAGGAATTTGAAATTTAGCCCTCTTTCAAAAAAAAAAAGTTTTAAATAAACCCTTGTTCTTTACCTGGTTGTGCTAATTTAAGGCACCTATTTGAGAATTTACAGTAAGAACTTGATATGTATTTGATTATATTTTCTGGAAAATGTTGAATTTTGGTACATTATTTAATACTAAAGAGACATTTCTTTTGCCTTGTGAGCAGACCTCAGACCTCTTTCATGGTTTAGATGGATCAAGTTGCAGCTTGTGGCAACTGGTGTTGTAATTTGGCGCTATATAAATAAAATTGAATTGAATTGAATTTTGATAGCTGTGGAGCATGAGGTTGAATGTCTGTTTATATTCATGTAATGACCGTGACAACATGTCTTTCTCTGAGTACAGACTACAGACGTTGAGATTAAGAAGAAGCACTCTGGCTCTCTCATGGTGTCTGTGGATCAGCTCAACTCCTCCTTCAAAGGGAAGGACCGTGCCAACAGTCAAATGAGTGTAGTCACCAACACTCTGATAGAGGGTACAGAGAGTCTATATGTTTCTCTTTTTCTTTCTAATCCTGTGCCGTTAATTGTCAGATTAGCTCTTAGTGCTAAAACACGCATCAGTTGCTCAGTATCAACTAAGTGACAGCTGTTGTTGCAACTTGTTAGTATATGCCCATAAGTTGCATGTAATTATCATATGAGTGAGGTGTTCAGGAGTCTAGATGTTACAGCACATAATGTCACTTAAATAACTAAATGTTAAACATTTCACATCCCCCCTTTTCCTCCGTCTCTTTGTGCAGAATTGGAGGAGTCTCAAAGAAAGTGTCCTCCCTGCTGGTACAAGTTTGCTAACATCTTTCTCATCTGGGAATGCTGTCCCATGTGGCTAAAACTCAAGCACATAGTCTACTTGATTGTCATGGACCCCTTTGTTGACCTGGCCATCACCATCTGTATTGTTCTCAACACCCTTTTCATGGCCATGGAGCACTACCCAATGACTCCACATTTTGAAGAGGTCCTGTCTGTTGGAAACCTGGTAAGAAGCTGCAGTCAGTCCGCATTTAGTCTTTTTTCTTACTGCTTCCGTTTGTTTTTGTTGTTGTTTTATGACTGCATGCTCAGTATGTCTCTCAGGAGGTACAGAAATGTCGTAGGTGTATTGTGTGCCTCAATTACCTCAAGCCAACTCATCAAAGCTTCATTTGATATGTGCACTTAAGTATATATACATATACCGTATACAGGAATCTGATGGGGTCTCATTAAAGATTTAGTACCATTTTAATGTAACCAACTAGGCTTCCCTGCCAAACTTTTATCACATCCACTCACTCTTCAGCCATTGCATCTTGCTTCCTTCAAGTCTGCTGAGCTCTTAACTTGCTCTCAGCTGCTTGCATACAGACATAAGCCTGTTCAATGCTGATTTGACCAAGTACATATTAACAAGATGTGTCGTACTCTGTCTGTGCTACCAGATATCACTGTAGCACAGCTGTCTGAGGGCAGAAATACTGGCGCAGTGTCAGATATTAAGACAGGAAATGAGGTCATAGGCATTGGCATGCAGTCCAGGAACTGAACTCAGAGGAATCTGCGCAGTATGATGGATGGTGCAGTGTGAATCACTGGGTGTTCTCTGCAGCACTAACTGGACACATGGTTAGCAGAAGGACAATACAAGGCAACGAAGTATAGTTGAATACAAATTCTGCTGAAACATATCCTAGTTCATTTTAACCAGAAATACTTCAAATGCAATCTAAGCATGCCTCTTTATCCTCTTTCCCGAGGAAACATATTAACATATTCTTCATGTGTTCCTCTGTGTGGGTCTTTAGGTTTTCACTGGCATCTTTGCTGGGGAGATGTTTGCAAAGCTAATTGCCATGGATCCCTACTACTACTTCCAGGAAGGATGGAACTGCTTCGATGGCTTCATTGTGACTCTGAGTTTAGTTGAGCTGGGACTGGCTGATGTGGAAGGCCTGTCAGTGCTCAGGTCTTTCCGATTGGTACGTGGAAAATAAGAGACATTTGATTTGGCCTTTTGTGGCCTTAATGTACAAACTAGTATCAGGTAAATATTTGTGCAGCTCTCTTTCTTACTAATCATCAGATCAAGGCTGACGTTAAGACTGGCTTCTGTAGATATTAAATTGCCATCAGGTTGTGTTTTCCAGATTTGAAAAACTATAATTAACCCTGTTCATTTGTTTTGTGCTTCTCTTGTAGTTGAGAGTGTTTAAATTGGCCAAATCATGGCCAACACTCAACATGCTGATCAAGATCATTGGCAACTCAGTGGGAGCTCTGGGTAATCTAACCCTGGTGTTGGCCATCATTGTCTTCATCTTTGCCGTGGTGGGAATGCAGCTATTTGGCAAAAACTACAAAGACTGTGTGTGTAAGATTGCGGAAAGCTGCGAGCTGCCACGCTGGCACATGCATGACTTCTTCCACTCCTTCCTAATTGTGTTCAGAGTGTTGTGCGGGGAATGGATTGAGACCATGTGGGACTGTATGGAGGTGGCAGGACAGACAATGTGTCTAACTGTCTTCATGATGGTCATGGTGATTGGTAACCTAGTGGTAAGTAAAGACAGACATTACATAGTGTACATGCTCCTGAATTATAGTAATCCATTGAAGTTTAATAGATACATTAAACTGCTGTGAAAAAGTATTTGCAGTTTTCATGATTTCTTTGTTTTTTGCATATTTGTCACACTTACAATTTTCAGATTATCTAACAATATTAGACAAAGATAGTAAATACAAAATGCTGTTTTTAAATGATGATTTCATTTATTAAAGGAAATAATATCCAAACCTACCTGCCCCTTGTCTAAAAAAGTAATTGCCCTCCTTGTCAAAACAGTTCTTGGAAAGCTGAGTTACAGCCAGGGCTGATTACTGCCAGACCAGTTAAATCAAGAAATCACTTAAATAGAAGCTGTCTGACAAAGTGAAGTAGGCTAAAAGATCTCAGAAAGCAACACATCACGCCGCAGTCTAAAGAAATAGCTGAGAAACAAAGTCACTGACATCTATCAGTCAGAAAAGTGTTACAAAGCCATTTCGAAGGCTTTGGGAACTCCAGTTGACCACAGCGAGAGACATTATCCATAAACAGAGACAACTTGGAACAGTGGTGAACTTTCCCAGGAGTGGCCTATGAAAATCTGATTCATCCAGGACGTCACAAAAGAACCCAAAACAACATCTTAAGAACTGCAGACCTCAGCTGTCTCAGTTAAGGTCAGAGTTCACAATCAACAGTACGAAACAGACTGGGCAAAAATGGCATCGACGACACAGTTCCAAGGAGAAAACCAGTGCTGACCAAAATTAACCTCAAATTCTCGTCTCAAATTTGCCTAAAAACATCTTGATGATCCCAAAGACTTTTGGTAAAATATTCTGCAGCCGATGAGACAAAACCTGAACTTTTTGGAAGGTTTGAGCGCCGTTCCATCTGATGTAAAACCGACACAGTATTTCATAAAATAAGAACATCATACCAACAATCAAACATGGTGGCGGTAGTGTGATGGTTTGGGGCTGTTTTGCTGCTTCATGGTGATTTTCCGTATATGATGGAACCATGAATTCAGTTCTCTTCGAGAAAATCCTGACGGAGAATGTCTGCCTATCAGCTTGTGCCATCAAGTACAAGTGCACTTAAGAATTATCCAAAGCACACCAGAAAGTCCACCTCATTTTGGAGTGCCTAGTCAAAGTCAGGAGTTAAATCTCATTGTGATGCCTTAGCATGATCTTAAACAGGCTGGTTTAACAGGATCTTCAAAATCCTCCACTGTGGCTAAATTTAAAGAAAAGATGTGAAATGTGAAAGCCTCATTGTCAGTCGCATGTGCTCCGTTGCAGTTCTTACCACCAACTACGGCACAATCAGTTGTTAGCCTTAGGTGGCAATTGCTTTTTCACATCAGGCCAGGTAGATTTGGACAACTTTTTCCTTAAAAAAAATTCAGTTATTATTAAAAAAATGCATTTTGTGTTTACTCTGGTAATTTTTTTTTAACATTGAAATTTCTATGATGATCTGAAACACGTGTGAAAAATATGCAAAAAAATAAGAAATCCAAAGGTGGCAAATGTTTTTTCACAGCACTGTATATTGTGAGTGCTAAAATGAGAGTTTCTGTCTATTTTCTCTTTGAGGTGCTGAACCTGTTTCTGGCCCTGCTGCTGAGCTCATTCAGTGCAGACAACCTTGCTGCCACCGATGATGATGGTGAGCCCAACAACCTCCAGCTCGCGGTTGCTCGCATTAAGCTGGGGATTGCCTGGTTCAAGGCAAACATGCGGGTTTTTGTAGCCACAATGCTAAAGAAGGTACCACATAATTAAACATTTATACACATCCTTGTTTAAATAACATTGTTTTGTGTCAGACTCCTATTGATGGCAGTTTGTTTTCTAATAGCGATTTTTCATTGGTTATTTTATCACTATGACAAGCAGCCTGTCGAAGACGAACAGAAGCCTTTGGATGAAATGTATGAGAAGAAGCTCAACTGCATTGCAAATCACACAGTGGACATCAATCGAGGACTGGACTATGCTAAAAATGGCAATGGGACCACCAGCGGAATTGGGAGCAGTGTGGGAAAGTACATGATTGATGACGACTACATGTCCTTCATCCACAACCCAAACCTCACTGTCTGCGTTCCAATCGCTGTTGGCGAGTCTGACTTTGAAAACCTTAATACGGAAGATTTCAGCAGTGAATCTGATGTGGAAAACAGCAAAGATGTGAGTATCATCTGCCCTTGTTTTGCAGGTAGTTTTAGTATATAATTGTTTTAATGTCAGAGGTGATGAGGTTGCTAAATATAACATGGTAGGAAGCAATGCAATAGTGCAGTAAACAATAAAGTTGAGTATATCGTGCAATATGCGGTAAGTGGAACTCATCTGAGTTGCCACACTGAAGAGACTTAGTTTAACTGACATTTAAGAACATCCATTTAGACAGGAGCGCTGTAACACTGAGCCTGAGTGCTGACCCTGCAGACAGCCAAGAACAGCAGGCAGACAACAGACTGCCCTGGTGAGATGACAGAGAAGCAGAGTCACAGTCTACTGTACAGTATAAATGGAGGAGAAGGATAGCCAGACCCAAAGTGTGTGGAGAAGTCTGATGGGTGGGTCACCTTGACCTAGTTTGTTGTAGGAAGAAAGGAGATAATGTAGCTGAATCACTACTGTACCTGCATCAGGTTTATATTCTACTATAGAGCTTCCTCAACCACAAAAATCTACCCAGCGCTACAGCCGGCCAGAGGGCACGCTGCAGGGCGAAGGCCAGTCAGAAAAGCATGATGGCTATTTTGTAAAAAGAATTTTAAAAAATGGTGGAAGAAAGCGTGAATGTTGATAAAAATGCGCATTCACACTTCAGTGAACTGAACTGTCCTGAGTGTTTGTTAATTTTTTTTAATGGAGCTAACAGTAAACGACTAATAGCAAACGTGTATCTAAAGTATTAAATGAATCGTGCGATTAAAACGCACATTACCTTGCATCCTCTTTTCCCTCACAACACAGATAAATCCTCCACTTCTTTCAAATGTGTGCCAGTGCAATCCTTCCATTGTGTTTTGTGAGGTTTTGTTTTTTTCTACTTAGGTTCTGTTTTGAGTGTTTGCTGTTTGCTGGTGTTTTCAATGCATTTGACCTCTCAGGGCCACCGTATAATGACTATTATTAACAGTTCAAAGAATTACTGATTATCTCTAGTGACTAACATGACTTTAATAACTGCGCTACATGGCCGTAACGTGTATACCTCCATTTATAAATCATGTCATGCATATAAACCCAAAGAGTGCATTAATGTAATGGCTTCACTGGCACTGTGCCTTATACATATTGTACGCTTTCAGCATCTCACTGCTGAACCTATAACATTCAGAGAGAAACTAAGAGGTTGAACTGATCTCTTTGTCCTAGCTGGATGACACCAGCTCGTCTGAGGGCAGCACAATAGACATCAAGCCTGATGTGGAGGAGGTGGCAGTGGTGGAGGTTGTGGAGGAGTATCTTGACCCAGAAGCCTGCTGGACAGATGGTAAGTGGTGATTAATTTTTGACTTTTTGGTTAGTAATAACAACAAACCCACACAATGTGTTATCAGTGTTACTGTGTTAATGACAGCTTATTCACAGTTCAATCCATGATGTATATCAACAGTCGTGTTTTCATTTGGCATGCAGAGTGTGTGGCCAAATATAAGTGCTGTGATGTTCCCATCACTCACGGCTGGGGGAAATACTGGTGGTTCCTGAGGAAGACCTGCTACCTGATAGTGGAACACAACTGGTTTGAAACCCTGATCATCTTCATGATCCTGCTCAGCAGTGGGGCCCTGGTAAGAACACACACACACACACACACTGTACCGTAAACATGTTTCCAGTTTTGCACGCTCTCACAAACAATCTAATTGCCCTACTACAATGTCTAATTAACACTATGATAAAATGCACGTCAAAGCAAGGATACAAGCAACAAATTAGAAAAACATGAACAAAATCAGTTAATGATTGCATTTAGTTCTGAGAATGTGAGCAAGCATCATCTTGTGCTTTTCTTCTGCAACTGCTCTTGATATTATTGCTGATAATGGACAGCAAAGTGCTGTAATGCACCAAGCTTTCAACCAGGAGTTTCTAGCTTAGGCTTGCAGCTTTATCCAGGTGGGAGGTAAAGACAAACACTTATATGTGGAAGAATGGAAACAGGGAATGAAGGGAACCATCACCCTAGTCTGATATGGTTATGTTTATCAGTTATTTTTCTGCATGGTGTAAACAACTTATTGTCAACAACAAATGAACACAGCATGTCATTCAGCTTCAAAATTCTAACCCAGGTGATTTAGAAGAATGAAAAGACCTTCGTACAGATAATAACACTGGTTGTTTCATGCCATGCATATTGTCTGTGTGATGTTTCTCTTCTGCTCTTTAGGCCTTTGAGGACGTGTACATAGAACAGAGGAAGACAGTCCGTATCATCCTGGAGTATGCTGATCGTGTTTTCACCTACATCTTCATCCTGGAGATGTTGCTGAAATGGGTGGCTTATGGCTTTGTCAAGTACTTTACAAATGCCTGGTGCTGGTTGGACTTCTTCATTGTTGATGTAAGTACATTTGTATGTGGCTTGGTTACATACTGGCCACATGATGATAGTTTAAGATCGCAACATCCACAGATTTGAGAGTTCAAAGTCAGTGAGTCATTTGTCACACAGAAAAGATGCTCTACTGGGGAAACACGTATGTTTGGTTTTTGTTTCTACCAAATGGGCGAATGTCTCAAAAAACATTCTTTTATTCCTTTAGCTAAAAACTAGAGAGATAACAGTTCCTGCACTGCTGGGTCAAAGACCTCTTTATCTAGTCAGCAGTGTCTACAAACACCAGGGACCACAGAAACGCATCTTCACATTGCTCCATGCTTCTGTCATGAAGCCTGGAGATTTTGCTTAGTTTCAGTAGCACAATGGCCTCTCTGTCCTGAATGTTAAATCTGGCCTGCTGAGGCATTCAGTGTATCCCTCTCTTGACAGCTACTGTAATTCATATGTGGATTATCCTTTTCTCTCATTTGTGTGTGATCTGTTTCTCACGTGAATTCTTTCCTTTTTGAGGAAAAGAATAATTTGGAAATTTGACAATTAAAGTGATTGATCCCCGAATGTGATGGCATACATTCAATGATATTTTTATTGACAATTTATTTAATTAGTTGATCATTTCAGTCCCTGACACGGACCTTTCCAAATCCAATTGATTTTTTCCTCAAAATTTGTAATTTAATTCAATTTTATATATTTAGCAATAAATTTATATTTTTTGTCTTGTCGTAATATTGATTTCTATATATATATATATGTGTGTTTTTTTTATTATGTCCTTTGTTGTGCTAAGTCATTAATTTATTTTATTTGTCCTTTGACCACCAATTTATCTTCACCCTTAATTGTGAAGTGCCAGTCTGTCTATGTTAACATCATACATATAAACAAGCATTTAGTTATGTTTAATAGGAATGTAGTAATGTATGTTGTATTCCTGATGGGGTCAGAAATTGTAAGTGTGTTTACCCTGCACACATACCATATGTGTGCATTTATTTTTATGATTATTTGTGTATATCATTTATTTTCAGTTACTGCCTGATTGTCTTTTACAATATGTAATGTCACAATAGTTTGTTGAGAACAAAGAACAGAGGAGTAGTCAGGTTGCTTCACAAACACCTGTCTTTGTTTTTAACAAACATCCTCGGTTATCAAGATATAAATTACGATTGGAATCTGGCCACTAACTTTCAGTGATCATGTACAAAAGATCAGGTGGTCAAAGAATCATTTGAATATAGCAGTAGAAGATGTTAAGGTTTGGAGAAACTGACCAAATGACACTGCTGCCCACAAGAAGGACAAAAGAAGGACAAAGAATAAGTGTGTGAGTCTTCACACGGCCACTTCAATAGTTATTCTTAATTAGCATTATGTTGGATCCCCTTTTGTCTTCAGATCTCCTTTAATTCTTTGTGGCACAGATGCAACAAGGTGCCAGAAACATTCCTCAGAGATTTTGGTTCATGCCGACATGACTGCATCACACAGTTGCTGCAGGTTTACTGGCTGCACATCCATGATATGAATCTCCACATCACCTTCTAGAAAGATGTGAAGGTGCTCTATTGGACTGAATCTGCTAACTGTGAAGGTCATTTGATTTCAGTGACCTCATTGTTAAGATACCAGAAACCAGTGGTATGTTCTCCTACTGGAAGGAGCCATCAGAAGATGGTCACTGTGGTCATAAAGAGATAAAAATGGTCAGCAAGACCCCAGAGGAAAATGTCTCCCACACATTATACCAGCAGCACTGTGAACCATTGATTAGACAGGATGAACCCATGTTGTTTATGCCAAATTCTGACCCTACCATCCAAATGTTGCAGCAGAAATCGAGACTCATCAGAACACACAGCATTTTTCTTCTGTTGTCCAATTTTGGTGAGGCCGTGCAAATTGTAGCCTCATGTTCTTGTTCTTAGTTAAAAGGAGTGCAGAAGACCACACCCAGTGCTGCTGAAGCACATCTGCTTCAGAGGTAGATGTGTTGTGCATTCACAGATGCTCTTCTGCGTACCTTTGTTGTAAGGAGTGTTTATCTGAGTTAATATGCTTTCCTGTCATCTTAAAGCAGACTGGCCATTCTCCTCTGACCTCTGGCATCAACAAGGCATTTTTAGCCAGAGAACTGCCGCTCAGTGGATATTTTTTTCTTTTTCAGACCATTCTCTGTCAACCCTGGAGATGGTCATGTGGGAAAATTCCAGTAGCTCAGCAGTTTTTGAAACACGCAGACCAACTGTTCAGGCATCAACAACCACACTGCGTTCAAAGTCATTTAAATCAGTTTGAAATTGAGCAGGTCATCTTGGCCATGTTTACATGTGCTGAGCTGCTGTCGTGTGGTTGGCTGATTAGTTAATGAGCAGTTGAACAGGTGAACCAAATGAAGTGGCCAGTGAGTGCATACGCAACATTTGTGAGACTTATAATACAATGTTATGCAGAAGATGTTAATATCACTGTCTGTGTATATTACATATATACACACTGCTCATATAAAACCAACATTATTACTGGACTGAGATATATATTCACTTCCATAGAAAGCCCTTTAAATGTAAATCAAAACAATATGCAGTTACTTGGCTGTATATAAGAACAATCAATATAAAACAGCCAAATGTTAAAACTGAGAAATGATATTGTCGCTTTAAATGATATGTCAGCAAATCATTTAAAAAGGGTTTAGATATTTATATTACAAATGTGTAGCATCTTTCTTTTATTTGTCTCTGTAGCTGCTTAGAAACTTCACAGTTAGAGCCTCCTTTGTTAAATTTTGGCATTTATAGTGCTTCAAATAGTATCAGTGGTTTTCTGATCTGGACTTTTAAGCAGACCAGCTGGTTTTGCATTGTCTGGTTAAGTAAGGTCTACTCTATGAAAGATATAAATAAGTACAATTTTTGTCAAACATTTCCCATTAATGAGCAAGTGATTTTTAACATAACATCTTTAAACATACTAGTTTTCTTTAGAAAGCATAAATTATTTGTATTTGCACACAAAACAAAAATGACCTAATAATTACCATTGTTAGACTCCTGAAAAACGGACCATTTTATGGAGCAAAAGCACAGAGCACTGCTGTGCAAGGATGCGCATTAACTTTGTAATGCTTGAAGCTTGCAAAATCAAGTTAAAACTCAGGGTTATCTTCCAATTTACACACAGTGTAAAAACTTCAGCAAAGGTTTGAGCTATAACTTTAGAAAGTGTCGTGCCAAAGACAAAAGAATTCGGTTTAGACCTGAGAAAAAGAATTGCTCACAAAGCAGGAGATGTATATGGAAGGTTATCACAGCGTTCCTGAGTGTCAAGAACTGGAGCAAAGTGTGATCAAGAAATTCAAAGAGAGTAACACAGTACAGAACAAGCCTGGCAGAGACAGAAAGCAAAAGATTTCAAAGAGAGTGGAAAGAAAACTAGTGAGAGATGTGGCTACAGAGCCCAGGACAACTGCAGAGAGTTAGGGTAACCCTACACCTGCAAACCAGACTGAAACAAGCTAAGGAGAAGATCAGAAAAAAGCAGAGATTTTTAGCCACAGATATGCTGCTTATATTTGGAGAAAGAAGGGCAAGGCATACAAGCCAAAGAACACCATCCCTACAGCAAAACATGGTGGTGGGAGCATTAAGCTGTGGGGATGCTTCAGTGCATCTGGATCTGGAAATCTCATCAAGGTGGAAGAAATGAAGAAAGAAGGATATGTGAAGATTTTAAATGAAAACCTCAAGCAGTTGGTAGCAAAACTGGGTCTGGGTCGTTGCTTTGTCTTCCAATGACTAAAGTGAAGCTTATTGGCTGATCTGCACAAGCACACATGCCAGGAAATAATGGGAAATAATTATGTTTCTTAGTGCAAAGTAAAATAATGTAAGCATCCAAAATAAAACTAGGATACTTGGGAAAACTGTGTTAAAATTGCTCTTTTTAACAGTATTTGGGGAAAATGAAATTTTCATGGGGGTAACTAAATGGCAGCATATGTTCCTCTGAAGCTTATATATAATATGAAGGATATCATGCTGGAGATACACTATATATTTATTGTAATATTGTAGGGTCATTACTTTACCATATAAAGTATGTTGATATAAATAAATGGAATAATAGCTGAAGTGTTTCTCAGTTTAAACATTTGACATGTTCAGTTTTTTTTTTTTTTACAATTTTCATGTAGGCTAAGTAAAGCTTTTCTAAATTTGTGAAGTGGATCCTCTCTTCCCAACAATAATAGTAGGGGGTCTGTCCTATACTCATGATGGAAGACAAGAGGGTTAAATAATTCAAATTACATGGTGGAGTTTTTTTTTTTTGCTTAACCCTGAAATATGAAGACGTCTCAGTATAGTCTGATAACTTAATCCAGATTTTTTTAATGCAGCCCTCTGCCCTAACACTGACCTGTCCTCTCTCTCACAGCAGGTTCCTATAACTGTGTCTCTCTTTAAGTTAAGAGAGACGTTGTGCAGCTGTCGAGAGGGACTGAGGGGTCGGTGTTTGGGGGTCCAGGGTAAGGTTGATGTGCTGTGGTGGGACTCCTACTTTCACAGGTTTTTCCTCTCTTCTAACCCTGAGAGCTGTCATCAGCTTCTGCGTTTTCTCTCCCTTCTTTAAGTACAATGCCCTCTGATGTGGAAACTGTACTGTTTTGTATCGTGTACTGTGTGTATATTATTGTGTCACATTGATTTAGTGTTTGTGAACTCATCTCTCCTCTAATTTTTCCCTTTGTTTGACTCTCTTCTCTTCCTCTCACTGTGTCAACCACAAGTTTCTTTCCAGGTGTGCTCACTGTGCTGTTAAGCTGGTTATCACGCTAGACTGGCTTGCCAAACTAAACCAAACTCAAACATAAGCAAACACATTTTTTTTAAAAAGAAAAGAACAAAAAAGAAGTCTGGGCTACACTTTATTGACCGTTGTTTATTGTAATAACTCCTGTTTAACCGTTATGCTATATAGATACATATACTTACACATATATAACCTATATATGTACTTATATATATCTGTATATAACCATTCAGCCATCCTTACACTTTATGTAGAGTCCACCTTTCTCTCTATTTCCCCTCTAACTGTGTGGGTCCTCTCTTCCTTTGCCTCTGTCTTTCCCTCTTCTTCTGTCCCTATCTGTGTAGGTGTCTATAGTCACCCTTATAGCTAATGCGTTGGGCTACTCCGATCTAGGCCCGATTAAATCACTCAGGACACTGAGGGCCTTGAGACCCCTCAGGGCCCTGTCACGTTTTGAAGGGATGAGGGTAAGACCCAAGATACCAGGCAGCTGGTCCTTTTGCATGCCGAATAAATACAAAGTATCAGCGCATGCTAGAGATGGCAGAATAGATTTTTAAATGTCTCTGAGGGGACTTTTTTTTTAAGATGAGTCCTTGGATTAGTGAGAAGCTTTTTGCATGGACGCAGATCATCTCAGATGGTCATCATACATCTGATTTGATTAATCATGTTTCATTTTCATATATAATAAATTTAGCATTATTTTAAGGCATTTAGCAGTGATTCCAAATATTAACAAAATTAAACTCTGTCCAATGCTTTATTTAAAAAAGTAGACTGCACTCCAATTTTTTGCTTGAGTGATTCAGCACGCTACAATAAAAGCTCTGTTTAGTACCAGCTGAGGGAACAACTAGAGGTTGGTTTGAACTGTCAGGCAAAACAAATTCAAGCTGAGCCATGCAATAGGGTTATGACACAGACCCAAAATGCGGTCTGTTAAGTGCTACAGAGCCCCCAGCTCAAATGAACTGATATCCAAATCTGCGCACGTAGTCAATCTTTGTGCATACTTCATTTACATGGTGCACACAGTTAAGTCTGTCCTTAAGTGTGTGCATAGTTTCTACATCAGTAGTTGTGATGTAACTCCAGAGTTTTAACTAATAAACAAACAAAACAGAATCTGGTTTAATCTGGTTATTTCATGTGATGGATTGGGTCAGCCTCTAGTTGTTGCTGGGCAAAAAAAAAACACACAAATTTTTATCGTGCCTGGGCTCAGCATCTTCTGGCTTTTGCTCTGGCTCAAGTGTCCTGTTATCTGATATTATCACAGTTTGGCTTTGGCATTGTCACACTGGAAGATCAACAAACTTCTGGTTGCATAACCCCCTCCCCTGACATCCTTGCTCATCACTCCTCAGTGAATTTCATCACCATGATTTTCATGATCACCGTTTTGCAGTTATATTAAGTTATCGCATAGCTGCATTGTCTCTATATTACAACATTAGACAGAACACTAGAGTGTAAAAGAAACGCAAATAATTTTGACGTTTGATGTTTGCCTATAGTTTTGGTTTATTTGGCTTTCTGTTTCCATGGCTTGGTGTTTGGAAATGCACATTCCTGTGTTTTCCTCTTAATTCTAACAGCTGTATATCATTCAGGACAGTAAAGTTATCTTTTATATTAACAGTTCATGCAATCATAACTTAATTGATTGAATTAATTTGTTGCATTGACTGGGCATAGCTAACACAAATGTTCTCCTGACATACTGGAACACAAATAGTATACGAGTGTGTATGAATGCAATATACGTTTAATGGGAATAACAATAATGCTGGGGCACAATACAAAAAAATTTGATAATGTGGATGAGAAGCTACAAAAGGATAACTTTAAAATGAATTGTAACTAATTGTAACGAATTTTAGTTTAATATACTGAGCTGTTAGAAAACTGTACTACTTAATTTAAATGCTGACAGTCAAAAGTGATGATTTTTAAAATTTGTAATATCCCCTTTATTACCAAAACCAATAAGACAAACTATTTTAAGCATGGCTTTCTGTTAAAAGTTGAAATAATCAAAGTTTTACACTTTGTTTTGACTTGTTGTGCATTGTATTGTGCCCTGTTGTTATACTCGCTTGTAGGTTATTATGATTGGCATGAATTTTTGCTAAGCAATCACATAACGCAACTTGAGTCTCTAAGGGAGGGAAAGAATGTGCATTTCTATGTAAGTGTGTGTTTCTGTGCAAAATGTTATAACATCTACAAGCAGGTGGTATTTGATTGCTAATATACACTCTTGTCTGCTCCCCGCCCCCCTGTTCTTTTTAGGTTGTAGTGAACGCCTTGGTGGGTGCAATTCCCTCAATCATGAATGTGTTGCTGGTGTGTCTCATCTTCTGGCTCATCTTCAGCATCATGGGTGTCAATCTGTTTGCTGGAAAGTATTACTATTGTTTCAATGAGACATCTGAGGAGTACTTTCTACCGCATGAGGTGAACAACAAAACAGAGTGCTTGAAACTCATCAGTGATAACTATACTGAAGTCAGATGGAAGAACGTCAAGATCAATTTTGACAACGTGGGCGCGGGATACCTGGCACTCCTGCAAGTGGTGAGAAACTTTTCTTTTGCTACTTCTCATTTGTATATTTGCGTTCAGCCTGTTTTCTCACACTGTGACTGCCACCATCGCAGGCAACATTCAAAGGCTGGATGGACATCATGTATGCGGCAATAGATTCTAGAAAGGTACGCTTTTTCAGTTTACAGATAGTCTGACTTTCACATCAGGAGGACCTACAGTTTTTTTTAATATGTTTTTTTGTTTATGGCAATTTTTAGGTGGAGGATCAGCCCATTTATGAGGACAACTTGTACATGTACATCTACTTTGTCATATTCATCATCTTTGGCTCATTCTTTACCCTAAACCTCTTCATTGGTGTCATCATTGATAACTTCAATCAACAAAAGAAAAAGATAAGATTGCTTTTCTTCATTTATCTCTCAAATATACACATTTTTACTTTCTTACCAGAGTTAGATGAAACAGTCAATTACACTATAATCAAGAAGACAGATGTATGTCCCAAAATATCATAAAATCTACACCGCTGACTTTGGCTTTTTTTGAAAGTATATCCAGCACTGGAATATGTGGTCCTGCAGATTGTAACCAAACTGTTTTTGTCCCTTTACTTTGGAGGTCAGGATATCTTCATGACAGAAGAGCAGAAGAAGTATTACAATGCAATGAAGAAACTAGGGTCCAAGAAACCACAGAAACCAATACCCAGGCCCCAGGTAAATATTCTCCTCCCTTCTCCTTCACGCAATTTACATTTCTAAAAACAATTAAGAAAATCATTCCAACATCCCTCTTCTGTCTTCTCGCTTCTCCTCAGAACAAAATCCAGGGCATGGTGTTTGACTTTGTGACGCAGCAGGTGTTTGACATCTCCATCATGATGCTCATCTGCCTCAACATGGTCACTATGATGGTGGAGACAGACGATCAGTCGGAGGAGACAGAGAATGTGCTTTACTGGGTCAACTTTGTCTTCATTGTTGTCTTCACTTGCGAGTTTGTACTGAAGCTCTTCGCACTGCGTCACTATTACTTCACCAATGGCTGGAACATTTTCGATGTGGTTGTGGTCATCCTTTCAATTGTGGGCAAGTATTTAAAAAGGCTGTTTATGCATGAGGGGAAAAGTCGGGAGCAGCTTTACTGGAAATGGATCAAATGAGACAATTTCATTCACGTACTGCAGACGCACACGGCTCAAACATGAGCCAGTCTTTAACCTAACCTGTGTGTGGCCTCCTGCAAACTCTGTTCAGGCAGCTCTCTTGCCTAAACCACACTTTGTGTTTCTAGCAGTGGTAATATATATGAATTAAAATATATGTAGCACTAATGTGTGCAACGTGTCAGAAGGTGAAATTTAAAATCTCCTGGTCTTGTCTGACATTTCTGTGCAAAAGTTCATCTCCCCTAATTTCTTTATATTTTGCTTCCAAGCAGCCAGGCTTTCTTGGAATTTTTACAGTGGTGTTGAGCAATAGTTCTCCACTTTCTTGCTAGTAGCCTGTCACAAAAATCCATAATTTGGTTCCATTTCTTTAATCGAATCTATGAAAAATGTCAAATATAACATAGTTTGACAGGGATAAAATTTTATTTTTGTACCAACAAAATAGCTAAAAACTTGGCTTATCTCAGCATGGTGGGCAACTGTGCTGTTAAAAGATTTAAAGCCAATCTTATGGAAGGGAAACATTGAGAAAAGGCTGAGGTATGCCAAATTACTCAAGAACTGGACTGAAAATCAGCCTCAGGAAAGCTGCATAAGAGAGTTCAGGCTCAGTTAAAGAACAAAGCTGGTGTAAAGAAATATTTCCCATTTTCCAAGTAAATATAAAGAAATATAAAGAAATGAGGGATTGCTGGACTTTTGCCCAGTATACATAAAATCAAATATAAAAAAAACTTCAATTTCTTTCTTTCAAATGTCTTCAGTTCAAACGTTGCCATACAGTTTTTTCTGGCTTTTTGTTGTGATCCTCGTGCTGTATAAAAACAGATGAATTACTAACAAATAATGAAGAATCAATGGTTTTTTTCCTGCTGTGTGGAATGGGGTAATAGTGTAAAGCATTCAGTCGGCTTTTGTCTCAGCATTAACTAACATGTGTTTGTTTTTCCTTCCTTTGAATTTCAGGAATGTTTCTGGCTGACCTGATTGAGAAATACTTCGTCTCACCAACGCTGTTCAGGGTGATCCGTCTGGCTCGTATCGGCAGGATCCTGCGTCTCATCAAGGGGGCCAAAGGAATCAGAACTCTTCTGTTTGCCCTTATGATGTCACTTCCTGCCTTGTTCAATATTGGCCTCCTTCTTTTCCTGGTTATGTTCATTTTCTCCATCTTTGGAATGTCTAACTTTGGCTATGTGAAATACGGGGCTGGAATTGATGACATGTACAATTTTGAAACCTTTGGCAACAGCATGATCATCCTGTTTATGATCACCACGTCCGCGGGATGGGACGGCCTTCTGCTGCCTATTCTGAACTACCCTCCGGACTGTGACCCCTACTTGGAGAACCCTGGGACCCCTGTTACGGGAGACTGCGGCAACCCATCGGTGGGCATCTTCTTCTTTGTTATGTACATCATCATTTCTTTCCTGATTGTAGTCAACATGTATATTGCCATCATCCTGGAGAATTTCAGCGTGGCCACGGAGGAGAGTGCAGACCCACTCAGTGAGGATGACTTTGAGACCTTTTATGAAATTTGGGAGAAGTTTGACCCGGATGCCTCCCAGTTCATCACCTATGCCAAGCTTTCTGACTTTGCAGATGCACTCGAACACCCACTCCGCGTGCCCAAGCCTAACACCATTGAACTGATTGCAATGGACATGCCTATGGTGAGTGGAGACCGCATACACTGTCTGGACATCCTCTTTGCCTTCACCAAGCGTGTGCTGGGTGACAGCGGCGAGTTGGACATGTTGAGGCAACAAATGGAGGAGCGTTTCGTGGCTGCCAATCCTTCCAAGGTCTCTTATGAGCCTATCACCACCACTCTGAGACGCAAGCAGGAGGATGTGTCTGCCAGAATCATTCAAAGGGCCTACCGCTCCTATTTGGCCAGGCGGGGTTTTGTTTGTAAGCGCAAACCAGCCAATAACAAAGACGAGAATGGTGGTAACAATCAGGAACAAGAAAAGAAGGAGGGCACACCCTCAACTGCCTCCCTGCCTTCTTATGACAGTGTAACCAAACCTGAGAAGGAGAAACAGGACGACAACAATGAGGGCAAAGGGGGAAGGAAAGAGAAAGGAAGAAACCAAAAAGACATCAGGGAATCCAAATGTTAGGCCACTGGATGTATATTCACAGTAATAACAAAAAGATGATACTAATGCGAGCGAAAACTCACCAACACAGTTGTACAGATTATTTCATTTGCAAGTCAGAAAAAAAAAAGTCTTCAGTAATTTTGTTTACAGACTTCATTCTTATATTGATGCAGAGAGAAGCATCTTGGTCTGTTACAGCTTGAAGACTTGGACTTTAGTCAAACCAAACATAATCAGCATACTGTGCGACTCTGTATCTGGACTACTTAACAAAAAGTCAATCAAAACAGACTGCGTCCCATACCGCTCACTTATGACTGGTCTTACAGATAAGTTGAGAAAACTCTACACCAAGAGGTGAAATGGAAAAAACAACAACAAAAAAATCACGCGCCTGGATGCAAGGAATGGTTTTCTTATGGAAGACAGTACTGTGAAAGACAACAAGGATGCTGCTCGCTGCTGAAGAAACACCTTCTTGCAGCAGCCACAGAGTGTTTCTGTGTCGTTTAATACAGAAATGTATAAAGGAACAAATGGCACACTCACTCTATGAGCAAACAGAAGGTGAGTGAAAGACACAAATAACAGTGTGAACTACTTTTTTTGTTTTATTGAGCTAGAAATTGTTTTCGTTTTGTTTTTTTTGAGCAGCAAAAATGCAAACAGAAGAAAAAAAAAGAACAATATCCAACAGTTTGCCCATGTCAATCAACTCTTCTACTCATTTTATCTTTGTTATAATCCACATCGAAATCCTTTTTTTTTACATGGGCTTTCACACCAAATTGAATAAGTGTCTGTTTATTATGGAGTCAACTCGGGCCAAGGGCTTAACATTTACTCAGAAAGATTTCCAAACAAATAATAAGTGTGCTTGTTCAATGCATAGAAATGACTTGCATGATGGCATGTTTTGATCAGAAATCTTTGCATGAATTATCATAGTCCACAAGACACTAATACTCAGACCACGACGGTGGCTCGACTGTACGATCAAGACATGTTCGAAATTTGAAAGTTCAGAGTAATTTGTTCCACAAAGATAAGCGATGTGGGGAGGGGGGGGTGATCAGCTTAAAATGGATCCAAATTTTGATCTCATTACTCAGCACATTTCAAATTACTGTGTTTAAATCTGTTGTCTCTACAGATGGAAGAATGATATATGTCGGGAAATGATAGCATCAGTGCATCAGTGGGTGAAATAAAAAATTAATAAATAAGTAAATAGTTGCTGCTTTGGAGATTTTGAGTGTGTAAGATTTAGAGAGAGATATTTGTGTGTGTCATGGGACTGAAATGTTGGTTAATTTGGACAGAAATACAGTATTTTCAAGGGCACAGCACTTTGAAATGAAAAAAAAGAAGCTTATATTTATAATTTGTATGCACCTATGTAATGCTCCATACCATCTGCCTTTATTTTTGTGTAATCGGGCATTGTGGGTATCCTGCTGTCAGTGGTTTGTGGGGATTTCACAGGTATGGCAAACTCCTTTCTATTTCTAATGTTTCTCTGTGGGTGGTTAGACCTTTTCTGAAAGGGCCGACAAGAGTTTTGATCCTTGTTAGGTTAATTTACTTACACAAAATGTAAATGTATGTATCTTTTTTGTTGTTGTTATTTTCTTTCAGGATATAATTTCCATGTCTTGTCTTTATTTTGTGCATTTACTTTTAGAGAAACCATCTTGTGATGAGACATATTAGTAGTATCTTATTTTATTGAGAAATGGGAAATAATGAATGGGTGATGAGAACATTGTGCGTGGAGAAGCCAAAGAGACCTGCCTTGTTATCCCTTGTTGCCCTTTGTCCATGGAGTGGGATTGGGTTAAGTATGCCCTGCCCAGTCTGTTTTCTCGCTGTCGTTATTAGACAGAGACCCAAGAAATGTATGCAATGCTTGAAAAATTCATCCCTTTTTCTCAGGAGATATTATAAATGTACTATTATGAGCTCTGCAACAAAATGCAAGTGAATGTGATGGGAGTATTTATGAAATCATGTTTTACTCTTTTGTTTTATGCCATGTTGATGGACAATGATCTTGGCTGGCTGTTGCGTTGCTGACAGTCGCCCGGTCAGGGGCCACTTTAGTGCTTCCTGCTTACGATGCTTAGAACTACAGGGCTAGAAGCATCTCGATGAAACGGCATCATTGCGCTCGCTTGTAATGGTGACGTTTATATGAATAGTCATTATGGACTGCAGTCTGGTCCCAGTTAATTTCAGTAAACAAACTAATGTTCACCCTGATAGCAGCCAGATATAGGAAACACTGTGAGGCGATGTCATGAAAGTGAATTGGGACACGTTGGTTTGAGCAGCACTCTTAATTCCGTCTGAAGCAGAAGGGGATTGTTCAGTGGATCGGCCCAGATTTCAGTATTCACCAACAACAAGTGCTCCAAGCATCTCATTTGCCATGTTTTTCTCCCTATCGCTCTAATGCATAACAAATACCAAATAATCAGGCAGAGCACTGGATGCATCTTTACGGTGCTGTGAGCCTAGGCACCACACCAGAGCTTTTGCACTTCCTGTCGTCCAGTGATGTCACTTCCCGTTTATAAGCCGCTCCCAACTCCTCCTCATCCGTTTTCAAGTTCCATGGTCCAGTTGCTGCATGAGATCTCGAAAATCAGTGTGGGTGTTACCTTGAACCAAATAAAAAACGCTGAATGACAAACGTAAAAGCTACTGCCGTCCATTTTCTCCGAGACCTCCACGAATACGAGATTGACAGGAAGAAAGTGGGAAAATAAAAAATCGATACACATACATCCATTTGGGGGAAAAAAGAAATAAAATTCAGGCTTCGTTCTATAGGGCACAAACTGCAAAAGCTAAGACTGGACTTTTTAAGAGGCTATAAATAATGTATTATATTATTTTAACAGCATGTGTAGTTTTTTTGTAAATACAGGATTACTTAAAAAAAAGAAAAACTACAGCTATTAATCTAACACTAAATATTAATAACCGTAAATAGAATGGCTTCCAGCTGACACCCCTTGTCACACTTGTTAGGCTGTGACGCATTTGTTAGATGGGATAGGTTTTTACTTTCTTTCTTTCTTTTTTGATTCACATTTCACAAAAAAGAGGGAAGTAAGCTAATCTATATTTAAAAAAAAACTGATTGTAATAAAAACTGTATAAATTCATATGTGCATATACAGAGCTATATTACATATATATTATATATATATTCTACCATTATATATATATAGTATATATACATTAGAACAGTGTCTGTAACTCAACTCTCCTGTCCACTCCTTGCATTGAGGTGAAACCAGAGCCCCAGAGTGTAACTGATCATGCTTCTTTCTTTGTGTGGTATGTTCAGAGAAATAACCAAAACTCTGGCCTGCCCAGGACTTGTGCATACTGGGTACCAGCGTACAATGCATGGTGTTGTACTGGCTGCTTGCTGAGAAATGTGGAGCCTGCCTTGGTTAGAGGATTGCACTACCAGCATACCCTTTTGTACATGTGTGACGATGTCTTGCCCCTACTTTCCTATATTGTAGACACAAGGTTAAACTGATTCACACACACGCACATGCGCACACAAACACGCACACACACACTCCCAGCCTTTTTGCAGGCGACTGCTGGTTAACTCGTGTGTCCCAACTACGAGCCACAGCTCACTCTGTGTGACGATTTCTTTTGCTTGTTGCAGCTCTAACCCTCCATGTTTCCCGTTAACACACTGCTGTAGTTTTGGAGCTCACCTTTAATTTCGCTGTCACTTTCAATATGATATAATAATAATGATTTTAAGGGTTAGTTGTCTTAACTGTCTGTGTGTTTGTTTATGGTGCAATATCTCTTAACGGCACGTGCCTTTTTAGCTTTCTATTTAGTCTGTCGATAAATCAGCAATGAGAATCTCAACACCCATCGAAGTGAATCAAAACGGAGCACGATAGACGCAATGTACTGAGTTCGAAAATAACCTGAACTGAAAAACTCACCACCTAGATTAGACTGTCTGGACTAACATCTTGTAGAGTCATGTAGTAGAAGTGCTCTCTGTGTGTTCTGTTTACTGGCTCTCGGGCTAGCAAAAGAACAGCTTGCCTTTTGTTTTACACTACAGCTCATTTCCTAATGTTGGTTTACCAAATGGTATATGAGGCCATTCTTTTGTAGCATGACTGAGATACATTTCTTTTCTTTGAAACTACTTTAACTGAAAAAACCCTTTTGACTGTCATTGTCTCTTGCCACTAATACAGTCAGAAAGATAACACGTGTCGCACAACCACATTGGAAGTTAAATGAGAATCAGTGAAAGAATGTCTTCATTTGAGCACGAATCTATTTCCAAACAATAAAGCAGCCTTCCAGTTATTCCTCTGGCTGGTGTCATTTTTGGTTCTGCAATGCATGGTTCTCATACAAAGTCTGATGATGTATCGCATCATAATCTGTGTTATCTATTTAAGAAAATTACTGACACTTTAAAAAAGGTAATTTTGTTTGTTGCTGATGATCACAAAAATTGCAAGGAAGGGAATGTGTGCAGGTTGCAGTAGACAGGGAGGGACAGAGACTACATTAAAGAACTCTGTAGTTTGTTTAGTTGTGAGAACGAGAACACAGCCTTCCTGCAGGAGTATGCATATGACATCGTTTCTGTTGGTGTTACCTGAATGCGACTCTTTGATCTGCCGTGTTTTGGGTGTGTCATGGTGAAACTGTAGTAAGATGGCAGGTGTGTGCTTGCATGTGCCCCCCCCCGCCCTCCTCCTCCGTGTGTGTAAGGTGGTGCACTGAGTGAGGCAGGCGGGTGGTGGGGCGGGGAGGAGAGAGACAGCACTGCAGTGCAGATAGATGAATGCAGTGGCCTGGGCTGAGTCAGCAGCATGTTCCCAACAGGCTCAGACTGTACAACGCGCTGCATAGCGCCTCCTTGCCCACAGCAAGCAAAGCAGAGGGATCTACTTCAAGAAGACGAGGAGTACATGAGAACAGTGAACACATGCACATGCAAGTGAAAAGCAAGTCGGCCGCCGAGGATGTAACCTTCACCTCCTGCCACACATGCTGCAACTGTCTGAATTGTGCATCTTGCAGACCACTGCTACTGCCATTTTAATAACAGAGTGTGCGAAGAACAGCTCATTTCCACACTTTCTCTAAATGTGTTGCTTCCCTCTGTAGATGTTGTAAAATAACCCAGGTGCATTATAATACTGTACAGCACAGAGATTTTGTTTCATTTCTTCTCTTTAGGTTTCTGTCCTCCTTGCATCCTAATGTATAGAAGTGCATCGCTGCAGAGGTAGGACGTGGATTAAGTAGAACATTGGTCTGATATGTCAGGTTGTGTGTTGTGGGAACAGATTTATGAAGGAGAGAGGGAGGCTGTGAGTGTCTGTAAGGGGTTGCACGGAAAGGGATTCAGCTGTATTCTGCAATATCTCCTTCACCAAATGTGGGCGAGGAATTCTTTTTCATATAAGAGATTTGTTTGTCAGCTCTGTCAACTTCCAGCTTTCCTTGCCCTTCTTACCTGACTGAAAAAAGACTGATTGTAAAACTGATATTTAAAGCTCGATTTGGCTGATTTTACTCCCACTCCCTGATTTATTAATAGAGTGCAGCACCCACTCTCCCTTCTGGGTTTTGTTTTCCATCCCTGCCCCTGTCTGCAAATATCACAGGCTTTGACTACTGTATTTATATCTGTAAAATCTCTAGATGGCTTTGGCATACTTCAAATGCCTTCTTACAGATATCTAACACCCTCTAGTGGGCTTTGTTGAAACACCACTTCCACAGATTTAGGGATGGGTTAATGTTAATAATATAAGGCACTATAAGTTACTTTCTGGTGCTCTTATGGTGTATGGCGAGATGTTACCTCTCAGGCTGTTAATCCCGGATTCAGCAGTTCCCCATCAAGACGGGATCTTGCCAAACAAAATGAAAAGGAGCAAGTGGAGCCCTGGCAGTCATCTACAATGGCTTCACAGACAAATTATTGGGGCGAAATTAATTAATTGTTTTTTTCAATGCTTGATTTTCTAAAATTCAATTAAAAAATTAGATGTAACTTTTAATTTTGAAATGGCTCATTTTTGTGGGGACTTATCACAAACATTAGATATTTAATGTTTGCCGGCTCTAAAGAGAAATATAGCCTCTTCTAGAAGAACTACTCATTTCATCATTTTAACACTAACTTTTTCACTTGACTGGCTGAATTTCAAAGTATGTTTGACCATATGTGGTTCAGGAAAACCCAAAAAAGGTATACTTGTCCTATTGCACAGGTCTCTATTTGGACTGAAGGAGGAACTCTGCACACTGAAGAAACTAAAATAACTGGATGACCCAAAGCAGGATAAGCATAATGTATTCACAGTTACTAGGTTGTATTTTTCTTGTTCTTTTAATGCAAAATTTTTAATCACAGTCTGTGCTTGCCATTCTGCAGCCATACATTTGATTAATTAACATACTTTTACAAATAAAGCAAGACAATAACTGAAAAGATATAAACTGAACTTGCTGGAGTAATAATGGCTTTCCTATTTTTATATTGACTTCATTTCCTTTAACCCATTCTAACACTTCTGCAGATATTTTAAAGTGTACTGACAGAAGGCAACGATTAACATTCAACGTGGTGAGAACCATCTCGAGGGGACCCTGTAGGTGTCACTGTTATACTTGTTATGTGGCACTGGTCTGGCTGCTGCAGTGTGAGTGTCATTAGAAGGGCAGAGACACAGCAATTCAAAACGGGGGTCATGTGCTGAATTTTTTTTTTCCGTTTGCTGTCTTATTCCACACCTGTGATCTCAAATGCGGAGATATAACTAAGTCAGGTTAATAATTTCATTGATTTTAATCCTAGACCTAATTTAGGTGAGAAAGCATGCTGAATTGAAATTGTTAAATAGGAGCAGAGGTTAGCTTTATCGTAGATGACTGGACTAACAGTTGCTGTCAGGAATATGGCTTAAGGTGTGTTAAAATACAATCCTTAAACAGAGGATCCTTAAACAAAAGCTTAGGGAAAAACTATCCTGGGTGAAGAGAGTTTTGCTGTGAAATGACTGACGCTGCAGCAGGGCGAGACTTACTGTGGCTGAGAGGACAAAAATTGTCTGTGACATGTCAGCACAGGCTCGCTGCTCTCTCTCTCTCACTCTCTTGAGCTCAAGTACATGACATAAATGATGATATGGTTTCTTACAACTTGAAAAAATACAAAACATTAAAATATCAATAGAGCTCACACTCTTGATCAAAGAGGAGACTTGTATTGAAAGGTAGGATAAAGGTAATTTAGGTGGCTTTAAAATGGTGTGTTTGTTGGTGCCAGATAAGCTGGTCCGAGTATTTAAGAAAACTGCTGATCTTTTGGGATTTTCCCACATGACTATCTCTAGGGTTTACAGCGAATGGTCAGGAAAACTGAAAATATCCAGTGTGTGACAGCTCACTGAGCAAAAATGCCTTGTTGATGTCAGAGGAGAATTTCCAGACTGCTTTGAGCTGATAGAAAGGCAACAGTAACTCAAATAACCACTTGCAACAACCAAGGTATGCAGAAGACCTTCTCTGAATGCACAGCTACACCAGCAAAAGACCACCATGTGTCAGCTCAGAACAGGCATCTGAGGCTACAGAAAATGGGACAAAATGTTATTTGGTCTTATTCAGATGGTAGATTCAGAGTTTGGCGTAAACAACATAAAAACATGGCTCCATCCCACCCTGAATCAATGCTTTCTTTACACTGGTGGTGTTGGTCTTATGACCCATCCATCCGTTTCTTCTGCTTTCCTATATCAGGGTTGCAGCATGACTGCAGCTTATTTTCCTTTACATTTTGGTTATTCTGCACAAAATCTCAAACTGGTTTCTTGAGCACAACAATACCTTCACAGTACCAGACAGAAGAATTGCATCATATAACATGTGACATTATCATATGAAAATAACAGACCTCTGAAGAATGTTTCCAGGACCTTGTTGAATCCATACCATGAAGAATGATTGCAACTCTGAAGGCAAAAGGGGATAAAACCCAGTATGAGCAAGGTGTAGCTAATGAAGTGGTCGGTGAGTGTGTGCTGGGTTTTGAAGGTTCGTTTTCAGAATCAATTTCTTTTGTCTTCCAATGTGTATCTAATGCATTTGATGGTTTGGTGATTTATTCCTACAACAGGACAACGATTTAAAGCACAGCTGCAAATTACACAAGAGCTATTTCGAGTTGAAGCAGTCAGCTGGCATTCTGTCTCTAATGAGTGACCAGCACAGTAACCGGATCTTAACCCGGATGAGCTGCTGTGGGAACAGCTTAACCGCATGAACTGCCCATCAAACCAATGCAACTTGTCAGAGACTTTGCAGGAACTGTGGAGTTGGATTTCTCCACCCGAATCAAATGACGTAGTAAGAAAAGTCTAACATTTCCTTAGCTGATTTTAAAAGCATCCATTTGAGGCAAAAAGTAAATAGATGCTTTTCCCGAGCCAATAAATACTTTCTTTAACTGTACGTTAACTTAATGTCACTTTGCCAAGAGACAAGAGAAATATGTCACTGCCAGGCTACAATATCACATTGAACCCAGTAAGTATATTTACTGCAGCAACCCATCAGGGTTTCACTTAGTGAAAGATCAGTACATTCAAACCTTAAAACATTTTTAATTTCCACAGACAAAAAGAGAAAACTCAAAGATTTTTCTTTTTTTTTTGTATAATATCTTCATTTCCATGTCACAACAGTCTCTAGTGAGGTAGACTATAACAGTTTGAAACACTGGTCTTTAAACTGGTATGTGAAATGACATGAAATAAATACTTCCATGTACAAGGTCTTCAACATGAGGTAGAAACGGTTACAGAGAATGTACAAGATACAAGAAAAGTACATGTGAATCACAAAGATAATAATGAAGTCTGATTTTCCATCTGCGAAGGCCAACACTGACTCCACTCCCTTCACTGAATCAGAGTAACACAAAGAAAAGGCAAATGCTTCCCGCAATGTGTCTTTTGAATGCAGAGCACATTCTGTGTTGATTCACTTGTTGTAACCAAATACTTGTAAAAACCTGGGGTAAGCATAAATCATGATTTACTTAGCACCTCTTTCCTAATCTGAATTTCTTTTCTGAAGAGCCTCTACTTTTCCCCCTTCAACTGCATTCTGAGTAAGACAGTAAAAAAGCCTTAAAATGTCTTTTAATCACACTGAATTTCCGATTAGTAAAATTAAAGGGGGATCCATTCACTTTAGTTTTGAAGTTCAGCTTTGTAACAACCTAGCCTGGAAACCAGAGACATCTGAAGCTCACGTTTCATTTGCCCTCCTGCTTCCATTTAAACAGATTTCTACTTTAAACTGCCCGATGTGACCAATCACACCTGTTTGTGAACAATCTATCACGGCATGGGATTGAGAACATTTCTGCCAATTTATGACCCCAGAATTTGTTTATATTACTTCTTTCACTCTGGTGGCTTGTGGCTCTATCCAGTCGGGTTTAGAGGTGCTTATGGGTCAAAACTGAAGTAAGAGTTTCCTGATTCATTCATTTAATAGGCTTTGTAAAAAATTAGAGGTTGGCACAGTTCATAAATCAGTGGCATAACAGAGCAGCAAAGCCGCAGTGTGCTGACAGTGTTGATATTCAACTTAATTCACCTTGAAGTTAGGGCTAAATTCAAGCTGAATCAAGTGGTTTTAAAATACTGAAATGGGGACTGGATACTTTATTAAGACATTTAATAAAAATATCGCTTATACACCATATACTGTAGTGTGTGTACATCTTGATATGTGTTTATCAGGAGTGCTTTTCCTTTTACCCACTGCTAACTACACTAACACTTGACATGTCAATATTTTCTCCACCGAAACCTACTGGAGTCTTACATCTATACATGGAAAAAAAAATAGATCTAAAAACATCATTGATGTACATATGGCATGTCTTTAAAAAAAAATATCTGAATTACATTCAACATTTCAGGCCTCGATATAAAAACCTCAAGTTTCCCGGAGCTAAGAAACCATGTAGTGTTTTGTGTGTGTGTGCACGCATGTACATGTGTATGTGCACGTGTGCGTTCACACTATTAAAAGGCCTTAAAAGTTCATCGTTTCCCTGAAGTGTCAGCCATGGCATCGTTTTCATCTCGCTCCATTAAAGCTCCCCCACCGACACCCTAAGGTATCAACATACATTCGTAGTTCATCTTTCTGAGGTAACAATATTCTTCCTGAGTATTCAATAACACGATAAATCATCCTTCTGACAGGCAAAAGTAAAGAGAAAAACATATAAAGAAGTCAAATCTAACGACAAGCAGGTACATTTTCACAAAGTATGTAGCTGAATAAAACTTTAAAGAGGCACTCGCTCAGAAGCATATATCCTCTGCTGCAACGTGCGTGCCTGTGCAGCCACACTGAAGCAATAACGAGCTTTTATGTAGCTAACCTGCACTGAGTACATCTTCCCAGTATGTACAATCATGTATGTTTTTCCATTGTACAGTCTGAGATAAAGTTGGGTTAAAGATTAGCAGAAATATCTGTGTGAAGAAGATGCTTTTAAGATGATTGAGCCATACTTGATTTCCCCATACTGCGACTTTATGAAGGCTAAATACATTTTCAATGGATTTTCATGAATAAAAGCTATTTAAAGTATTTCCCTACTTCAAAAAAAAAAGAAGAAAAAAAAAGAAAAACAAGACAATTCACCTGCAAATCCAATATATGTATTTTCCCTCTGTTGTCTAGTGCTGTTCATCAGTCTGGATTATTCAGGTGTGAGTCAACAGCTGTTAACTCTGCATTATAAATAATGGGACTAAATAGCCATGGCCTTGTGATGCTCAAAAAATAAACAAAAAAAAAAGAAGAAACAAACAAAAAAACACCTAAAAAACACAAGCATCAATGTTTTACTGTGGCCAGTTTTCAGTAGGGACTATTTTACATCTGTCTACATACACCAACCAAAAGTAGTGTGTAGCTAGCTAACACCCATCTCCGCGTGGGCAGATGCATGGACCACAAGGTAAGTGCCATTTAATTCCATAATTCCGACTGAACTCTAAATTAATACATTTGCAGGAAAAATACATAATTTTGATTCTGAGGTCAACTGCCTGTGAAGAAAAGAGTGGCGTCATGTATATTATGACATAATTACGCAGCATAAGCAGCTTGATATCTATAAATGAGACAAAAATGGTAAGTTGGTGAGCAATGAGAATAATTAATCAGAGGACAAGAGGTCCAGGATAGAAGACAAAGATAAACATGGAGATAAAAAAAATCTAAACAAAGAAAAAAGTTGTGAATAAGTCAAAATGAAACCTAGAAACATTCATTTCTCAAGGCCAAGCCAAGCACAAAGACTTACAGCCAGCGGTGTAGTCGGGATTGTGCTGAAGTAGTATGGCATTCTCACCACTTCAGTTATTGCTCTTTTTACTTTTTGGTCATAATGATTTTTTTATTATTAATTTTTTTTTTTGGTTTTTGTGGTGCGATAGAGCATATTGCAGTCAAAGGCCTTTTAAATACATAACGGCCACAAATAATTACACCAACTCCAAAAACAATGTTGCAGTGCTGTTGCCACAGTAGCAGAAAAGGGAATAAATAGGATCCTGAGAGAAACAGACACACGTACATTTAGACTGTCTTAACGATATCTATGTAGCGAATGCCTCAACCTCACTCCTAAGACTGACCTCAGCCTTACAGGGCAAAACGCCTCTGTGAATCTTTGGGAAAACATGATACACAAAAATGTTAATATACAGGAAACACCGGTCCTGTAGTAGGGAAATTAAATGTTTCATTGACAAATTCAATGTTAATTCCCCGAGTCTGTCAGGGTTAGGAACCCTGGGTGGTTTTTAAGGAGCAAGGGAATCCTTCAATATGCCAGCCTGGTCTGTTAGTGCCCTCCAGTGGGGTCCTCAGACTGTGCGTGAGATGCAGATATCTTCATTGGCATTCTCTGCTGCTGAGGAAAGTTGTGCTCCCCCGATACACTCTCTCCTGCTAGGCCTGATGGCGGGCTGAACTCCCCTGCCCTGACGTAAGGGGGTGATATGAGGGGCTTTCCAGATTTGAAAGACTGTGCATCTGAGACGGGCACACTCATATCATAACCAGTGCCGTGCCCGTTGTCGGGAGCTTTGTTGTGACTGTTTCCATTGCCATATTTTCTATAGCGAGATCCTTCCACCTCTGCTCCCTCTTGTCCTTCCTCTGTCATTTCAAAGGCCTTGCGTTTCAGAGGTACACCTGTCTCGAGCGTCCCTCCAAGGCTGTGAGATGGGTAGTTGTAAGTCCCCCCCACCATGGTGGGCCTAGGGGCCAGAGGAGTGGGAGCGCTAATCCCAGACGACAGGTAGGACGCACTGGGGTGGCTGTATCCCGAGGACAGGCTGGTTTGGGGGTAGCACCCTGGGGGGTAGTTGTAGACAGGTGGGCTAGGGCTGTAGTTGGACACTAAAGTAGCTGGAGCCTGCAAAGAGTGTAGAGGGGTTGGTGGGAGTGCTGCACTGGGCTGAGGGCAGTATCCTGAAGACAAGTAGGTGCTGTTGTAAGCAGGAGGGTATTCCTGAGATGATGGAGCACTGCACGAGCCAGCACCACTAAAGCCTGGCTCAGGGGCCAAATTACTGCTCACCACTGTTACACTTCCTGTAGTTGGGATCCCCACAGAGGCAGAGGCCACCTTTGTGCCAGTGAGTGCCTCAAGTCCAGGATAACAGTCCATGCCTTGAGCCAGAGTCCAGGGCTCAGAGTCTGATTTTAAGAAAGTCCCATGCTCTGCGTAAGCTCCCGTAGCAGGGCGGTCCAGGCCTGAGTACTTCTCAGCGTAGCGCTTGAGCAGAGAAGAAGCACTAAGGGCTGATATGTCGTCACTGGCCCAAGGATAACTTGTAGGGGCGTAGCTTCGGCGAGGACCTGTAGCGTAGGGGTCGTGTTTGTGGGCAGACGGTGGCGAGGTGGTGGAGGTGACATCTAGGTGCTGTTCGGGCCACTGAGATAAAGGGGCGGCGTGCTCCGGAGACCAGTGCATCTTTAACAGACCTGACAGAAACAAGAACAAAGAAGTTATTTCACATAATCTCAGAATAATAACCCTGATCAGATAACATTTCTACACCTTGTTTATGGTATTTACCCCATCACAGGGATTCCAATTTCTTCTAAAGAAGACAAGATCTTATATCTGCCCTCATAATCACCTTGCAGCGCTGGCTCTTTTCCACAGTTTTGTCAATGCTTAGCTCATGTCCTTCTAAACAGTCTCTAGCAGGCGGGGGCCAACTGCTCTAATCTGTATGAGAAGCTGCCAACATAGCCCCCAGCCTGGTCTCCACGGCGATAAGCCTCTATCAGCCTGCACACTGCCCTCTGCCTTCGTCTCTCTCACATTGGGGCCATTGTATTTTCTCTTTGAGTCTCTTAGCCCACAAAGCCACCCCCACCAAGCGTGTGATCTAATTCGGCCCAAACCTCAGGGGTCTGCTGGACAGGGGGGAAAAAAGAGGGCGGGGTCACTGGCGAGAGAGACTAGCTTTTCTCCAAATTACACAGAGACTGTCCCACTAGCATCTATGGACACTGAAGTGTGTGTCATTAGTGAAGTGACTGACTGATGACTGAAAAATGACGGATTTTTGTGCGGCATGTGTGATTACACGCGCACATTTACACAGAGTAATCCGCTGGTTTAGTGGCTCAGGGTTTGTCGTTTTGAACTGGCATTAAGCTGACATTCCACACATTGCAGAGTATTACTAAAGTGTCCTGACCCCAGGCTTTGACCAGAGGGGCTTCCCTGCAACCACTGGACAGCTTTATTGATTTCTGATACCCGTGCATCAATATACAATACTGAAAAACACATGGTACCCTCCTATGGGCACTGGCCATTTACTTGTTGTGTCACATCAAGTTATCGCAGTCTAAATGTTCGAAGAAAGTCTACCGGAGATGTTGGAACAAGATAATAGTTTCTGCTGTGTAAAGCCTGAACCATGAAGTAATTGCAAGAAAAATTCTAATTTTTGGAAACTGTACTTTAGTGAACATCTAACAAATTTTAAAAAAAGAAACTATATATCAGTTTGCATATGCAGATTTTGATTTGTATCATGTTTGCTACATCTGACATTTTTGTGCAATGTATTGCTTAAAATGAACTTCTGTAATTTATTTAGGTTTTCACTCATGTCTGGTCTGAAACTGTCTGCAAGTGGATTATACCAGGTTGGGTCATATGTCCACACGGACCACCAGATGGGTCACTAAACGGTCCACATGTTGATCCCTAAATTAAATGATCCTTCAGCCTAATAATCCCTCTCATCCATTCCAGGGATAGCAAGTGCTCTTGTCTGGCACAAACTCCACCCTTGAGCTGAGAAATCCCCACGCTCCAGGGAATTCTGACCCATCACGGTGCACAAAAACGTTACAGGCTTATACACATCCAAAACAGCAAACACAGGCATCCAAACCTACCTAAACAAAATAACTTGACCTAACCCTGCGAATTATTAGTCATACACCTGTACACTAGACAGACTCATATTCTGTTTAGTTCTGAGTGTGGGTTTTTAAATAGTGTTTCACAAGCCCCAAGGGAGTAGGGGTCGTCTAAGCCTCTGTGCCTGCTGTGTTGTGAATGATATTCCATATTTCTATACAATGCCAATGAATGACTCAGTCTTTCATGTCTATATCAAATCCCCAAAAATCTATCTGAAGGAGATTAAGGGATAAAAAAAAGAGCACTTGCAAGGAAGAAGCCCTCATGACATGTTTCCGGGGTGTTTGTTACTGTCATATTAACAGAACCACAAGTGTGAAAAGTTTATAAATGTGTGTTGATAACTGCTCTACCGAGATCTCCACTTTGTTGTATTTGAATTCATAATCTTTCTATTTGAATTTTTGGAAAAATGTGAGGAATTGCTACAGTTACCCAATAGAGACAGATATTTTGTGCTTGATTTCTTTAGCAGGTTTGCACTAGTTGAACTATCAAGAACTTAGCTGCCTGCCAAACCAAAAGAACACAATTCCTCGATTACATGCTACATGCAGTATACTGTACTTAATGCACAGGATGGAGCAGCTTATTTCTGAAGCTGCTCCATCATAAGCTGCCATTTATTTTATTTTCAACATGTGAGCTCTTCATTTTCCTTTGTGTCTAGTTAGACTTTACTTCACTTCGTCTGTTTTCAATGTGAACAAACTATATGTTACTTGCATGCTTAAAATGTTTGATAAATCCGAATGAAATTTACAACCAATTTCTGATTTCATGGCAGAAAAACGGCTAAAAGAAACAAAAGGAAAAAAAGAAATATGACCCAGCGTTTGATTTATGTCTGCTTAGAAGAAGTTTATAAGAAACTGATCACAGTAGGCTCAACACTACAAAAGCACTAGTGCAAATGGGGAGTGCAAATACATTCAGTTCAGTTTAATTCAATTCAATTTTATTTATATAGCACCAAATCACAACAATAGTCACCTCAATCTCTTTATATTGTATGAGCAAGCACGGTGACAAGGGGAAGGAAAAACTCCCTTTTACAGGAAGAAACCTCTGGCTGAACCAGGGTCAAAGAGGGGCGGCCATCTGTCGTGGTTGATTGTGGCTGAGGGGAGGAAGATAAGAGCAGAATCTTCATTTGTTACATCACAGTTTAAAGCTGAGCATCACTGTTAATGAAAGTAGATATTCTCTATAATCTCAGTTTATCAGTCTCAGTGAGACACATAAATTGGAATTAGGTTGTCCTTTCTCATATGTAGCACAGAGCAGGGGACAGTTTGTGCCATTTGAGTTCTCACATCTGAAAATACTCTGGGCTACCAAGGCTCTCGCTGAACAACAGCTCAGAGAGGATCCTATCATCCTATACTGGATCAGTGGAAGAGGATGGATGGATGTTTTTGCCAATCCCACTGAGAATCTGTGTCCTGCTTTGTAAAGCTTTCGACTCAATACTGCATTTTTGTTTATTAAATATAAAAACTATTAAATAAGATTACTGACATATGTGTGAAGATAATCTGCAAAGTGAGATTTTTGGCATTTTTAAAAATTGAAATGGTTTCATGGAATTATTCTCATATAAATTCAAAGCTGGCCATCATCAGTGACATATAAAGGTGGCCATCAGTGTGGTATTCACTGATCATACTGATTGCAGGCATGTGGCAACCATTTTTCCACGTTGTCTTCAGTCTAGTTCTCTGACGACATCTCCACCACTGGCTCTATAATTTAGCCAAGGCTCATTTCAGCACGGTGATCTACTGTGTTTGGAACCTTTCACCAATGTTGGCAAAAGGAATTTAAAACCTGAAGACATGGAAAGATCACCCTGAGATGAGAAGATGAAGAGTTAACAGGTGAGTCCGTCTGTCAAGAACCAGACTGAGAAAAGTACCTGAGTTAATGATGGATTAGAGCACATGAGGCTTATGGGGGTGTTAGAGCGTGTTTACGCTAACAGTCAGCTCCAAGAATTAAAGAAGCATCACTTGCAAACTCACTCTCAATCCTGGCGTTAACTAATTTTTATTCATCTTTAGGCAAAAAAAAAAAAAAAAATTTTGGAACTTCATTTTTTAAACACGAGTTTGTTACATGTCCATATTTTGAGGTGGACAACATATGTTTTGACTTTTGAATTTGGTATGGAGTGACACATAAGTGTCCAATGTAGTGGTTTATGTGCAAGTATACCATCAACACTGACACAAATACAAGAAAACAGCCATTGAAAGCTGTCCACTGTAGTGACCACTATGTGTGAATGGGTTAATGAGTATATTTCATTGCTTATTTATATATTCTGTATTTATATAGGTATATATATGCTACATTTATGCTTATATTCATATTCTCTTTTTCTCCTTTATTTTTTACTCTAACTTCTTACTATGCAAATTTCTGTCGGTGTTCTGCGACTGGAAACGGAATTTCTTTAAGTAGTCTTCAGGAAAAGTTCTCCATTCTTCTTGCAGGACATTCAAAGCTTCTCACTGATGTTCATAATTCCATCAGGGCCTGTAAAAATACTTACGCCTAAATCTTATGCCTGCCAGATTCTTTGATCTTTGACATTTTTGTAGGTTTAACTAAAGAAATTGGAACAATGATGTGATTTTTATGGCAGGTTGCTTGTAACAAAGTGACTATAGATAGAATTTAAAATCAGTTCTTTGAGTTGTCTAATAAGTATAGACACAACACTGGTTCATTCCTTGAGTTTGGTGGCTTTTTATGACCGAACGATTCATAGGTCAGTGTGAAGTGGCTAAACAAACAAAGAAACATTCCTCTGAAAATGGTCAGGCCCAAGGACTGGACTGAAAATGAGTGAAAAAGCAGCCCAAAGAAAAACTTTAAAAAACCTCCAGAAAGCCTGGAGAGCTTTTGCTCAAGCCCAGTTTGAAAATGATATGAAAGTCTGGCTCATGTTGACACACAGACTAGATCTACTTAATAATATTAATATTCCTCATAATAAGCTGGCTAGAACATTTCTGAGATGCCTCAAAAACAGGAAAACAAAGTTAACTGCTATACATGCAGGAAATGCTGTCTCTGTTAAAAGGTGCATGTAACCTGAAATCTTCTGCAAACTGAAAGAAGCACTAAATTGATGTTACTATGACACCACACTCAGTATAAAGTCCTGTGTTTACATGTCTTTGCAATAAGAGACAATGCAACTGACTGAAAGCAGGAAGTCAAGTCACACAAAAAAGCACTAACCCTCAATCCCTATGCTTGTGTACTACATGAACTCAGAGTTCACTATACAGAAAAATATGCCTTGCATCAGTGTGTAATCATGTGTGCTGTGTGTTTAAAGACAGCCAAAGAGAGGCACATAAGGTGATTCTAATCTGAGACAGATGAGTGCTTAAAGTGTATAGAAACGCATCATGCACAGTTAAAATGTAACTTGTTCTCTCACCTGCTTTGAGTGGTCACTAAGGCTGGATGCTTATAAACTCCAGCCGCATTGATTTATTGAATAAATGTGAATAAATGGTCCCCAGCCATCAACAACCACCACCGGCACCAGTTTCAGTGCTCTAATTTGGATGTGACTATTATAATGACTTGTACATTTTGAAAACTCTGGCAAAACTGCTTGAATTTTTCTTTTCTGCAATTCTGCAACTCATGGATATTTTCTGTGTGTCAGTGGAGGCTAGCTTGACTTCCAGTCCACCGCATGGTCAGTATGAGTAATTAGGGGTTAATTAGATGGAAGTATATGTGGGGGAAGGGGCTAGCTGAAATGAGATTTAGGGGGTTGTGAGGAATAAGAGATGGGTGACTGGCTGGATGGAGGGTGGACACAAAAATCACCCTTCTTCAGCTGTAGGGTCTCTGTAAGTGCTTTCAGTCCACACACAATAAACAAAGACACCCTCTGAAGACGGAAAATCCAAAATACACACACACACAAACACACAAATACACACACACACACACACACAAGCTGCAGCAAACTACAGTCTTATATTGTGTTTTTTCCATGGAGGGTTCAGCTTCAGCTGGCCAACGCGCAGATGGACTCTCGGTCATTGGTTGAGTCAAGCTGCTGGAATGCCAGGAATCTAACCTGAGATCTATTTACAAAGCACATATCCTTTCCATGCACTCAGCACGCCTTGTCTATTCCCAGGCTAAAGGAAGCGAGGGAGAAAACACAAAGAGAGAACGTGATTCCTTACAGTGCTGACAAATGACCTTGTAGCCTGTTTGCACATTACTGGGTGATTTGTATTAGTTAGAAGTTGATTCACGCCACTGCCAAGATCAATACACATCAGAGGAGAAACGGTATACGGGTTTACAAGGAGAATGTCACGCCAGCTGAGATGAACAATGAAATGCACACACTTCACCCATATATCCCTGTGTTTCAAGCTAATGGTATAAATTAGTGTTATAGTTCTGTGAGCACTGACCAAGAGTGTAAGAAAAAAAAAACTGGGTGTGCAGTCAGTGGGAAGGAGAAGACCCTCCCTCCCTCTCTCTTCCTTTTATTTCCCCTTCCCCCTTTTCTCCAGGCCTGCACATTACACCAGGCCATGCTGCTGTCAGCCAATCAAATACTGTACCAGGTCTGATCCAGACTTTAAACATCCCCAACCTGAAAGCTATTTGAAAGCTCCAAAGCTAAATGAGAAGATCAAACTGTGCCAACCAAAGGGTTTGACACAGTTTGATCTCTAAATCACGACACAGCTGGTTTAAGCTTGATAATTTGAATCCTCCGTTCCCTCTCATTTAATTTCTCTTTTCTCTCACTCGCATTTTGTTCATTCTTCCTGTCCCTCCTGCTATCTGCGCAATAGCAAAGACCAGACTCTGTGTCCCAGCCTGTGTGGTCAGTTTCCCTTCCCCCACTCCTTTAAGCTCACACACTCACATGTGGCAGAGGTTGGCCTGGCCCCTCTTTGCTTATTGTGTCCACTCATATATCAGGCTGCAGCTGACCAGTCCCTCCTTCTACATCTTCTCCATCTGTCCTTCACTTTGCTCTTTCTCTGTCGTTTCCCCCACCGGCGCCGCACATCTACACTATAACACCTAATAAGGACCTGCGGCTTGTTACACTTTCTTTTAACAAGCTTTCGCGATTATTAAGCAGGGCTGATGCATGCGTGTGGAGGCAGAGGGTGATGTTTATGCGTCCCACTACAACAGCACTAATGAGAGGCTGTTGACACCAGGTTACTAACGATCTGGCTTTCATTCACAGAACCGCTTCACCCTGGTAACGGGCGGCTAAAACGCGCTAACGCCGCTCATCACTCTCTTCGCGTCACATTATCATCATTAAGGACACACAATCGCAGTCACCCACACCTTAACGAGCTGTGATTGTTTCCTTATTTGTGTTTGGGAATTCATCTGAAATTTGTCAGTGTGTGTGACACGTGACTGGAGGTGGTGTGGCTGGGGGTGAAAAATAAAATGCCAGCATGTGAGCGTGTTTAGTTTCTATGAGTAGAAAACTGACACACTGCTGTGAGTTGCTTTTGAGGAAGGAATGTGACACGCGGATGTTACCAGAGCTTCTTTCTGCACAGACAGCCCCATCGTTGTCCCTCACGAGACGTCAGAGACAAAGTATCGTGACATTTTGCTGTTTGTTAGCTGCTGCTTCTCTGTGCAGTTGCTTTTGCTGCACAAAACCATGCAGCGGTAAATCCCTGTTGCATTATTCCAATCAGGTTAGTGTTGTAATCCTGTTAAAGCTGGTCCTGATCAATAAACCGGTCAGTCAATACAGGTATATTTAACAGTCTAGATAGGAACCTCGCATAATCAGTGCACATATGGGTAAGGGAGGGGCTATTCTGTGACATTACATGATCTGAATGTATTTTGCTTTTACATACTTAAGTAACAAACAAGTATTTTGTGGAAATGCCTTCCAAATGTGTCAACTCTTTACCAGTTCTGGTAAAAATACAACTGGAGTTTACTCAGATTGTATATGTGTACAGCCCTAAACCTGAGACCTAAAGCCTGTTCAAGCACACATTCATTCTGCAATATATGTGTGGCGTTTCTAAAAAGACAAACATCTGCTGTCTGTTTGGTCTCAAAAAACAGTGTCTGAACACTTTCTGTGAAATTCCTCAATGCAAAGCCTGGAGACTCAGCTGTTAAAGGCATCAGGGTATCTGCCTTCTCAACATGACTGCTCAAGAGATCCCCCTCCCTTCACCCCAGCAATTCGCTTCCCACTGCATATCCACAGGAGATGAGTTCTGGACAAAAGAGGGGCCTGAAGAAGAATGTGTACAGGAAAACAGACTCAAGCCAAACTGGAGCATGGTATGCACGTACAACATGACGCATTCATCCAATCAGTGCCTCCCAAATGCAAACCAAAAAAAATTAAAGACTTACTGTATGGGGTGACAGGACTGAGCATTCTGCAGCCCTGGTCCCAGGTGAAGAGGAGAGGACCAGGTCCACTTGGTGCTAGTGAGGGCCCAGCTGCATGCTTCAGGGTCTTCCTGGGTTACTGCTGTTGCTTCTGCTGCTTTTGGTTGTAAGGCTGCTGGTAAGGCTAGTGAGTGGCCTCCTGTACTGCTCCATGGTTCATCTCATAGTTCAACACCACTCTGACACATTGCCACCTGAAGAGTGCAAGCAAGTCAGTGTCAGAGCCAGCAGACACCTTGTCCTGGTTTAATAGCTGTCGCTTGATTCTAAGAGATTTTATGAAAATAATGATAATTAAAACTAAAAATCATGATTACTCGCTTACACCGTAGAGCAATATTAATATTCGTTTATTTTATTGCAAACCTTATAACAAAAAAAAGTAAAATATTTGGTGTCATGTAAGCTATTATTAAGTGGTAATCTGTGCATGTACTTTCATTGCGCTTGCTTTTCTGGTTCGTTCCTTCCCTGTGCGCACAGATACAAGCGCACAAGAGAGACTGAAAGCTGAACACTGACACAGCGCTTTACCCTGCGACTACAAGACGGTAAAGCACGGTTTTCATTATAAAACTGCAAACCAACAGAGGAAAGAGAACTCCGTGCTGCCCTCTCTAATGCTGAATAGTTCAAGGAAATTTAGGGCAAAAATGCGTCCAAAGTGCACGCACTTAAAGCAGGCACCAAACAGTCGACACAGGAGGCCAGCTAATTAGAGTTTAATACATATGAAGACAAGGGGGAAAAGATGGTAGATAAACTGAAGTAAACTAAGTAAAAACGCAAATGACGACATTTACCGTAAGGAAAAGAGAGAACACCAGAAAGGACAGAAATGTGCAGGGAGCAGCGGAAACATTGTCATTACTGCTGAAGGGAAACCATAATCTTTTTTTCCTAATAAGTGAGTAAATGGTTACAGACCTGACCATGCCTGGATTTGCCCGATGAGTGTTTCAGTTTGGGAAGTAATCCACTACTCCACAAATTGTAACAGAAGGTCTCTCTCCCTCTCTCTGCGTATGTGTGCATATGTGTGTGTGTATGTGTGTGTCAGTGTGTTTGAGCCTCTTCTGGGATCCTATCCTTTTCTCCTACACTCCCTCGCTCGCCCTCCAGCTTGCCCCCCTCCCCGTCCTCGCTCTCCCTCGCCTGGTGACAACAGAGCAGCGCACGCATCCCCTCCCCCAAGCACGCCACCCCTCCCCCTCCGTCTCCCTTCTCTTTTGTTAAAACTATTTCAGCAGGAAGGGAGAGAGAGGGAAAAAGTGACCAATCATGCAGTGTCAGAGAAGAGCCTATTTCCCCCCCTGTGGTGTGTGTGCATGCGTCTATGTGTGTCTCTGCCTGAGTGCACATGTACCATTTCTGCACGTGCGGATTTGGAGGATTGATAAGACTTGCATGGGTGGCTGCATGCTTTTGGTTGCAAACCTTCAGTCTGATGAATGGGCATGTTGGGACACATGCAGATGTGCAAAAAAATTTGAATTTTCTCCTTCACTGATCACATGAGAAGTTCAGTTATTGCCAATGACTTTTATTGATCTGGTACATTGATCTTAGTGTTGTTTGTAGGGTGGGGGCTGAAATGGCCATGTCAGTATTACCTAATTCCTCTGGCACACCATCCCCCCACTACACACAAATACACACATTCACACAGTAGCCTGCACACTTGCATGGACGGCAGCAAATGACCTCCACATTGACCTCAAACCTTCGGCCAAGAAGTGAGTTAGTGTCTTCAACTGTAATTTATCAATATGGTTATAATGTGCAGACACAGTTTTGTTTGTAATACTGTCTCACTGAACACTCTCCACTCATGGTACGGTGTTGGAAAACCCTCTAAAACCCTGCCGGGGTTACCCCTTCTGTTTTGGCTGTGAGGCTGTAACCACATGAGCAATGTGACATGTGGGAGATGCACTTCAGAGGATGGCTGTACACAGGACAAACTTACTTTAATCTTTTTAGAGCTTAATCCCAAAACAAAACGGACAGTTTCCCTTCAGTAACACTTTATATTAAGGTTCTTGCGATAGGTAATAAGGTGCTCACAGTCCGATCAGAACTAGTTTCAGTATGATGACTAAAACTGAAGTGAGACTGATGGATCTCAGCACTGTTACAATCAAGTCAGACCTTCGGACCAAAGTGAGGATCATATATCACTGCAACAAGGGAATTTGATCCATTTATTTCTGTACTTAAAAAACCCCAACAACTAATATGGTTGTGAATAGGTTATTAGTGAAAAACAACAACTATGGGTTGTATTTATAGGCTCATACAGCTAAATTCAGCGTCATTTGTTGTATAGTGAACTTCTACACTTACAATTTTTCCCTTTCTGTCTGTGATGGTCAGGAATGCTATTAATCATAAATGGTGGACCCCAAAGCACGAGATCAGGACTGAGATGTGTTTTCCTTCTCATTCTTTTTATTGAGAAACTTTTATTTCATTTTGCTTATTTTACTTTATTCCAATGCATAAAGAGACTGGAAAACAATTTTTGAACACAAACTTTCTTTTGTATCCATAGTCAGAATGTTAATAAATAACAGTAATATAAATAATACATACTTTACAATGCATGTATTAACTAAGTAAGCCCCTATTAACACTCAGCTACGCTTTTTCGCAGCAGCTTGATTTAAAGTAACAATGCTTTACTAGGGTTAATAAACACATTCCTATACAGTTAGAAATTATTTTCATGGCTCTGTCCTCTGAAGCATTACATAATATTAAGAAAAGACAAGATCCAAATTAATACAAAGAAAATCCCTTTAAAAAAAAAAGATTAAATTAGGCCTGAGTGTCCTGGTCCAAATCATGCTTTGAAGAGCTCAGACTCACTTATAAACAGCTTATGATTTATTAATTACTGCTTATTACAAGGATCTTGTTTTAAGTATTAACTTTCCTTCTCCTTATAGCAACTGTAGAAAGGCATGGTGTGGCAATACCAGAGTATTGGGTTAAAATGCTGCTAGTGATAGGAGTGGAGATACAGGGCTTTCACTGCCTGACTCAGAGCAGTAATTGCTAGTGCGGCACTCAGATCTTTCCCCCTTGCCTGCATTGCTGACTGACACTGAAAAAAGGCCATGCTGTTATTTTACAGGTCAGGAAACAATACATCTAAAAAATTCCAGTTGTGCAGTTCTTTTCACTGTTTGATACATTTTCACTGTAGTGTAACAGCCCCAAGATGCTGCTTCTCATTAGATCCGGAAAACATCTACATTTAGCCACGCAACCTAATGCAGGCTATGAGGAAAAGCAGGAGGGGCAAAGAGCGAAAAGTGTGCTAATGACAGCTGAACACAATGGCTATCAGCAAGTTTGAGAAAACATTTACTTTTGGAAACAAAGGAGAGAAAAATCCCCATATAACTGGGATGCACAACGTACACAGGAAGACAGATTTCCACTCACACGCGTAACAGCCATTCTGGAAATTATTGGTAACTCTAACCCAGAGCTGCTTTGCTCCTGTGGGTGGGATAGGTCACATGATAGCACCCTAGAGAAGCTCAGCTGTTTGCCACTCTAATTCTGTCTCTAGCAGCTGAGCACTGACCCACTGCTCCAGTGAACTGTCCCAGTAATTATAATTGTGCATGTGTATGTGCGTGTGTTTGTGCTTGTGTGGATGAAAATGCTGAAGGAGTTTATGGAGTTAAGGGTGAAAAAAATGCGCAGCCATAATTGGCCCACTTGTTGTTAAATGTGTACCTTCAAAATGCTTAACCCCTGCAAGCCTACGCATGTTCGCAAATGATTTGAAGGGTGAATTATGAGACAATGCGAGAGAGAAAGGGCAAAACAGGAACAGGAAATCTTTGGGAAAAGAACAGGAAATGTGTGAATTGTGGTCTCCCACACAGGAGACGTCAATGTCAGTTCAGCACAGTGCTTGAATCTGAACATTTGTGATGTTCAGAATTTTCTTGATCCTAACAGATCCCACAAAAAAAGGTCAAATCCCAACAGCAAATTTATCCTACTAATAAATGCTGCCTGCATAGCCAAAGATTATATAGCTTACTGTTAGATGTTAGTAAAACACATCAATGAGCCTTTTAAAACTGGTAAGATGTTCTGTTAAAATGAACATGGCCTGTAGTTTATTTTGACTCATTTGCACCTACATCACTCTGCTGACAGAAGTACAGACCAGGACACAGTAGGCTTCATGATAAACAGATAAACTCTATGAAGGAAATGTTTGAGATGAAAGTACAGGTTTTCAGCTTTAATTCAAGGGTGTGACACGTACTGCAAGAACCCCTTTACTTTCATACCCTAATTTTCAGAGGCCCTGTTTCCTTGTTGTTTCATGGCAAATCAAGCAGATAGAAGATCTGGGGTTAACTCCAAGTGTTTGGTATCTTTTTACTGAAAGTGTCAATATGAGGTCCAAAGAGATGCCATAAGGGGGGACACCAAAGGCTAAAAACCAAAATAAAGTGGAAAAAGTGGAGCGGCCAATTAAATTATTTGGTATATTCTTTAAGAAAAAAAAATTGAAAACACTGGCCAGCTCCACAACTCCTAAAACTCAGAAAGACCACAGAAGACAACTACATGATGATGAAAAAAAAAATCACATCTAACCAAGTCTAAAACAGTCGTATGGAGTTGGGTGTATTATTGTCAAAGTCTACAATTATGATCCATGGATGCAAATACAGGGGATTCACAACAAGGTGCAAACCCTTGCATACACCAAAGAATGAGACAACCAGATCAGACTTTGCTAAAAGAGCCTCAACAGTTCTAGAAAAATATAGTTTTATAGTTAAAATTACGTTAGTTTGTCCTCTGAAAATACGTCTCTCTATAAAAATAGCTGTGATTCCTAAACAATTCATGATATGCAAAACCTAAAATTCACATTTTAATCACATCTTGTTTGATTTCAAACCCACTGTCATGGTGTACAGAGATGTTGTATCTATAGCTAGCTAGCTAGATGGTAGTAGTTACACCCATCTACTACACAAAGTCTATAAAACATATTGGAGTTATAAATGTATTTAGTTTCACACAAAAACCTGGAGACAAGCATGTGTTACATTATATATACAGAGCTGCGTATAATTATTCTGCTGGTAACATTTTTAATGTGTTCAGTTTTTAACTGCCTGACTTTCTCATCTGGGAATATGATAATGAGTGCAACGGGCCTGCTTAAGTATTCAGAGGATTTATTAATTAACTTGAATTATGCCAAGTACACTTACTTAAACTCTAATAGACCAACCCCAACAATGTCTTTACCTTAAAATGTAATTTTCATTTGTGGGAAACTAGTGCTTCATCCCCATAAAGAACATATGTGACTGTATACACAGATTTAGGCCCCAACAACACGGCTAAAGCCGGGTTCTCTATATCTGCAAGGTGTCAATTAGCTAGCATTATGCTCAGAGTAGTGTCTCTTTAAGGTTAAATAACATTGCTCTTCCAGTAATTTTCAGTTGGAAGATTACAGTTAGAGGCTCTAACTTTCTGACAGAGGCATTCATTGTTCTGTTTTTTCTTGAAAGAAGTGTAAAGGTGTAAAGTTTTTTAACGACCCTCCTGAGTTGAGTCAGTCTAGAAATTGAAAACAAGGGCAAAAGAGGAATTTTATTCATAGTGTTTTCAAACGCAAACAGTTGAAACACCAGCCAACTGAAGGAAGCTAACTGCTTGCATACATGTGCCCTGCCTCGCACAAACAAACAGACACAAGACTGCACACCACACACACATGCAGCACAGCGCTCAGTGTTGGAGTGGCTTATTGTTCTCTGGCATAGAGGACACAATATCCAAGTCTGGTAATAGAGGTTAGATTAATTGCTGACAAATCTGTATTCAGCAGTTCCCTTTCTCCCCGTGTGACAGATTTATGACAGAGATTGATGGAGAGGAGGGACAAGCTGAGAGCCGGCACTGTTCAGTGAGAAAAGGGGACAACAGCTCAGTGATTCAAAGAGAAAGAAAGAGAAAGAAGAAGAAAATCCAAACACACCATCGCTTTGGTCAGATCTTATTCAAGCTACAAGCTCAAAGACCAACAGTTTTGTCTGCGAGCATGTAGCATACACATATTTCACAGTTTGTTCCGAGGAAAAAGTTACCTTTAATAATCCGTGCATGTTAGAAGTTAGCAGCCGAGTATTCGCTGTTATTAGGTTAGAAGAAACCAAGATGATTGTCATTCTTTCTGCTGGTTTCTTCTTAAGCACGCCAGACAAAGCAGATGACATTTGCAGTTTCCCAGTTACTGTACAGGCATGGGATTCGAATAGTTTTTTACATCTATGTAAGAAAGTGGCCGTGTTTACGATTAAATGAATAAAGCACAACAAAACACAGCAGTAAACACACACATTGACAAATTACTGCATTATACTGAGATGTATTCATTTCAAATGAAGCTCACTATTCAACTATTTCTGCCTCGACAGAAAAGCCAAATGTTACATTCAGGATGTTTCTTCAGTTCTTGTTCACAAAAACAAGGACCTTCATCTGGACACAAAGACTTTATATGAATGCTTAAGTCTTGAAGAAAGGGCATTGAGGCTAAACTAGTTCTCACCTCTAATTAAATTGCACCAGTGAGATGATAATAATAAATGGAATACACAAATAGATGAACTGAAATTCCATGGTGGGTAAATGTGATGTAAAGTTTGAGTAGCTGACCACATTCGAAGCACTGTGGGGAACTAACAAAGCTGATGATTCATTTAAAATAAACTTAAGTATCCTGTCCAGCTCTCTCCCTCAACCTGATGTCACAGCCAGAAGCTTCTCTCAGTGGCTGAGGCAATGCCAGCTGCTTGTAATCAGGAGCATTTGGGAGTCAGATCACATGACACCCTTGAGGCACACACGGACACTTAGATGTATGCATACAGAGTGCAGTGCATCTTTAACCTCATACTCCTTCCCACAGGCAACTCCTTTGCAGTCAGGATCACCTCCAGATGTGCACACTGTATTCTCACACGGGGGAAGGGTGCAACACAAGGGAGGAAGTTTGAAAAACCTTCTGTGAGTATTTCTCAGGATGTTTTGGGTGGGATTAGTGTTTATGTTTTCTACAATGATGCAACAGATTTGAATTTAGCCTAAAATTAGAAGGGCAAAGTCCTTACGGTCAGAACCTGCTAGAACAGATTGTTACTCTGCTACCTCCTAGTGGACAAAGTCATTAAATACACTGCATGGTCAAACATGTAAATACTCATTTTGGTGGCGTGCATTCAAGAACTGTGGCAAAATGACACAAAACACATTTTTTCTTCAGTTTTACCTGTAGTTATTTATTTTCCATTGTCAAAAATTAAATTTGATATACATATAAAACAGAATTATTTCTTTCAAGACTAATACAAGAGACAAGGCATCGCTCTTTCTATGGCTCCGAAACTGTAGGATTAGTGTTACCGCGGTACAAGTGTTCTTCTTCTCAGTGGAAACGTCCTCTCCTCCCTCTACAACTACATTTTTCTCTACTGTCACCTCGTCCTTGAAATAGACATCGGTTTCACATTATACTCATTACAAGGACGTAGCCTCACAAAGTGCACAGATTTCACTTTTACCTACATGTAAAAATGAAGTGGGCAGGAAAATATAAATAAAGATTCAGTACAACGATCCAAAACTGGACCCAGAAACAAAAGGGGATGTAAGGTCAATGGTGCAGGAAAAGGCAGCACAACAAGAAATGGTTATGTAGTCTATGACAGGCACGCATGTACTGGTATTGCACATATATTTATAGTCACATCCACCTAATGAATGACTCTCCTGGCTACATGTTTATGTAATCATTCTACGGTGCAATGAAGGCATTTTACTTTATATTTACCGTACATTCACATAGACATCAACAGGTTTAAAGTCACGCTTAACGGTCACCAAAATAACTTGTAGATGTTATAGATTCTTTTCTTTTTTTTTTCCTTTCTTTTTTTTTTAAACAGCACATTTACATCCTTAACATGATTTTACATTTTGGTCAAATCCTCTTTTTTTTACCCTTAGTTTTACATAGCATCAGCTACTGTTTGCACTCACTCATATGATTACACAATAATATTTATTCATACCGTTAATGAATTTAGCTATGGCTGCACTCAACTCACATTGAGATATCTGACAGAATCAAAGCAGAAGTACATGACAGAGTCACACTCCACAAACTTTCACACGTGTCACAGAGGTGTCATCACTACGGTGACACATTACTTGTGCACTTTGGATCAAATTCACTTAAACAGAACAGATCAAGACTGTTCAGGAAGTATCCCTGAAAATGAATTGATGTTAACAGGATATTATTATTTGTGAAATATTACTAAGTTAATTCATGATGGCTAATGTTAGCAAACTTCAGGCAGAAATGGCTGTATAACTTTGACCTGAAACTCTTCATTACCAATTAGGCCAGTTCTATTGTTTTGCTAAAGCAGGGGTGTGGAACTCGAGACCTCAAGGGCCAGAGTCCTGCAGGTTTTAGATCTCACCCTGGATCAAATGATTACTTCATTACCAGACTGCTGGAGAACTTCAAGACATGTTGAGGAGGTAATTTAGCCATTTAAATCAGCTGTGTTGGATCAAGGACACATCTAAAACCTGCAGGACACCGGTCCTTGAGGCCTGGAGTTCCCCGACCCCTGTGCTAAAGTCTCCCTCCCAGTGTGTAACTGCAACATCCCTGATTAAAATCCATCCCATGTTTTGCATGCCATTCTTTTTTTTCCTTTTTTTTGGTGGGACTGCAAAAATTTCCCTAAAACTACATCAAAAAAGGCAGGTAGCAATTTTTTATTGTCCAATTAAGTATCAGCTCTCCTTTCAAGATGTTCAAAGACCTTCATCTAGGATTATATGATGGGACGACCGCATTATATTACATAACAGGTTTTTCCCACAACTGTATGGAGCCAAGTCATTCACCAAAGCATTAGTTATGCTGCATTCTTCAGCCTTAGAATATACAGAAAGCAAAGAGGATATTTTGTGACTTTGTATCTAAAAATAAATAACTGTAACATTTTATTAAAATAATTTAGTTGCTTAATAGAGTTTCTTAAAATAAAATATATCAACGTTTTTTATCTACAGAAAGTGCAACTATAGCTAAAGTATTATTAAAGACCATTCTTCCAAGCTATAAATAGTCTCTTCTCATTTAGAAACGGCTGCGTGAAATGAAAAAGCGAGACTGTTGGTCTAATGAAGGTTATTAAACACAAGGGCCCACATTACAGTGCAACCTTGTTTATACAGACTGAAAGGTCTCAGATGAAGTTGACATTGCTCAAATAGCTTCACTTTATTAACTGTGACTGTTTTATAGTGTAACTTGTAATGAAAGTGCAAGGAAGGCCTTCAGAGTCCAGCTCAAGATGAATATACAAGGTTGCACTAGTAAGAAAAGATCCTGATGAATAAAAAGCTGCAGTATGATTAGTTTTGGTAAATTATTGCTTAAAATAAAATCCTGAAGCCCCCCCTCATTTTTTGATACGCACACATGTTTCTGGTTTTTCCTAACCTGATGTTATCCAACATGCCTTACATGAGTATTCATGGCCTTGTTTGAGGTAAAGAAATAGGAATACAAGCAGAATACAAACACACAAGGAGCTGCCGGTATAAGAGACTTGATTCTTACACAATCATTAATTTAAAGATGATCACCCAAAAAAGCACATTGTTGATGGTGCTTTCATTTACCGTTTTCTGCTGAGTCTACCAAATAATCAACCATATTAAACATATCAATCATTGTTTATGTTTGCTTTTTGTTGACACAAGTTTTTTTGATAACCAGCAATAAATTATTACTTAAATCTGCGCTTTGCCTCAGCTCTGTCAGAGGTACAGGTTAAAGGTTTTACTATTTTGTTTCACTCTCACTGTTTTCGTGGTACTGTTCTTTTACTTAAAAGCAAACTAAATTTGACTCATACAAGCTGAAACAAAACCCCCATGTTTTGACCATTTTTTGGAGATGAACCAGTATGGTTAATTGAAATGGTACATCCCAATTACCTTTATATGACTGCATGGTTTGAAACAGAAAACAGCTCTACACCTCACTGTGACTGTCAGTGGAGCAGCTCCAGGACTTGCCTCTAGAGTACAACTCCATATCACTGCTCTCCACAATTCAATTAAAAGTTGGAAGTTCAGTAGTATTGGATTCTCACAGCTAAATATTGTTTAAGATTGTTCAGATGGTGTAAGAAGGTTGATATTATATGTGCCTAATGAAAACAAAACTCCAAGCCAAGGTGTTTAAGATATAGGAGCGGTGAGGGCCAGAGCCATAAGTAGGTAAGGATTTTAATTTTAGAGCTTTGATTAAGGGAAATTAAACAATATATATGTAGTACAGTATATATATTTTATATATTTACAAACTTCACAAAGGTAGAAGTGAATGGATGGATGTTCTACACCCTTGACTTTCCCTGTGTGTCTGAGAAACGTGTGTTTTATGGGTAGCTGGTAGAAACTGTGGAGACTCCTTTCTCTGAGCACTGAAGTGGCTGACGGTTGAAGCAGCCAAATCCTGTACAGTCATAAAATGCAGTTGAATCTGTCATGAGTCTGGACATCCTTTACTCATCGATGAATGCAATCTCTTCAAACCTGCAGGGCGAAACATGCAAAGGCTGAGTTAAGACAGCACAGAGCACAAGGCAGCATCCCTGAGTTTTGAATAACAAAATTATGTTAAAATACTAAAGATACAAATGAGCACAATATAAAGCAGGAATGTTTCCAGATTGTAGGGGTGAGGAAAAATAAGGGGTGTGGCCTTGCCTTTTTAGCAGTCAAAGGACGAGTGTCCTTTTGATTGGTGTTGAGAGATTTCCACACGGTGGTTTTAGACATTTCATCAGATATGTTAATATCAGAGGGGTCACACCTGAGGAGCAGGGAAAGGAACCGGAGGGTTTAGGGAGAGGTCTCACTCACAGGTGGCACAACAGAACAACACACACTAGTATATAAATACAAGCATGCATGTAGGTAGCTGGGAAAGTGACAAAAATCCTTGTATATAATCTTACCACTCCAAATATGATGTCCATTATTTAAATTTGAATATGTGTGCTCACCTGGGATCGTGGGCTTTTGGAGCCTGAGCAGGCTTGGTCTTCTCCATGGGAATCTCAACTGTAGTCGAATCTTCTTTATTTGTGCTGAGCATAACCTGTGACTCCTGCGAGACACATCCATGACATACGCGCTCAATATGTGCACATTTATGCATTCACAAAAGGTGAACTTTGCATTTTAAAATTCCCTTTAGACTACCTCTTCCGTCTTTTTCGAGGCATCGTCAAGATTTTTTTTCTTCCATTCGGGCATTAGGTCATCTAGATAGCTTAGCTCTCGCTTGGAGAAACACAAGTCCAGCACCTTGCGGATGAAAACCAGAGCCAGCACCTGCAGAAAAAGGCAGAAAAAGAGGCTCGGTGTTTAAACAGAAGATACGGATCCACTAGGTAAGACGGAATGATTGTGGTCAACTCACCATCATGGGGAAGACTATGGCCGCCGGTGATGTCTTAATGACCCAGAGAAGCACCAGACACGTGAGCTGGGTGACAGTAAACAGATGCACCTTTCTCAAGGGAACGTGTCGTAGGTAGATGAAATCTGGCTGGTGCTTCGCCGGCATACCAAACAGTTTCAGACGGTCAAAGAACTGAGAAGTGGCAAAGATGAAAGCAGGTGATATGGAAGTTGGCAAAGGAGAGAACAAATTAATGAGAGCAAAGCCAAGAGACAGATGGTGAATATGGAAAAAGAATGAATGCATCTGGTTAGTTCAGACAATAAACTGTCAAGCCATGATTAATTGCAACAGCATTATAATTAGAAAAGGCAAGGGTACAGCAGGGGGCATCCAGCAAGAGAGGACAAGAGAACAACAGTTTTAATTATTTTCCAGTTTTGACTCGGAGTTGGTGATTTTTTATTTTTTTTTCATTATTCATAGTGTAGTTTAGGGCATTCTCCAAAAACAGTCTGCATGCCAAAATATCCTTGGGCAAGATACTGAATCCCGAGGAGCTCCTGATTTGTTCATCAGAGTGTGAATATGTACAGCAGCAAGCATTGAGAAGGTGCCGGAGTAACCACTTTTTCCTGGTTTGAACCTGGCAAGGGCCAGTCTGTGTAGAGCATGTTCTAACTGTGTCTGTGTGGGTTTCCTTCCACAGTCCCAAAACATGCTCGTTAGATCAATTGGTTATTTAATTTGGCTGCAGGTGAGGATTGGAGAGTGAGTGGTTGTCTGTCTCTCTGTGTTAGCCGCGTGATGGATTGACAATCTGTGCAATGACCGGCGTATTTAGTTACACAAGAACAAGGCACCTTCAGCTGCCACCAGATTAAAGGAAGCAGAGCTTTCTAAATAATCGTAATCACAGTATATTTTTTTGTGTCAACTGCACAGTCATGCTGCATAGTTCCTTACCTGGATGCCTTTTAATGAAGATGCTCCCATGTAGAGGAAAACACCATACAACACTGGCATAGGAATGAGCTGAGAAAAAGCAAAGATTATATTTCTATTAGCTTATTTATCAATTAACTTCCAATATAAGTATTTTTTTTACAGCAGATATTTATTTACTTGTCATAGTAGGTATATTGCACATCTGACTCATGTGTAATATACCAAAGCTACCATTACGTAGCTTCTCTGACTAACCTTGAGGACTCTAGTCATGAATACAGATAAGCCCATGAGCAGGAAGATGACCAGGCCAGTAAGTCTCTGTTCTCTGATGCCCAGGAAGCGAGGCTGCTCTCCTGGAGCTGAGCTCTCTGACTCCAGCTTCAGACTGTTGACATGAGATATCGACAAGACAGTGGCTGCCACGAACCAGGGCAAGCCCATGATGGAGCATACGGCCAGCATCACTCCCACCATCAGCAGGTCCAGATGGTACCCACAGCCTTTCTGTAAAGTGGAAGTCCGAAAATCAGAAAAGCTTCGGGACTTACAAAAAGAATTTGATTTAAAAAAATGTTGTCTTACCAGTAGTTTGTGCTCTTTGCGGTTGATTATGACAGCAGTTATCTGTTGGTCCATGAAGATGAGGATCGTGCAGAGAAGAGCAGGAATAGATGCAGCCAAAGCTGTCCACCATGGATTTCGCCCTATTGGATTGATGAACCAACCACGATCATCTCTGGTAGGCTGAAGAGGTAATTACCAGAAATATATAAAACAATAATGCAAATAATCACCCTGAATAGTTTTATATCATAAAGTGCAAGTTATATAGTTCCTCTATACCTGGAATTTGCTTGGCACCTTCAGCTTTTGGGAGGGTACTCCAATGGCAAAGTCAATCAGGACCATAAAGACAATGGTAAGAAACACTGCAAAATCACTGATCATAGACCGCACCTGAGCAGAAGAGACAACAAGGCTACGAGATTAATGATCATTAACACAATACAATAAGATTTAATGCTATTATTGCTATTTAATGCTAGTGCCTACTAATCTATTACTGATGATGTGGTTAGTTACCTTAGTGGGGAAATAACGGCTAGTCTTGAATTGTTTGAGGAAGGCCGACATGAAGAACGTTGAAAAGAACAAGATAGCAGACCAGAAAAGGACATCTGGGGTGTAGGGGCCATGGTGACCACATGCCGTCCCAGCAAAGTGGCCGTGCAGACTGATACACTCCTACAGAGATTAACAGAGATCATATTACAATAAATGCATCACACTGATTCATGCATCACGAAAACTGTTTTATCAGAATTATGTGGCGGGCTGGCAAAGTCTACAGAGCATAAAAAAGACATAAAACAGGACAAACAAAATGGCCTTTGGTGTGCTTAGCTAAACACACAGCAGCGAGAGTTTAATTGATTGAGTCTCCTTGTCAGTGTTTGCAAAGATCCTTAAGTGAGGTCGGCTGCACAGTGGTAGGTGAGGGGGTTAGTTGAATGTTAACAAGTTGGGAAAGTAAACAAGCTGGAACAAATGTGGCAAGTGCTATTATGAAAGTTATATCAACATTAGACTTCATTAGATGTGTGTTCCCACATAGTTACGTTACCTTGACAGTCAGGTTGGCCCAGGGTACAGCAGAGGCTGTGATGTTTCTCTCATTCCAAATTTCCAAGGTTTCATTACTTGGATTATCAGGTTCTGCACACTTACAGCTACATACAAAGATGCATAACACACACAATGAATTGCACTGTACATCAGCTCACAAAAAGGTGTTTTTTCCTTCAGTAGTCAGAACAACTCAGGCATAAGATGAGGACAGCAGGGGAGCGATCAGCAGATCATTCAAAAAGAACAATGGAATCAGAAAAAAAAGAACGAGCAGTGAAAAAGCTACAGCGTAAACATTCAGGTAAACTCTCGAGGAAATTAAGTTACTGACTATGCCAGGGTGAGCTTGTCCAAATCACTGTATGCATTGTAAGGGTAGAGTTCTCCCAGGTGAAACAGTTTCTCCAAAGCCTCATAGATGAAGATGAGGCAGATGAGGGCGGCAAAGGCCTCCTCTGTGAAACGAGTGATGTAGCACACCAGGGAACTGGCATCTGTGGCAACCAACAGTAAACACAGCAGGGCTGTCCACAAGCCTATGCAAGTCCGCAGCGACAGATAAGAAAGGTCGTAGTCCCTGAAAGAGGAGAAGAGAGGAAATGAGAGAAGAGACTAAAGTTAGAGCACCGCGGGGAACAGGGACAAATGCCATTTTGGCGATAATGATGTCACAAAGAAGCTGTTGTCAGTCCTGTACATACTTGCAGAATTTGAAGAGGATTTTCTCAAACACAAGAACAGGACCTGTGCTGCCCAGGATGGTGAGAGGCTGACCAGCAAACAGCGAGTAGGCTACTCCAGTCATAGACGCACCAAATAAGGACTCAATGGCGCTCTACAACATACGGTGCAAATGCAGAGAGCCTGTAACCTTTGCTATACAGTCTTCAGTAACATTCACTGCTGTAGTAATAATGGCCTAAAGACACGGCAGTATATAACTACAATATAGTACTGTGAATGTGTCCTTGAGTGTGTTTAAGCTCTTACAATACGTCCTTCTGTCGCCTCCCCCAGCAGTCCCCCAAAGGTGATGACAGGAGACATGCAGGCACAGTAGAGGAAGAGGAAGGAGGCCACACACTGGAGGCTGAGACCATCCTTAAAATCACTCCAATAGAATGGAGCTTTCCTCTTGATGTCCAGGACCAGACCACCAAATAACCTGATCACAGCACATACGGAAAGAAGAGGACTAGTTCAGTAAACAAAGACAGTTTAACCTGACATATCCTTACTGCATGAACATGATGAGCATTGAATATTTTCAGAAACAGTTCTATTTTGGGGGGGAGGGTTGTATTTGCAAAAACTTGTCAAGGCAAAGAATAGTACAGGATATGGACTCGGGAGACGTAAAGAAAGGGGAAAAACTGGTACTAACATTTGCCTAACGAGCAACATATTCCCTGTTTGATCTGGGGAGGAGACACAAATTGGTTTGGGGTTGGGTCAGGAATGATATTCAGTGTAAAAAATGAAAAAATAAGGGGAAAAAAATCAGCCAAATCAAACATGTGTAACTACCTGCTGTACCAACCCCTAGTGAGTAAGGACGCAGCATGTTACTTATTGAATTACTGCAATAACTAGCTTAACTAGTGTAATGACTTTGTGGCACTGCTTTATAGTCCTCAAGTCTAATGCTGCTTCTAGTGGCTCTGTGGTATTGCGGAAAGGTTCACTGGGATTGTGGTGTGTGACAGATCATAGCTCCACTGTTTTTTAGCCTTTATTATAACAGGACAGTCTGACAGTGACAGGAAAGGTGGGAGAGAGAGAGCAGAGGAAGGACACACAGTCAATGACCCAGGGTGGAATCAAGCTCAGGCCTCTGTAAGAGCCTTGCAGCACACAAGTCACCTCATCGACCTACAACCTATGAGCCACAGCAGCATCCTGTCACTCTTGAACTTTAATCAGTGCTGTATCAAACATTTAAAACAGCCTCACAATAAAATCACAATAATTTCGAGTTATAGTGTTAATGTAAATAGGAAAAGTGCTGAGGAAAGACACCTGCAAAAGATTTGGAGTAATACAATAACAAGCCACCATAAAGGCCTTGAGTTTAGACTTGTAGCACAACACTCTCTGTCATGACTCCTCCGAACAGCCCACAGTTCTAAGAAGGGAGCCTGTGATCTTCACGTGTTCAGCATTCAAGTGATTTTTTTATGCTGTGAAGAATTCAGATAATTGAACAAATTGTTTTACACTGTGGAAAATATGCACATTTGCTGCTGGATGAGAACAACAAAATCTAATTCATCTACTTCTCAAAGGCTCAGTCTTTGTGCTAAACTGAGATAAACGGCTCCTGGCTCAAGCTACACAGCTAGCACACAAATGAGACATTATAATCATCTAATTTAACTCTTGGCAGGATGGTTGCTACGTGTATTTTCTAAATCCAAGTTATTACTTTAAGATTAATTTGGACAACTGATAACATGGATGATCAGAAGAAAAACATGGGTTAAAATAAAGTTGCCTGTATAAGATTGTTGTAGACAAACTGGATAAGATGGGATTGTACTAACCTTTATTTCAATAAAATGGAACTTTTTTTTGGTACGTCAATAAAAATTGTGGTGTGTGGGATGTAAATAGAAAAGATAAATGAATCTTTTTGAGAAAGAAGATTTCAAAGACAACCTTTTCTTTAAAGAATAAAGTAATGTTTTCGTCTCCAGTTTCCTTCAGGCTGTCACATTGCAACACATCCATTCAGGCACCTAACTGCAGGCTGTTTTAAGGGTTACATTCCTGGGGATTAACACCCTGCTGTCTGAATTGCCTTCTACAGTCACCATTACAGAAGCAAGAAGTCTGGGCAAACCTTCCAGTTCTCTGCAGTTCTGGCCCGTGGTGTTCAGCATGCAGCTCTTCCTCTTCCTGACAGACGGTGCCATTAGGGACTCCAGGCATCTTCCTTTTCTCCTGCAGATATCAAGGAATGTAAAATTATGATACACTGAACCAACAGTTATAATAACACCAATTTCCAATAAATTTTCATTGTACAAATATCTTTAATTGACTGCAGCTATGTACCTGAGATGGGACCTTTTTTGGGGGTTCGATACGGATTGAGGGGTCCCATTCTCCTGGTGGCAGGACAGTTACTTGGTCTAGGAACTCATCTATCCCCGCTAGCAGGTCACTTCTGTCCTTTGCCTTGTATGCTACATCATGAAAAATCTGGTACAGAAAGAAGTAAAAGAAATAGAAAACCCAGCCTCTTTACGCCTGCAAGAGAGATACTCAGATTTACTTTTGATTGACAGAGTGCTTACCTCATCTGTCATGATGGTTGCCATGGAGCGACCGATTTCATGGTATTGCTGAGCCTTTCCATCAGGGCCAAGAAGTATGAAGAGGAACCTAATATTTGTCAGCAGATGGATTTCAGTTTATAAAGAGTTTCTGGAATATTGAATTTGATTTCATGATTAAAGCAGGGAGCTGCAGCTGTCTACCTGGTCGGTATGGGCACCTCTGTAAGTCCGGTGAGCAGCACAGCAGGGGAAAGGCGCACAAAGGCTACAATAGGCCTCTCCAGGAAGTCCAGCTCTCCCACCAGCACATTGGAAGCCTCTGCACCCTCTGGGATCTTTTTCATGAAGTGCAGATCCACCTGTTCAGACGAGACAGATGCAAATATCAATACAGGATTTGAAGTCAGTGTTGATGTTATGATGGATTTTTGTTACGGTATTTAAAAACATTGTTTGTGAATCTATTCTTCATTTGACTCCAGTTTTCTGTTCTATGCTATTGTAACTTGTCCGCCCAGAATTAATGTTCTTAATTTTCTTCTCTTTAGCGTGTTGTTTATTGATTTACTATAATAACTAACTTAACTGTAGAGAACCAAGCAGGTCCAGGGCTCAATGGAAACCTTTGTCTGTGGCTTTATGGCACTGCTTTTTAGTCTTTCGTTGGTGGACTGCTGTTAGTGGCTCTGTGTTGTTGTGGTTAACACATTTGCCTTACATGTGGAAAAACCTCTTGTTTGATACTGAGAGGAAACACAAAAACCCAACCTCAGGGGGTTACAAGCCTGATAAATGGGCGTGTTGAGTAAGAAAGGGCATATGCTATGGCAACCCCTTGGGAGGCTCTAAAAGTACCTTTATTGATGGGCTACTGCTGTGTGTTGTTCCACTGTAGTGTCCTAGGGGGCACTATGTGACACAATTGTTTCTCATTATATTTACAGCGTCCCAGTTCAGGTCTCCAGTGCATTCTCAGAGCTGAGAGCCCCCCCCACACACACACAAAATAAGATCTGTTGTTGTTGTTGTTTAGCATAATTATATTTACAAGCATTCTGTTGTGGGGGTTTTAATAGCATTCATCTAAAAAAATGCAACATTTGCTCTACAGCCTGCTTGTTTACCTTACTCAGGTCCACCTGACTGCTGTCCTGTCCAGCACCGTTCTTAGCTGCTTCATTGGGTTGAATAGGTTGGGGAGATGTGGCTGACCCTGCAGGGTGTTTATGTGCATGTGTGATGGAAGGAGACAAATAAGAAAAGCGATTCAGAGTCAGTAAATATGGTCGTTGTTGTGCCAAGTCCAAACTGACAACAATGAATAAAAAAATAATAATACAAATCTATGACAGCAGTAATGCTTAGCTGACATGCATCAAGCATTTGTTGAGGAACAGCTAAACTGGGCTGCTTGGCCCTGAAAGCGATATATATAGATCTGTTTAGACACTCTCTTAGGCTATATGTTTGTCTGTTACTCAGTCTGACTTACTTTCTATTTTCATGTATTTTTACCCTGACTATAATTTGGACTGAAAATCTTAACTAAGATTACAATTAAAAACCCAATTAAGGCCCCTCAGTACACAGCCAAAGTAAAATCCCGCCCAAAAAGCCCAAAACTGAAATCTCCACGTCTGACTTATACCAAGACATGACTTCTACTTTGATGTATGACATTGATGTGTGACATCCACCATCAAACTCACCAATCAGATGAGGTTCTGACTGTTTGCGTGCTCCCTCTGTGATGGAGCGTACGATGGGAATCAAATTCTTCTTCTTCTCGTTTTGGTGGTGGTGTCTCTTGAGCAGCGCCTCACGAACCCTCACTCTCACGCTGTCATCCAGCTCATTGGATGCCTCCTGGTGGTCCAGTACCATGTCTGCAACACATGTCAAACTCATAAGCCCAGAGTTTGGTATGATCAGAGTGTTGGTGTTCCACATCAACAGCATCTAGCAGCCTATATTTGCATAATGCATTTTGGTTACTTTGAATAGAACTTTTATCCATTTGCAGTAAATAACTCTTCAAATAGTAAACCCAGTTATTTAGAAATCATAATGTTTCAACATTATACCCTCCTTGATTTATGGAACACATATTTATGTATTTATGTAACTGCTGCTTTTAAAATAAATACAAGCCAATCTGGTCAGACATCTGTCACTGTTGAACAGAAGGTGAGTGTTTAAAGGGTTGAGTCAATATCTGTCCACATGAAACTGCAGAATAATCACCATCTCTCCATCTCTCTTACCATTTCTGCACTTTATCAGGCCTTGCTTGCTCACTTGTTCTTGTTATTTAAAACTCAAGCAGTCTCTCACACACACACAGAACATAAATTAAAAACACAATTGCTGACCTCAGCGCCGGTATAATCAGCCTCGTGCATAAGGACAGTGCTATGAGAACAGCATAATGGAGCCTACAGGTATGTCAAAAGTCACAGGTGCTATGACCTCCATCCACAAATGAATAGCTTGAAATGAACATTCAGCAGTGACTGGTTCCCGTTATTTTTTGCTATTTTTGCCTACTGGATTCTCTCATGATGGAGAACTATGTGTACAATTTGATTTGGCTTAATTATTACTTCCGCTAAATACATTAAAAACGATCTATGAGATGCATCTTGATTAATATTTGGAGTCCATGTGGTGCTGTGAGAGTCACATGGAGAGGAGGAGAGGAGAGTTGGAGGAGAGGAGTGAAGGTTGCTCAGGTTGTGAACCTGATGTTGGTTAGATGGAGAGTTCTGCTCTATGTGATCATTTGCATTTTGTCTGCAGATGTGTGTGTGTGGGGGAGAGATGGATAGACAGGAAGGTCAGATCAAATATTCAAAGGATTCTTTGTTTAATGACTGGATTGCAGAAAATAGTAACAAACGGGCAAGGAATGCTAAACTGCAGTTTTTTAGTCTGTGTGTGTGTGTGTGTGTGTGTGTGTGTGTGTGTGTTTGCATGATGTGCATAATTACCTCATCCAGTCATGAGTCTGCATAAATAAATGCAGGTGCAAAGTTAATTGCTTGTCTGCATGCAAATGAATTTGGATCAAAGTAAAACACTTTTACAAGTAGATTTTATGCAATCACAGTTTCAGCTGCAATTTTCAAGTAAAATAGAACCAGGTGTACAGGTGCTGACAGAAATACAATTTCTGTTCAGGTTTATTACACAAACTGCAGCTTTATGTGCTGCCTAGAACTAGGCTGGTTGTTCTGCAAAGTTACCATAAGAGAAGCAAACTGTGTTTCTGTGTCTAGAAGAATATAGTCGGTCGTGTATGTTGTTCTTCTCGGATTACAACTAGCAGGCATTCTGGCAAGGCTTGAGTCTGATTCATAGTAATAAAAGTAACATGTGCTCAAGAATGGACTCTATAGAGCAAGGTGGAGAAAACCAGAAAAATAAATGGTATAAGGTTCAATTTGTTTGGGGTTACGTCTTTTAGCATGACATTACTGATCATTACTGACAATGGGACTATTGGACAGGCCAATACGCAGACCAATGGAAAAGTTGAGAAGGTCTCTTGGAGCCATTTTTTAACAACTGGAGATTCCAAGATCATCTGTTCAAACAATTGTAAATAAGTTATTTTGACATGTCACCTCTTTTGTTACCACCCAAACCATCACCCTCAGATGAGAGGAAATATCATGTTCAGGAACCACCAAGGCTCAAGCCTGCCATGAACCGGAAACTACCGGAAGACCAGCGTCACTGACTACAGTGAAGTGAGTTTTACTCTCTGTGGGCTGAGAGGGTGCCAACCTAGAAAGAAGCTTCTGCTCCAAAATCAACACCTTCAAGCTCAACTGAATTTCTAGCTAGCAGTAAAATGATTCCATCCTGGAAAAAGAACAGCTCAAAGAAATAATTAAGTCCAGAATGACTATGACGTTCATGCCCATAATGGGTGTATATAAACTTCTGACCACAATTATATGCCAAACATGAGAAAACAGCACTCACACCAATGATAAAGACCAATAATAAGTTTTGTTTCGCCCTTAATAATGAGTCTGAACCTGCCTTCTTATATAGAGCACTCGGGCAGAGTCATATTAACATACACGTGTTCTCACCTGCGATTTCTTCAATGCAGTCGGCACGCATGTCAAGCAATACGCTGCCGTTGATAATGCAACTGCGCAGCTCAAAAAGACTGTGGAGGGAAAGCGTAGCAACGTAAGGCTTGCTCCATCTTTCTCCACCATCCTCCACGTCTTCCTCAAACTTCAGCCATCTGCAAGGTAAAGAGATGTTATTTAGCAACTTGCAAGTTGGAGCACATATGAAGTATTATTATTATGATGTTTTCCTTCTGTTTAATTTGCTATATTGATTACAAAGGCTACCATACAAAGGCTTAATAAAAAGGCTATTTTTTTCATAAAACTTAAGAAATAATATAAATCTTATCAATTGACAAAGTGTTATTTAAATGACAACAGCTGAGCCAAAACAAGCTGTTACTGTATATAAAGAATAAAATGTAAAGAAATGTAAAGAAATATTTGCTTTAGCAAAAGCTTCTTAACAGCTACCATTAAAAAAAACAAACACCTGTTCTATCACTTCTTCTTCATTTTTGCATTTTTTAGAAGGTCCATAGTATAATTTATTCCTAAGCATATTTACTGTCAGTTTTCTACAATAGTCCCCTTTTGTACATTTGCTGTACATCGTCTCCCAGCAGATACAATGCATTTACTACAATCTGCTTTTTTCTTCTTAGTTTTTAATTTAAATTTTAACCATTCTATCTTTATTTATGAATTCCAGTTGATGGCATCATAAATACGTTAGATTATCCTTTTGCAATTTGAATTTGAATGTGTGAAAACTGGTCCAGGCTTTACTTGCTGTGATCATTTCTAATGTTGTGGGAAGTTCCTGGTGAAAAAATGTTCCTCACCTGATTAGTGCTTTTGAACAAAGCATTAATCCTGATTCCTGCAGTAGCTCTTCAATCAGAGCTTGATTGTAAAGGGCACTGTTAGCCCATTGTTCAGTCTCCCTTGGCTTTTTGGTCTCATTCTGGTTGCAGATATGTAACTTCAATGTATTTGGGCTGTTCAGACTGTTAGAGCACATTTAGTGACGCTCTTTTCTCATTAATATCTGAGCCAGATAATGTGGGTTCAGTGTACAGTTTAATTTATTTTATGACTGTTTTTTTAGTTTTATGATTGCAGACGTTAGGAATATTTAAAAAGTATTAGTTAAAATAAAAATAATATGATAAATGTTTTCTTATTGTGTTTATTTATTTATTTTTAATGATTTAATGGGTGTTGTTTGGGCTTTAATCTTTCTATTGTTGGAGCTCCAGTTTTATTCTTGAGTTATTAATTTGTCAACAAAGACACAAAACGGAAAAATCTGTCACGCCTGGGTGACAGTAGCTCAGGAGGTAGAGCAGGTCACCTACTGTAGGTTGGTGGTTTGATCCCTGGCTCCTGTCTGCATGTCAAGTATCCTTGGGCAAGATATTAACCCCAAGTTGCTCTCCGATGCATCCATCAGAGTGTGAATGTAGTTAGAAAGTAATTGGGTAAATGTGGCATATTGTATTGAGTACTCTAGCAGAGTAGAAAAGTGCTATATAAGAATCAGTCCATTTACCTTGCCAGTAACGAATCTGTGTGCTTTTACTACAAATTTGAAATGTAGTTAAGATTGATTAGATTAATACTTCCTGCATTGCCAGGTGGCATTGTTGGTTTTTTGCTTCCAATTTCCTTGTTACTGTTCCACTTCCACACAATATTATACTGATTTTCTGTTTCCAAAATATGTTGTAAACCTCACACATGGAGGACAGTGAGCTACCACACAAGTTGCTGGTTTGTCCAGCAGGAGTTGCTGACTGCAGGGACTTACAACTTTTAGGTAAGAACTGAAACCAAAGGCCCTTGAGAACAGACGCTATGCATTCCCAACCATGGCTATAATAGGGAGAGGACTGCTTGACTCACGTCGGGTCTTTTTAAAGCAATTCCTTGAAGTATGATGAATACACTTCGTCTTCAGCTAAGTGTAGAGGGAGCATTCAACTTTAAATAGAAAGCTGTTTTTCTTTCCCACGCATAGATGTGCTTTAAATCTCTTGTACAGTGGTTCACACCACCAAATAAAAAATAAAAAAAGTTGGACATGAGTATGAGAAACTGAGATTTGGCATTTGAACAGCACAAATAAGCCATATTTGTTTGACTCCCGGCTTTTGATCTTTTCCCCTTGAGCTAACCTTCAGTGAGCTTTAAGTGTAACTACCTCTTGTAGCCTCCCCTTTTCATAACAGTGCAACTGTAGAGCTGCCAGGCTGTCAGAAACCTTATTGCTAAGCACTGTTACCAACAGCTCCCTGAGGAGATATCCTGACCTGGCTGTTTCTTTCCACTCAGCATCCTTGCCATCCTTGACACAGATCTCATCCAGCTCGGTGAACAGCTCATGGGACACGTGTTCAGCGTCCTCCTCATTGCCTAGAATGAACTGGACCCGCTGGGATGGCGTGTCTGATGATGTGAGGGAGGAAGAAGAGGTGACCTGTAGGTTCTCAAAAGACTTTCCAAAACACAACATTTCTTACTTTGTCCTTACATGACTTTTAATGGCTTCTGAGCCCACATGCATACATACTTTAACACAGATTTGTACACATGTCCAGCATGCTGATTTGTTCCTGTTCTGTGTTAGCTAATTAGTGGTTTGTCAATTTTAGCCTGGAGTCCTGCATGTGTGAAGTGCCCACAATATTGATGGGCTTTGTTTAACAACCACTACCTACTCTGTGGGTGCTGGTCCTGCTATCAAGTCACTATATGGCTCCATCTGATTGGTGAATGACTATATGAGCCAAAATAATGCATCTAAACTGTAAAACACTTTAAGTAATGGGGTAGCCTAAGAAAAAGTCTGATGTGTTTATTTCTGTACGCGCTACCATGACTAGAACTGGTTGTCTCATTCTCCTCGCTTTGCTGTGCTGCAATGCTGCTTGCCCTTCTGTCTCTCTTGCGGTGGCGGGAACCATGACCTTTGTGGTGACGATGGCTCTGCCTGGGCATCCGGACCCCAACGAACAGAGTCCTGTGACCTGAAAACGATGCAGAAAAAGACAAGAAAAATAAAAAGAATGCATCTTTGATTACCGAGTAAACATCAAGCATTTTAATGTCACACAGACTGTTTCATTAGTTGCACATTATTAACGCACTTTAGTTGAACTTCATTTTATCTGACGAAAAGACTGTAAGGAGTTTAGTGGATTGACAAAACAAGTAGTTATTATGTAAATAGGCTAATCCGAGATGCAAGATGTCTTCAAATGTTCTATTTTTATTGTTAATTTATTTAATAAACATGAAACAGGAAGAGCTCCTGTTACACCAAAGGGACTCACAATGGTTTTTGCTCCTGCTGTCATTTGATTGCTGTGTGGTGAAGATTTGCAACCAGAATTTAAAACTGCACTGAAATTAAGTGTGTACTTTAAATACTGATGGTTACCTTGATAGAGCTTGAGTAATTTTATAATATTTGACTATAGACCATCTCTGTGACCTGTTTTTGTGCAATGAGTTTACTCTCTACAAGTATTTTTAAGTTTACCCACAATACTAAGAGCATTTAGCGCTTGGAAAAAGAATTATCTTCAAACACTGAGAGGGGAAAAAGATGAAGGAATAATGTGTCCAATGATTTCTCAGCATGCAGGATAAAAGTGAAAGCCATTAAACTCAGGCATAGGTGTTAAACTCCACGGGGAAAATGAGAAAACAACACCCTTCCTGTCCTATATTAGTCTCGACTGTTGCCATTGTTAATTATCATTAGTGGATTCAATTTCAAAAACAACATGCTGTGATAACCAAGAGGCTGATTGCATGTGACACTGGATATACTGGAGCTTTATCTGAATATTAGTCTTTTTGAAAAAAAAGAAAAGAATAAACAACAGGCTTACACAAATAGATTTAAAAAATTGTAGAGAATAATTCTGCATAAGACATATGAATTTTATTATTTTTGAAGGATGAGTGAACATACATGCAGGCACTCATGGACACACATCATTGATCAACATCTGGTCAACTCAGCATAGCGTAGTGCAGGACTTCATACATTTGTTTAGCAAGCAAGAGGTTAATGGTTCATTTCCAGCCAGAGATCCAGATCCTACATTGGTCTCATTTTACACTTGGCAGGCAAATATATTAACCACTACACTACATTTTTAGCATTGCTGCCTCACAGCAACAATGTTAACAGTGCTGGGTTTGAAGCTACCATCTGGCTGGGGCTTTTCTATGTGGAGTTTGCCTGCTCTTCCCATGTCTGTGTGGGCTAACTCTGGGTGCCCTGGGTTCCTACTTAGGTTAATTGGTGATTCTAAATTAGGTATGAGTATGTCTGTCTCACTAAGTTGGGCCTGCAACAGGCTTGCAACCCGTTAGGGGTGTACTCTAAATACATAGCCATAGGGATCTTGTGCAATGTGGATGAGGAAGTGCTCAAAGGTAGGGGCTTTGGTTGTCTGATCCCATTCTGCTGAAACTGGTTCTTGGGACATGAAAGATTACTTGTATTGTGGACAAGGGACCCAAACGAGTGTGTGAGACTGATATACAGCTAGATATAATCAGGAACACATCAGGATACAGACTGGGATCTGGAACCGGCCTCCTGGTGAGTGGTTGGAGTATAATCCACTCTGGAGTTGCCTTCAGTGTGAGGCAGTGAGAGGGGGTGGTCAGAGGTAAAAGTGGGCCACAGCGATCCAGCTGATTAAGTTTAATTAAGTTTTTTAATACAGTTTAATACTGTAGAGCCAATATATACAGGTTGCAAAAATAAAAAGGAGGTGCTGGTCCTCCTTTTAAGGAGGAGGGCCAAGGGATGTGTTCTAACTTGAGAGGAATCACAGCTTTCCTGAAAAGGTGTGTGCCAGGGTGCTGGAGAGGACAGTCCATCCACTGGCTGAACATCAGATTCAGGACAAACAATACATTTTCCTTCTTTGTCATGGATCACTGGATCAGATCTTTATCCTCTTGAGGATTTTTTTTATGTTGGGAGTCCTGCTCGGTGGCGCTTCAGGACTATAGGTTATTAGGCCTGTTGTTAAAGGCTGTGTGGTCCATGTACAACTACAGAGAATGCTTTTTTTGGTACCTCTGAAAGTCATACTTGCAGCAGTACAAGTCAGACGGTCTAAAATAAATCTAAAAAAACAAAACAAAAACAAAACTGTGACAGATGGATTCTTGCTGACCCTGTATTTTACACATGGGGGCAACTTTCAACAGATCTGCAAGTTACTCACCTTCCAGTTCTTCCTTCTCATAGTGGATGTTCAGCACAGAGCTGGTTCCTCCCTGATCTACCACCACCTCCTCATCAGGCCTCTGATGGACACAGATATAAAAAAGACACATGTAAGCATAATGATACTGGTTTCATTTTTAATTTTTGGTGTAATCAATGCTCTTTGTCTCTAGTATCCATGTTGATTCGGTGGAAATGTTGATCGTCTTCAGGCTTTAAAGATTAGGCCCTGAAAGAAAGTCTTAAAGGTTATTAAGTCAAGAAGTTTCCTGATAAGGAGAAGCTACTGTCACCGCAATGGAGGCCAAAGTTTTTCCACGAGAAGCATCAAATTCCTGACAGTTATTCTCAGAATGTCTGGTATGGACACATGCAGGAGGACAGGCAGGCGTGCACACTCGGCAGCACACAGACACACACACACACAGCAGAGGTAAAAAGAGTATGAGTGCTAGGCTCTGCTGTCCTGGGGATATCAAATCAAATTAACAAAGAGCCATTTCCATTGGTGATGAATCTGTTGGCAGACTGCTGCAGGATGTTGCTGTTCTAAGAAACGGCGCAGTTAGTTCACATGCAGTGTGCATTTTCATTGTGAGTGTATCTGACCTATGATAATAAGGGCAGATTGCTCCAAGACATGTTAGAAAATGTTTGGAGCAACTGTACTGCTCCATTGTATCTGTTTACAGGATGTTTATAAATATATTACCACAATGAATTTTAAATGAAACAACTCAGATGTGACTTTCCTATTTAATTCAGTGGGCTGAACAACAAGATTACGTAAAAATGTGAGGAACTAAAGCATTTTTACACATAATCCCTTCGTTTCAGGGGCTCAATAGTAATTGGACAAATTAAATAACTGAAAATAAAATGTTCATTTCTAATACTTGGATAAAAACCCTCTGTAGGCAAAGGGCCTGAAGTCTTGAATTCATGTACATCACCAGATTCTGGGTTTCCCCAATTTTAATGCTCGGCCAGGCCTTTACTGCAGCAGCTGTAGTTGTTGTTTGTTTGTGGGCCTTTCTGTCCGAAGTTTAGTCTTCAACAAGTGAAATGCATGTTCAGTTGGGTTGAGATCAGGTGACTGACTGAGCCATTCAAGAATTTTCCACTTCTTTGCTTTAATAAGCTCCTGGGTTGTTTAGGCTGTATGTTTTGGGTCCTTGTCTATCTGTATTATGAAATACTGCCCAATCAGTTTGACTGCATGTAGCTGAATCTGAGCAGACAGTCTGTTCTGTGTCACATCATCATTAAACACTAGTGTCCCAGTGCCACTGGCAGCCATGCACACCCAAGCCATCACACTGCCCCCGCCATGTTTCACAGCTGATGTGGTATGCTTTGGATCATGAGCTGTTGCAGATCTTCTCTATACTTTTTCTTGCCATCATTCTGGCAGAGGTAGATCTTGGTTTCATCTATCTGTATTTTTCCAGAACTGTGTTGGATTTTTTAGACCTTAGCAAAGTCCAATGTAGCCTTTATATTCTTGAGGCTTATGAATGGCTTGCACCTTGCAGTGAACTCTATGTATTTACTTTCATGCAGTCTTCTCTTAATTGGTAGACTAGACAGGAGCCTACCTCCTGGAGAGTGTTGTTCACTTGGTTGTTGTTAAGAGGAAATTCTGCCATCATAAACCACTGTTGTCTTCCATGGAGACCAGGTCTTTTTGTGTTGCTGAGCTCACCAGTGCTTTCTTTCTTTCTCGGGATGTACCAAACTGTAGATTTTGCCACTCCTGTTATTGTAGCAATTTATCAGATGGGTTTTTTCCTGTTTCCGCAGCTTATGGATGGCTTGTTTCACCTGCACGGAGCACCTCCTTAGCAGCTCATTTGACCCCATGTTGTCTATTTAAACCAAAGACTTCCAAATGCCAGCACCACACCTCAAATCAACTCCAGGGCTTTTATATTTTTAATTGATAATGACATAACAAAGGAATTTCCCACACCTGCCCATTAAACAGCCTCTGAGTCCAATTACTTTTGTTCCCTTTAAAAAGAGGGCGACACATGTTAAGGAGCTGAAAATCCTAAACCCTTCATTCAATTTGAATGCGGATAGCCTTAAATGAAAGCTGACAGTCTACACATTATGTCCATTATATAACTATAATTGGGATATGTTTCAGTAAACCGGTAAAAAAACAAACATTTGTAAGTGTCCAAATATATATGGACCTAACTAGTATAGTATGTTGCTAGTTGGAGCTATTACCAGTAAAATACATTTACAGTTGTTGTAGTTTTGCCTCTGTACACTACCACGTAGACTGAAGTGCATACTTTGAGTTTTGATTAAAGGGGTTTTCCACAAATGTTTCATTAACAGAATCCGACATTTTTATACATAGTCTCCCTATTTCAGAGGCTCAAAATTAATTGAACAAACTAACAGGATTTTAAATGTAAAGATTATTTTTATTACTTGGATGAAAATCCTTTGCAGTCAGTGAAGTCTACAACCCATGGATATCACCAAATGCTGTCTCCTTCCTTTATATGCTCTGTCAGACGTTTACAGCAGTTATCTTCAGTTGTTGCTTGTTTGTGGGTTTCAGTAACTGAAAAGCTGCTCTACCTGGCTGAAATCAGGTGACTGATTTTAACCCCTTTTTGCCTTGAGAAATTCTGGAGTTGCTTTTGCAATATGGTTTTGGGTATTTGCACTGTGAAGCACTGTTTGATCAGTTTGGCAGAATTCACCTGAATGCTTTAGCGAGTATAGCTCTGTGCACTTCAGAATTCATGCTGCAACTTGCGACAGTCCCATCTGGCAGCCAGACATTCCCCTGCTATAATATTGCCTTCATCATGTTTGAAGATCATGTGATATGCTTTGGATCATTACTTGTTTTTCTCATTCTCCATACTTTTCTTTTCCCATCATTCTGGTATAGGTTCGTCTCGGATTCATCCAAAGGGTTGTTTTTTGTCAGAACTGTGAGTGCTCTTTTAGATATTTTAGCAAAGTCTAATGTGACCTTCCTCTTCTTGAGTGTTGTTGTAAACGCTCTGTGCCCATTCATGAAGAAAACTCTTGATTGTGAACTTTGACAATAATATATCTACCCTCTTCTCTCTGTCTTGGTTTTTCAGCCTAATGATGGCCTTCCTCACTTGCACTGACTTCTCTTTGGTCCTCATATTTAAAATTACAGTCAACAAGTTGAATCAACTTCAGAAATTTTGTCTGTCTCCTTTGTCAGGGTGAGGAGTTAGGCCATTCGTGAGGGACTCAGAGCAGAACTGTGACTCCCCCCACATCTGGGCTCATCTTATCAGGAGACGGCCCTGGGCAGACTCAGGACATGCTGGAGAGATTATATCTCTCAGTTGGCTTGGGATGTGGTTGCCACCACAACCTTTACCTAGATAAGTGGCAGAAAATGGAAGGATGAATACATTTGTCATGAAATAACAAGGGAACAGGTCTCACCTGCTCATGAAACTTCTTGTTTGCCAGTGGGCCAATTATTTTTGAACCTTTAAAAATAGGGATATATATATAAAAATATCTAATGCTAAACGTTTGTAAACCCCTTGAAATAAAGATGAACATCTTCACTTCAATCACATATTGTCCTTGTTAAGTTTGAAGTTATTTAGATCAATTTGGGGTCATCTTCCTATAATTAGGCGATGTAGGGGGTAACAACCTCACAGATGTGGTCACAGTCCTCTGTGATGATTTATTATTTCAGTAGTTCAGATAACATAGTTCAGAAATAAAACCTCCACTCACTGTGACGTCTACTTTTGCTGACGTCAATATGCCTGTGACAGTGGGCACTGCACCAGTCTATAAATAAATGTAAATCGATGAAGGGATGCATGATGCCATAAATCCCTACCAGCAGCAGAATACAAACACACATGCAGACACTGATATATATAATCTGCTTTCTACACTATGCATGCTTTTGCCAACTCTGTATGCATTGTGTTTACATACTGGCAATGCTACTGTGATTGCATGTGGGTGGATGCAGAATTCTGTGGAACAAAAATATAGATTTTTAATCAATAGCTTTAAGAAAATATGATAATCTAATTTATAGCAAAGCTGCTTTGTGAGCATTTGTCTCAACAGGTGTGCATGAGGAATACATAATTGTCATACCATATATTGAATGATGGCTGAGAGTATCTGGATAATCCATTCATTGCATTGCCTTTTAGGGGAAAAACTAAAGGGGAAACACTGAAGACTTGCAGTGTCTCTGTCAGCAATGTTTTGCTGTGGCTGGGATCGCTGCATAATGACCACAGCAGCAAAAATAGTTGCAATATGTCTTCCCGAAGGGCTTTTGGATTGTAATATTAGCTTGGTCTACAGCAGAGCCACTGACTCACATTTGTCAGACATCCACGTAAGAACAACAATGCTACAAAGAATTCACATGAACACAATACGTAAGGATGATTAGCTCTTTCAATCATCTATTTGAAAATATATCTGAATGATGACGTGCTAAAATACCAGAAACACCCTCAACTCAGTTGTTTCGGGTTTTTCTTCCATGTGCGGCCCATTTCAAGTCTCTCAACAGAAATTCAACAGGGTTCCAAACTTTGGCTTTCACTGGGGCAGTCCCTCAATTTATTCTCTTTAGAACCATCCTTTGGTGGATTTGCTAGCACGCTTAGAATCACTGCCCTGATGAAAGGACCACTTCAGTTACCGTGGTCAGAGAGATGGCCTTTTGCTTGCACAAAATGTCAAATCTGAACAAAGATAAAAAAAAATCCATAGTATATAATTATGATCACAGTTGGAGAAATATATCCTGATACATAAAGCCTGTCAATACACAAAACTTCTATTGCACTCCAGTACCCTGTCTGTATCACTGTAAGAGTGTGTTATGGAGCAAGAGCTTTTTATTTCTCACAGGGTTTAACTGATAAAACCCCACGCATGTTTTATTGCAAAAACTCAATAGTTTCTGGCTGCACTTATGAAATGTGATTTAAAAACAAGACAGTGCTGTAAGTGTGTCTGTAACCTCTACTTCAGACAGTATTTATATGCACACTGAAGTCCCAAAGCAGTATTTAATCTTCCACTTTCTTTAGCCTCTCCATGCTGCTAAAAATGGAACAGCTAAGCATATTAACATAAGATTCTGATAAGGAAAAAGTAATTAACATGCAGTTCAGACAGATGAATGTCTTACTCTATTATAAGCAAAAATTCAAATCCACAACACACTTGGGTTATGTTTTATAACAGCCTCTTTCAAATGAGCTTAAAAGAAACACAATGGGTGGTCTGGTGCTGCCTTCTTGCCTCCTTTCACATCCTCTCTACCATATCAGTGCTTTGGGATTTCTTTTTTCTTCTTCGGTGACTGAGCACTTCATATTCCCAAGCCAATTCTGTTATTTCAAAGATTAAGGGTACCTAATTAGGTAGTCATGCTTTGGCCAAACGCTGAATGTGACTCAAGGTTTTATAATGATGAAAGGAATAAAATGTGGTGGCAGAAAAAAAAATTCCTCTGCCCACGTGTATTTGGGCTACATGTAGCAGCTAAGTGCATCGAAGTTTCATTTAATTCTACATATGCTTCTGAGGCAGGACAGCCATACAACAATACATCTGCTGATGAAAATAAGTCTAACTAAAACACTATCAGCTTATTCACAAGGGTTCACCACAGTGAGCAGCTCCACATGTTTGATTACTACATACTTTTTTACACCGGATGCACTTCCTGACTCAACCCCAAAGGGATTTGTGTCTCCTCCCAGGATCAAACTGGGGCTCTTTCACTTGTTAAGCAAATGTGTAAACCACTACACTACAGAGCCATGAAAACAGCACTTGACTAAAACACTATTTACTCCAGAGTAATGTCTGCTTTATAGTTTTATCCTTTTGGTTGCTCCCTTAGGTGGTCTCCACAGTGGATCATCTGCCTCTATCCCTAACATCCTCCTCTGTCACACAAACCCACTGCATATCCTCCTTCACTACACCCATGAAACTTCTACCTGGTCTTCCATATTCAACATCCTTTGTCCAGCGTATCCACTGTTATCCACTGTAATTCCTCAAAACACGACCAAACCATCTCAGCCTTGCCTCTCTCAACCTGAGCTGTCACTGTGTTCACTTCTAATCCTGTTCCTCTTTGTTTTCTTTGAACTAGAGTACTCAGCTATTTTAGATTTTTATATGTTAAAAAAGTGGATACTTGTGATCTGTTTTTAAAGATTTATGTCTTTATTCCTAACACATGGACTAACAAACAGAGGCAGGGGCTGCATTGGTTGGTTTCCTGGTTTATTATCTTAGCTTCAGAAGATAGTCTTGCTCAGTAAAACTGCAGACATGTGTGCAAAGACAACTATTTAAACAGTGATGCCCAAGAGATGTATCTCTTACAATACACACAACTTCAAGGTTACATTTGTAGAAGAACCATCCATCCATAGATTTATCCTTTTTCTATAGCACTTATCCAAAATGACGGAAGGCTTCCACTTGGGTGGTCTCAGAATCTCATCTCTGCTTTTCACAGATGATGTGGTTCTGTTGGGTTCATCAGGTGGTTGCCTCCAGTTCGCATCGGAGCGGTTTGCAGCGGAGTGTGAAGCAGCGGAAATGAGAATCAGCACCTCCAAGTCTGCCATGGGCCTCTCCCAGAAAAAAACCCCCAGGATCATGACAAACAGAAGTACCATATGTACGTACAAAAGAACTGGGAGGCCCACTTTCACTTTCAATTTACTGGTAGCATCACATAAAAGTTGGGACAGCACCACGTTTATCACTGTGCAGCATTCCCTCTTCTGTTAACAAAAAGTATGTAAACATCTGGGAATGTCTGAACAGACCGGCTGTTGGACCAACAACAATCGGTAAATCTAAGTTCTTGGGACATGTTGCTGGCATCAAACTTCATGAAATGGTGAAATGTCTAAATTTAAACATTCAATATGTTTTCTGCATTTGGTTGTGAATAAAATATGGGTTTATGAGATCTGCAGTTCATTGCATTCTGTTTTACTGACATTTTAAACACAGTCCCATTTTTGTTTTTTTGATTAGGGTTTGCATTTATGAAAGACAGAAAAACATGTGAAAGACAGAACATCCACACAAACCAGGTCATTCAAATCTACTGCTCAAAGCTCTGTGTGCATTCACATGTAGCTGTGATTTTCTCTCACACACAATGCCCCAGTAATCTTTGTAGCTGTGCAGGTGTTAGTGGTTTAATGCAGTTTATAGGTTTGGGCTCAGGCTGCAGGCAGTCAGCTCCATTAGAACTGCAGCTTTACTAAACATATAGATACACTTCAAAAGAGGGACGACTCTAAAAGCTCTTTGTCCCAGATAGGCTATCAGATCAGATCAATTAGTTTGTTTCCATTTTGCACACACGCACGCACACACACACTCATGTCGGGTGTTCATATCTTGTGGGGACATCTAACTGACACAATGCTTTCCCTAGTCACTTACCCTAACTCTAACCATCCAAAATAAATGCCTAATCCTAACCCTCAGCCTAAACCTAACCAAAGCCCAATTGTAACCCTGCCACTAAAACCACAATTTGAGTCTCAAAAGTGTCTTCAAACTTGTGGGGACCAGGATTTTGGACCCACAAGTATAGTAAACTTCCAATTTTTGGTCCCCACAAAGATATGAATACATGCTCACACACACATACACACACTCACACACAGACCAAGAGATGCAAAATCTACAACAATAACTTTGACTACAGAGTGAAGCTGCATTTCAGAGAGGAAAAGATGCAACATGAAAGAAATAAAAGATCGTCACTGTGGGCGAGATCAGATTACACAACCATGTATCTATTCCATGATTATGATGTTCTCCTCAGTCCATGCTTGTGACTCACAGCCCGCAGTCATCCAGGTCGCACTTGACTAACAGCGCTTCCTTAATGGCAAAGTCATGCAGGTATGGTTTTTTTTTTTCACATGTTAATGGTTCCCTGTCATTCACAACTCACCTCTCTTGTGTCACGTTACACGCTTCAGCTAATTAAAGCCTCACATGGAACTCAAAGTTTTGTTTGTTCCCTCTGTGGGAGCACATCTGTGACCCTCAAAGCACGCACGTGTGCGTAATTTTCCACTGACAGAGCAAGTCATTTGTGTGATTCTGCCTGTTTTTATATCCTGGCAACCGGACCTCTTTCTTTACTCTTTTCCTCAAGCTCAATATCTGCCACCGTACTGAGGTGGGATTATGGCTCAATAATTTTCCCAACAGATTAGCACGACTGTACCACAGGATCAGTTCACTGCCAAAATGGCTCCCTGTCCTTGAGGTTCTGTCCTTTACCAGCATCTCGGTGTTAACAGCCGGCCCTCACCGAAGCTGCTTTGTGACTAAAAAGACGTGATAGTGTTAATTCAAATGACCTGCAGATATTATAATGTGAAAAAGCTGGAAAAGATCAGAACTTAAGAGCACTGTATTCTCATAAATAAACTCTAGCTATGTTTTGCTTTCTTGGGACATCAGAGGTATTTGCCCTCCAGATTTTTCCAAAGTAATGTGACTTTTTCAAAGGATGGTCTTTTTAACTATTCTGAAGCTTCTTGTTGATGTGCAGTGAAGAGGCAGTAATGTTAAGAGGCAAAATTGTGCGTAGAAAAAAAGACAGCGCCTTTTCCGGGGAATTAATCTGATGTTTTATGCCCTTTGAATATTTTAAATATTTAAAGGGTATGAAATAATATTTTTGTTCACCTAGTTAATGACAAACTGTTAGAATACAAACAAATGATTCTATGTATTACACTTTGCCAATATCAAAGATCCACATGCTGATGACTTTAAACACCTCAGTTTAGTGTCTCAGTATGAAAATGAAATGCGTGTTTGATACCTCTGAAAACGCAGAGCAGGCTGTCCCAGAAACATGTCAGATTCCCAGAGCAGGGTTGAATGTCCTACTTAGACTGCTGATAAAACCTGCCTGTGATGCAGGACGTCATCTTTAAGATAAGTATTATTTGACAAGGTGTTGTCGAAAAGCATCAAAGAGGATAAAAAACAAAACAACATATTGAACTGCTTATCGTCCCGAACAAGTAGAGCAGCAATGATTTGAATCCCCGTGTCCTAGCTGAGCGGGGCAATCGATGCTTGGCACCAAAATGCTCTCTGACTCCAACGGGGCTGCAAAGGAGCTGTGAGTGGAGTCAAAGCTGGCTGGCTACTGTAAAGACTTTGAGATCTTGATGGAGAGCTTTGAAAACACAAGAGGCAGGAAAATGATACACGTATGAGCAAAAAATTGCTTCAAAAATAAGCCTGTTTCAAAAGATGGACACCAGCTGCATTAGCACTGTACAGAGAACAGCCCTGCAACGCGCTGACTGATAGCTCATAAAAGTCTTTCCAAGATTAACAGCATGGCCTGAACTTTCAAGTCTTTTGAGATTTCATTCCTGACTTGACCAACCATAACATTGATTTTGTGCCCTGTAACGAAACAGTTTTTCAGCAAATCTTTTGAGACAAAATTTTCCTTCTCCTCCTTCACTGTGTTTCTCTGGCGTCTCCTATTTTTATCTTCAAACTCCAACAACACCCCACCTCCCTTTTCAGTGCTGACCCCCCTCTATTCCCCACACACAAGCACTCTGAATTGACAGCAGGGATATACAACCTGACTCAGACAACTGAGTCTGTCACTTCCAGACTGAGCTTTGTTTCTGAGAGCCTGGATTGGCACTTGGCGCCATAGCCCAAGGTTATTTAAACCCCTTCCACAGCACGGCGACATTACAGATCTGGTGCAGACACATGTGACAGTGCTTCGCAAAGAGGAGGGGATGAACATGAATGGTGGAGAGGAAGAGGTATTGGTGAAAGACTGAAAGAGGAAAAGCGATAGCTGGGGGAGGTAGGATGAGAGGGATGGCTGTTTTGACTGTATCAGCCCACGAGTAGCATGACTCATACACACCTTATTCAATGCCACATGTTGAATTCAGCCTCCCTTAGCTCTCTCTCTCTAATTGTTTTCCTTCTAGAAAGATTACTGCCAGCTCAAATGGCTGTGTGGGTAAAAGACTGTAATATATACTGTGATTAAAAATTACACCTTCTACAATATAGTACACAATAAGGTTAAATAATCAAAAGCAAACACTAAAGTGGGCTGAGCACTGAGATTTGGGTTTTTAACTAATTCTCAGTCATCTGGCCCAAGAATTGAAAAAAAAAAAAAATACTAGTGCCAAAGTCCAGAGGACTAAAGCATTCCCAAAACCGTCTTCTATACCATTTCCTGAGTTTTGAAGAGTTTTTCAGAAATCTGTAATTATACATGCTCTTTCAAACTAAACGGCTGCCAATAATTGGACGTGCTGGTCATGCCTCATTACTATAATAATGTATTGACTGCCTTAAAAAATGAGAGTTTTAGTACAGTTTTCACATAACTTTTGGAAACTAGAATGTTGCTCTTTAAAGTACACATTCATTCATTAGATGGGGGCTTATTGATCACGGTCACTAAATGGATTCTATACCACAAAACTAATTAAAATGAAACTTTGGGGCCGATGCCAAATAGTTACCGTAAAGGGACTAAACTGGGAACTGTGACAGTTTTGTGCTTGATGGGCTTAAAATGCAGACAAATGCACGATGTGGAGGGCACTAAATTATTAACTGTAACTGAAATCACTTACAGTAGCAGGCCTGGGAGTGATACTGTGGACATTTGAAAAGGAATACCTGTTTAGTTGGTTTAGTTAGAGATCTGGAAGTCATTGCAGTTCGTTTTGACTGTGTCTGTAGGTTTGTTTTTGCTGGTTTTATTTGGGCTTATTGATTTACATTTCTGTTAGATAAATGGAAGCAGTGAGGGAAAATTAAGTCGTCTCAATCAATACAATACTTTCCTTTATTGCAGGTACTGTATACACAGTGCATGAATGGCACTAAAAAAATTACACTGTGCTTACTAAAATGAAGCACTCAAGTTTGTAACAGTGAGACTAAACTTTGTGGGGTCTTACTTTACCAGTGGTTAAACTAAGGGTGTCAAAAATACAGCCCATGGACCAAAACCACCCTGCCAAAAGATTTAATCCAGTCCTCAAAGGGCTTTGCAAAGACGGAGGTCTGAGTCATTGACAGCTTTACAATCTTTTGTTGAAAAAGACAATTAGGAGCTTTTGACCAACATCCCAGTCACAGTTAAGCCGAGTAGCTGTCATGATGCATTTCACTAAGTTTGGGAGTTCTTTGCAATGGCAGCACACTGGCTGAATGTGGAAATTTGGTGAAATTTCACTTATTTTTCTTAAAAAATAGTAGTTTATTAATTAAGTTCAAGTTTCACAAACGTGTTGCTCCTTGTTCTATGCAAAGGTTGTGCTAGTTGTGAGATCAAATTTGGCTGCATGGGGCGAATGGATTAAAAAGTCAATTTATGCAATCAGTAAAGAGTATCTATTAACATTTACACAATAATTATTTCCCAAGCGTGACATTACCTCGCCTGTTTAGTACTTGGAGAATAACATATATATAAAACTGACAATTTGCTTGATATAACAACATCTGTTTGTCCAGTCCTATATCCATATTCTTCCATGGTTGCACTTCAGCTTCAACTGATTTGTACTTTTTCCAGTAGTTGTATATGTAGTTACTTTGTATCTAAACCAAATATTTAAATTTTTTTAACAAACCTCTAAAATATATATATATATATATATATATATATATATATATATATGTATAAGGCAGTATCATAGATTAAACGTGGAAGCTGACATTATTCGCCTTTTATACCAAGGAAACAAAGAGGTCTCCATTTTAAGTAAATTAATTAATAATTTAATAATTAACCCTTCATCAAATTATCTTTGAATGTGCTGCTATATCTAAGTGAAACTGTTCTATTCCCAGCCTTACTGCTGTTATCCATTTTTACATTTTGCATTTTCCTAAAAGAAATTACCTGTCTTTTCCCACCACCTGAGCCCCATCAGCAGCACCGTGTGAGAACTCAACAGGTTGCAGGTGGTATGAAAAGCAAAGGTCCACAACACATCACAGACATGGTGGAGAGACAATTATACAGGTTTTAACACAAGCTTACATAACGCTAATATTTGAAGAGCAAGCTTCTCTGGCCATTTCCTCTCCCTTTCTGAAAGCTGGCTAATCATATCAGAGACTTCCCAGCTCACCTCTGGTCTTACTCCATCTGTCTCTGGCTCAGACAGGATGCTATGAATCAAAAGGGTGACACGACTGTTAGGGTAGGCTGCATCAAGTCCATTAAGCTGCCCAACTGCATGCCAGGGTGGTTATAATCAGTCTGTTCAAATGTTAATGATTGTCAGTTTGAATGAAGCCAGTGTGCTCACTGACTTGCTTATCCATACTGCTACCGAGATTCTGTTAGAGGACTGCACATCAGCAGGACACTGGATCAAAACAATTTCCCCTTCAAACCACAGCTTTCCCACAAGCTGTCCCCCTTCTGCCTGTATGGAAGCAGACCCTCGGCTCTTTATAGAACACCATGTGAGAATGGCGTCAAGGTCATTTGAGGGTAACTAAGAAGAAATAGCGCGCCGTTTAACTAAAAGTCAGCAGAAAATCCACCACACTCTCTATATTCCTTTTATTCTGCCTCGTGCACACGCGTCGTTCGGACCAACAGTTTTTAATGAGCGCTGTGTGGAGCCGGGGGAAATATCTAATCAATAATCTGCTGCACTCTCACAGCACCGTGTCCATGGCATTTCCAGAGCGCAATCATTCATGTATTCTTGTGCGTTAGTCCCAGGAGCTACGACCCCTCTGCGCATTTCAATGCTCTCCGGAATCAGTGCACGTGTTCGCACCTCAGAACAACATCAACAACATCCCCCGATTACAGCATCATCCTATAGGGCAGGAAACACAACTTAACATCATACAAAATGTTTTACTGAGGACTCTTAACCATTAAAATATTCAGTTAGACGAATGCAATAAAAATAATATTATAAACCTTCCAGAGTGCGCTCAATCTTTGAGTTTGAGAGAATCTCGAAGCATGGGACTACAGTTGTCGGATGTTGTGTGCACCCTGCTCAGTGCCAGCCCACAGTGTCAAAGCAATGCAGTACACAGTTAAAGACCACTTTACCTGGTAGCACAGTATACTCTCGGGGTCGTTGACTTGCGCGCTCATGGTCTCCTGGTTATCCTGCTTTACCTTCACGGAGTGTAAAGTGAGACTTTCACTGAGCCGCTTTGCGCTGTTTCCGGACGTTTTGAGTGAACAGTCACGAGTTGGCTACATCAGCTCCTTTTGTTTCTGCGGCCATATTAAGTGTTTACATCTATCTCAAAGGACTAAAGCGAAGAAAATGGTTATTTTGCTCCTGTGTTAAGATGATTTCCCAGTCGCGCTTCGAGCTCCCCTCCCTCCTGCTCTGGCTGTGTGAAAGCAGGATGCAGAGAGCATCACTGCAGCCTCATCCAATCAGAGCGCAGAGGTAAGCAACGAGCTGCGACGCATTGCTGCTACCAACACGTTGAAGCCAAGACTATTATGAGCCTACATAGCTTCTTTACAGTGTTCTTTCCAGCTGTTTCCGGTTGTGCAACTACTGTGCACAGCAAAAGGTTCAATTCCGTCCTTCTGCACACACCTAAAACGACTGAATAATCTTAATATGACAAATAACTCAACCTACACAATAATGTATACTAACAGTATTTATCTTGTTTAAAGTTCTTTGGTGCTTCACCTGTTTATTATGCGTATGTTAGCTTTATGTCTGTGAAAAGCGCTTAATTAATAAACTTTATTTACTTACTGGAGCGCAGATCCCGTCAAACTAAATTTGAAGCTGGGTATGTTTTAATGGGACAACGACGCACATCTTATTAATGCTAGTAAGTGGTCTGAAATACTGAAATCCACCATAAACAAAACAAAACAAAAAACATGCAGGTTAAAAGTCTGGTATATCACGTGAAGGCTGCTGTGTCATATATGCATAAATGTACGTACCATTTAAGAAAATATAACATACATATATGCAAAAAAGTCGTTGTTCACTCATATGTTCCTCTTTTTCAATTACAAAGCTGTTAAAAACGGTTAACTGTCATTTCAGATGCCTTGTATCCTTTCTAGAAATCATATTTGGGTAAAGCTTCATCTTTACCAGTTCAATTAATTTTAAGAGACTGATATTTGTTGGAAAAGGCATAAAGTTTTCCAACCTATAACAATGAAATTCATGCAGTAGTATAAATGTTTTCATGTAGTCCAACAGCAGACTACTCTACCTGGACTAAACTCTTTGTGACTGCGGGTTTCGGGTTACCAAAATACGCAGATTGGTAACATAATATTAAGCTGTAACAGACGCTGTAGTGTTGCCTTCTTGGCGCACTGGCTTGAACGAACACATTCAGAATCTGATTGATCCAGAATATACCAGAAGTCTTCGGACGCCACCGTGTGTTAAGCTGAAGCATTACAAGAAAGATCCATGCGTAGTAAATGACATAATTTATCACTGACGGCAGTTATTTACGATGTAGCACAGATGGGTTCCTTTAACTACACAACATGTTAATCTTTATTGAGAGATAAGAAGATAAAATTTAATTAACCAGGCAATAAAAGCAACATTTTTTGTTTGTTTGTTTGTTTGTTTTTTCCATCATTGACCTCAGCATGAACTCTTGTCTACACGTCACGTTGCAGAACACTGTATTGAATTTTGGCAAGCTGACCCTCTTTAACCACTTTGTCCATTCACACTGAATTCAAAGTGCAACTGCAACGGGATATTTCCACACACATATCATGTATGAGTGCCTTAATTGTCCTTGTGCTTGTCGCATACACCTGTAAGCCACACTGTTTGCAACTGATAGTGTCCGATAAGTGATCCAGTTTCTTCAAGGCATGCCTCAAGGTGGTGGATTTTTCATCCACCCGCGTGGCGTCCTGTTTCTCCTGGACACTGTTGTTGGGGCAACTATAAACGGTCTGTGGGAGCATGCACGGTTGTTATGGGAACAGTGTGCGGCAGCATGAAGGAAGCCGGACTGAGCAAGTCTATGGACGCATACAGATACAGCCCATGCATAGAGCCGCCAGTTCAGTGAGGAAGTGACAACAGAGGTCTGTAAATTCATGTCCACTGTAAAATACCACCTGGTTTTATTTGAGATTCATTTTAGAAATATTCTTTATGCATTTTTAATCGCTATTTTAGATCATGGAGAGTTGGCTTATCAATCCACGGCTGGTCATGGTGCATACGTTTTATGTTTCTACTCGTGTGCGCGCACCTGCCCTTCTTGTGCGTAGCTATGCCAGTCATCACAACCTAAATCAGTTCAGATTAAGATGCCTGATTAACCCAATTTACATCCTTCTTCAGCTGCTGCATAGACAAAATTAGGTACCACATGCCGTACTATTTATAGTAAAGCCTTCTCTATTTTTCAGCTGCAGGGGAAACAGTAGCCAACAGCATGTTTAGGTCTACAGTGAAAAGATATATTTGGATATTGGAATAATGTCCCTGTAAATTTGGATCTACTTATATTAGCTTGCTATTCATAGATCTGTATAATTTCAAATCCTATAATATGATGTAAAAATAGTGCAACTGGATGCATTTTTGCTTTCTCTTTCTCACTGTGCATTGGTCAGTTGAAAAGAGACCTACAGACCTCAGCAACAAATGCCAGGTAAGTCATTGTACATCTGCTCGTAAAAACATAATTAGTACTTCATATTTAAATCTGGAGTTTGTTCCAGTGTTACAATCCACAGTTGCTCCAGTGAATGGAACGATACGATCCAGTGTACCTAGCCTGCCAGTGATCAATCCAGACAGGCTGAAAACAGCTAAAGCGCTGGTGGACAAAGCTGTGAAGGTGATCATATGTAAAAACAGATTTTTATTGTAATGCCACAGTTGATTGTGTCATATTTTTTTCTTCATTTCTCTTCCCGTCATTCTCAGTTAAGGAAAGTGTTTTCAGTGCAGGGACCCTATCCAGTGATCCGTGCTGCATTATGGGCCAGAGGGTGGGTTGAACGTCGTTTGCCACATCCCGTCCAAAGATCACCTACTTACCCCTGCGATGAGGAGGAGGATGGTAATGATGGGCTGACCTGCAGTTATTTTACTGGTAAGGCCAAAAAGAGAAAGGATTGTCCCCTTCTAAGTGTGGGAATAATTAACAGAGAGTAATTGTAACACAAATTAGATGGATTTCCCTTCAGCTGGTAAACAAGAAATCGTATGCTGCATTACAGATGCTAGCCTCTAACACAGACCCCTTTATAAACACCTGTAACCATGCATGCATGCACACCTCTTATCTTGTGACAGAGAGAGCGGATGAAAGTGAGAAAGGGGAGAACCTTGATGACATGTATGACCTCATGGTAAGATAAGGTTTAGGTGCACCCACTAACTTAACACTGATATCTTGACCAGTGTAAAGCCAAAGGGATTTTTACTTGTGTCTTTGTTGTGACTCTTGTAGTCTCGCCTTGTTCGAAATGAAATAACGCATTTCTACTGGACGACACGACGGGATAACATAGACTGTCGCTCCTTGCGGCACGACCAGATGACCAATCACTATGCGAATGCTGGAACATTTACCACAAAGGTAAAACGTTTCTAATGATTAACTGGCACATACAGTTTATTTAGCTCTTTTCCTGCAGTGTAATTGTTTTGTTTTCAGGTGGGACTTTGTGTGAATCTGCGTAACCTTCAGTGGTTTGACACAGCAGATCCTGACACTTTCTTCCCAAGATGCTACAGACTTGGAGCAGAGGATGAAAAGCATGCATTCATAGGTCTGCTGTGTGGTACAGGAAATTACATATAACAGAAAAAAAGATTTTCTACAAGACTAAATGAGGTGTAATTTAGGTGTAAAGAATTTTTAAGATGACTTATGCCCTATCCAACAGCTCCTCTGACTGTTTTTCTCTTTTTTATGAACATAAAGAGGATTTCAGGAGAACAGCATGTACCAGCCTGCTGCGGTATGTGGTTGAGACAAGTATTTGGAGAAGAGATGAACCAGAGGGGGAGAAACAAAAATCCAAGAACAGTGTCACTGAAGGTTTAGAAAGAATTTCTCACACATAGAAATAAAAATGCTTATGATGCAAAGTTTGGACAAGGGAGAGTATAACGGTGCAATATTGTCTCTGTCTCTCTCTCTCCGCAGAGTTGGATAATGAGGAACATCGATCTGTTGGTCCAGAAATTATTAACACAGCCTTACACGTGTGTCAAGAGTTTCTCAGTGTTCTAAAGCACAGCGACATTGATGTAACAGCAGAAATCCCGCCCTCGGTGGAGGAAGCGCAATGGGCAGAGTTTCTTAAACACTACTACATGGTTGTGCAGTGAGTTGAGAGATTTTCTGCGTGCTTACAGGGTTTTTCTAAAAAATGCCATCAGGTTACACTAGTTTTATTTTCATTACTGGCAGTGGAAGTCTGCTTATAAAAATCAATATAGGTTGCTAACAAATTTAAAAGGTATCTGAAACAGCAAAATTGGAGTTCTCATTAGTCAGGAGAACATCCCATAAGGGGTGTGTGTGTTCCTTATCTCAGGTCTTCTACCAGAGACCTGGGAGTTTGAGGGTTCTGTGCAATATCTTAGCTCACTGCACTCTTCTGGACCTCAGGTGTTGCGTCTGAAATCTGTTGGAGACCATCTTCCAGTTTACAGCTTACATACAGCTCCCAGTTCTCCCATTACCACTGGGACCACTTTGGACATCTGCTCTAGGTGTACTTTTCTATTTTCTTGTGCTCTTTCTTCCTGATGTTACTGTCCACTGAGATTGTCGCATCTATCACAACTATGGTCTTCTGCTCTTTGTCAGCCACCACTATGTCTGATGGATTGGCCAGCAGCTGCTTGTCTGTGTGGAACTTGAAGTCCCACAAGACCTTAGCCATGATGTTTCCAACCACGTTTGGTGGTGTCTCTCATTAGGACTTGGGAATGTCTGTATGCTCTTGTACACTATTCCCTCCACTTAGTTGTGCCTCCCAGTGTACGGTGTCCTGGCTTGCCTCTTACATCCTGCTACTATGTGCTGGACCTTCTCTGGAGCATCTTTGCACAGTCTGGGTCCTGTCGCCTGCGGTAGACTGCTGCATACATCCATCTGGTGCTTCCTGTGCTGCCATGATCAGAGCCTTTGTGCTGTCCTTTAAACTGGCCTTTTCTAGCTGCTGGAAGGATTTCTTCATGTCAGGTGCCACTTCTACCTGTCAGTGGTACATCCCATGCAATGGCTTAGTCAAGTCAATAAGTAAAGGTTGGGTTAAATATAGAATGACATGGTATACATGTTCAAAATACAGAGGGCATTAGAAAGCTACCATTCCAGTTCCACTACTATAAAATTACAAATATTGTAAATGATGCTGTATTTGCAATTCTAACAATAACATGTTTATATGCAGTAAAGGCAAAGTGATCAGGGGCAGCAGTGTATTTGTGGAGCGTTGCCAGGATATGTTAACCAGACTTCAGGCTGTTTGCCCACAGCTGGACACAGATGGATTAAACAACATCTGGATCATCAAACCAGGTGCCAAATCAAGAGGAAGAGGTTAGGCTTTTTTCTGATAATTTACCTTCGTAATAGTTAATATGATACTTACATAGCAAGCTGGCTTTCTTTTACAGGTAAACAACTGTGAAAAATATTGAAGAAAGCAAGCCTGGTTTTGTTTTTCAGATCAGATCTTATTATAGATTATTTTTTAGATTTTCCTTTTTATTTGGGAAGTTATATTACAGCAAAATAGAAAAAAAACACAGCACATACGTAAAAATGATATGTGCATAACAATATAGTCTGCCAAGACTACAATAGCATAACATAAATTATAGCATCAAGTCTTCTGTGCAAACTTTCTCATAAAAATATTTGAAAAAAAAGCCCCTATATATATACTATATACCCTATTTTACTAATTTTAATACATAGACAAGAAAGATGTCACTCTCTTTTTTCTACTTTCACTGTTTTTATTTTGAGACTCACATAAGTTTTTAAGCACCACTGTTTTCATCTCAACAAAGATATGATTTGTAGTTAAGTCTGGCCTAAGTGGAATGATATATGCAGGTATAACTATTTTTCCTCTGCCTTCATTTATCTTTAGTAGGATGGGTGTTCACTTTGGAGGGCTCTTCTTATTTTTATTGCAAGTCATTTTTGATTACTTTCTGACAAATTACAGAGGACAACTTCGTCCAGGGATCATTTTTATTTGTTGAGCTGTCAAATAGTTTTCTGTCTGCGATCATGCTGGTATTGTTGGTCTTGGTCGCATTTCCTTCCATCTGGCTGCACACAAGAGGCCTTTATTGCACTGCACAGCAGTGGTAAAGCCAAGCCTTCTTTTTATTTTTGAAGTTGAAGTACTTTGTATTTCATTCTTGCCTTTCTGTCCATCCAAATGTTTTAAGAAATTAACTTGACCCATACTTTGAATGTATGCTGGGAAATTCGACATAGTATTGACTGTAAACTGGCATAGTGAAATTACTTTAAAAAGACTGGAAAGATATGTGATTCCATCATCAAACATCAGATTTGATTCTGGAGGTCATCTTAAACACTGTTGAATCATATAGTTTGTCAAAATTGCAGTTCTGATTTTGTGTTTTAATCAGCTCTGCTTTCTCTTTTTTCCACTCCCACACCCTCGTCATCATTAGGCATTATGTGTATGAATCGCCTGGATGAGATTTTGGCACTTGTGGACACTGACAGAGCACTGACAAAAGAGAGTAAATGGGTGGTTCAAAAATACTTGGAACGCCCCCTGCTGGTCCACGGCACAAAGTTTGACCTCCGTCAGTGGTTCCTTGTAACTGACTGGAACCCTCTGACTGTCTGGTTCTACAAAGAGTGCTACCTGCGGTTTTCCACTCAGCCTTACTCAACAAAAACTCTGGACTGGTCAGTAAGAGTTTTCAAACAAAAGACAAAAACTAAAGGTTACAGTTAAGTTTTGCGGTGTCTTTTATCTAGAGTACTTTATGGATGTTCCCATTTTCTATCATTTCTCTCAGCTCAGTCCACCTGTGCAACAACTCCATCCAGAAGCACTTCCAGCCGTCTCGTAACCGCCATCCAGGAGTGCCGGGGGATAATATGTGGTCCTGCTCACAGTTTCGCTCTTTTCTGCAGCGAGAGGGCCGTGAGACAGAGTGGGAGTCGGTGGTGATACCAGGCATGCAGCAAGCAGTGGTCCACGCTCTACAGACAGCCCAGGATTTGGTGGAGCCCCGCAAGGCAAGCTTTGAGCTTTATGGAGCTGATTTTATGTTGGGCAGAGATCTGAGGCCTTGGCTTCTAGAGATCAATGCCAGCCCTACTATGGCCTGCTCCAGCACTGTGACTGCGCGGCTCTGTCCTGCTGTGCAAGTCGACACGCTGAGGGTTGTGCTAGATTGGAGGACTGATCCCAGTGCTTACACAGGAGGCTTCAAGCTTATTTACAAACAGGTTGGACTGGCTCCAAAGCCAATTGCTGTTTATTTCCAGGGTATTTCTACTTAACGATGAATGCCATGGAAAATTTTGTGATTTGTTTTTACTTTATCACATTTCCAGGCTGCAGTTGAAGTTCCTCAGTATTTGGGAGTGAACCTGCTAGTGGAAGGAGCGCCCATAAAGAGATCCAGACATTACAGACAGTCTTTTATCTCTAACTCACCTCTCACTCATCAGGTCCATCCAGAGCAGTCATCTCAAGCTGTGGCTGAGCCAAGACACAAACAGTTCAGTCAGAAGCCACATGCAGTTGCTGATTTTCCCCTTTTAGGCAAGGAGAACCAAGTGAAAAAGAGCCAGATGACATCTACATGTCCAAAGAGGGAGCACGATAGAAAAGCAGAACGTCAAAACACCTGCCCTGTTCGCAGATCCTGCCGCAGTGTGGCATGTGAACAGCCTGTGAGTGTACACACTGAACCTCAGAAGAAAGCACAGCGTTTAGGATTACGTCGCCGTGTCAGTGGGGCAACCCTGGTGCCAAGGAGTCTATCCTTTTCCTTAGACCCGGCGTGTTGTACATCAGAGGGTAAACATCAGTCCATTCGTCATCATGCATCACACATGTCCAAATCCCTCCTTTCCCAGCGAAGTTCTGAGCCACAACATAAGATTTCCTCCAGGGTCTTTCCGTCCCTCCAGGGTCCCCTTCCAACCCTGGAGGTCTTTCAGTTGCAACCAAATATCGTGACTGGAACTAACGTTTGTCATAATTCTGCTTTTTTATCTCACCCGACTACCCACAAGCATCAGTTATGCATAAACTCTCAAAGGCAAGTCAAAGCTAGATACAAAGGGGAGCTCACAGGAGAACATAAATACAAGAGATGTTGAGTTGATGGAGATGGAGCACAGCCAGAAATGCTGAACATAATTTACATTTGAATGGGCTGAAGCCAAATTACCAGAGTATCTGTTAGTTTATCTATATGCATGTCTGTACAAAAGTTTGGCCTTTTTATAGGATGTGGGTATTTCAATTCCCCACCAGGTGGCAATAAAGTTTCAATGATCAAAAAACAAAGGTTTAAGGTTTGGTGATGACAGGAAATAAGCAGAGAAAATCATTCTGGGTCCACAGACACACTGGTACATTTAGCAACAGCTATTTAATTGAGTGTTTCAGTGCTTTTTTTAATAAAAATAAAATTAAAATGTAAAAACAACTTATTTTTTTAAGGGATATGGGTCAGAATAGTCTTTATGCCCCAAGAAGAAGAATGCTTACTCTACTGATTACAGTCATTTTCTCAAAACATTCAGACAGTAACACACTTGACTGCCACAGGTTTAATCAAATTCATGTAAACTGTCTTTAACTAGATTTTGTTGAGCTGTGTGTTAAATAACATATGTGGATGAAAGTTTTTTCATATGTTTTGTCATAATTTTTTAACTACAGCAGGAAACAACGAGAGAGGGATAGTCGAATATGACTTGAGAAAACATTGTATTCATCTTATCCACTAGTTTGTTATCCTGCTGGAAGCAGCCATCATAAGGTGGGTACACTGTGGTCTTAAAGGGATTGACATAGTCAGCAACAATACTCGACTGGTACAGCAGCCATGTTCAGTGCTCCTACATGCAAATATTTAATCCACTAATCATGTATGTGGCAGCAACTCGGTTTATTAGACATATAGACATGGTAAAAATGATCTGCTGAAGTTCAAAGCGTGCATCAGATTTAAGGATGATTTAAATTGACTTTGAAGGTAGCATGATAGCTGGTGACTGACTGGCTGATCTGAGTATTTCGAAAACTGCTGATCTGCTGGGATTTTCCCGCATAAAAGTCTCTAGGGTTTACAGAGAAAACAAGAGAATTTCTAGAGAGCAGCAGTTCTCTAGATGAAAGAGAGAAGAAGAGAAGAATGGCCAGACTGCTTTGAGCTGATAGGAAGGCAACAGTAACTCAAATAATTCAAATAAGCACTTGTTACCACCGAGCTAAGCTAAAGAGCATCTTTGAAAGCACAACACAAACAAGTCTTTGCAGCAGATGGCCACACTGGAATTAGTACTCAGTCATCAAAATTGGATAAGAAAAGACTAGAAAAACATTCGCTGGTCAGACTTTGGTGTAAACAACATGAAAGCATGGATCTATCCTGCCTCATATCAATATATGTGTGTGGTGATGGTGTTGTAATGGTGTGGGAGTTATTTACTTGGCACACTTTGGGCTCTTAGCACCAACTGAGCATCATTTAAACACCACAGCCAAAGTACTATTGCTGACCTTGTCCGTCCCTTTATGACCACAGTGCACTCATCTTCTGATGATTACAGGTCATGTCACAGAGACCAGATCATCTCAAACTGATTGCTTGAACATGACTTTGAGTTCACTGTACTCAACTGGCCTCCACAGTCTCCAGATCTCATTCCAATAGAGCACCTTTGGGATGTGCTGGAACAGGAGATTCACATCATGGATGTGCAGCAAACAAATCTGCTGTAACTGTGTGATGTTATCATATCAACATAGATGAGAATCGCTGAGGAATATTTCCAGCACCTTGTTGAATCTATGCCAAGAAGAATTAAGGCATCTCTGACGGTAAAAAGGGCTCAACTTGGCACTAGCAAGGTGCAAATAACAAAGTGGGTGGTGAGTACATGTACAATGGTTTTGCTTGCAAACTCATGACATCAATAAAACATGCAACTCCTCCTGAAACAAATAAATGGAAATCAGCTTCAAGGAAACTAGTTTGAAAGATATAAATGACATTTAGGTGGCTGGTCGTAATCTCAAACTGTAGTTTATATAAACAAACCAGCAACAGAATGACTAAGCTCAGAAAAAAGGGCACTGGAAAAAAAAAATGTGTAGGTGGGAAGTCAAAGATGTTGTGACTGGCACTGGGCTTGTGTTGAACTGCACTGAGATAAACCTATAATTGGAAGTGCTATCGCATAGATGAAAAATGTGATTGCACAACACAGGAGGTAGTGGTAGCATTTTTTGTAAATTATACTGCTACATGTTTTGCATGTCTCCAGGAGGTAAAGCGCTCTGCAGGGAAACTAAATACAGAGGGATGTGTCACAAATCTGGAATAATCGTATTTACTATCGTCTCATACAGCCATAGTGACAAGATGCAGATGTATTCTGACTGTTGCTTCAGATGATTTACTGTAGCTGTTTATACTCGTGTGTTTACTTGTGTTTTTGTATTTGAGTCCACAGACGGTTAACCAGCAGGAGAGCCATGCCACAGATCTGCCATTACATAAGTGTTCCCTGTGACGTGAATGCTGTGGTGCTGTAAAACCTCTAAAAAGTATTTCTTTGTTTTCACACACATTCTCACTCTCTTTTGTACATATACGGTCAGAACAAGTTTCCACGGGAAAAAAAAATACTTTATTAATACACTTATATCATGTATATCAACAATTATAGACAAAATATTTACATCAAACATCTTTCATGTAGGTCCCAAAATATAAAATCTCAAGTACCTCTTTCTATAGAAAACTAGTCTTCTGGTTAAAACGTTTACATTCACTTCCTTGCTCCTTTGTCTCCAGGATTGATACATAGTACAGAGAATTAACATCTGAGATTTATCAGCTTTTCACAAGTAAAAGGCAACAGCAAGCACAAACACCGGGTTTGACTTGAGCAGAAACAGATGTCGAGTATGCAGACCAGGTCCAGCACAGTGCTACAGTATGTACACAGTTTCTGAGTACACGACGTACATTGTCCACACTCTGCCCTCCTCATATACCTCTCGGGGCAGACAGAGTGCGAGAAGGTATCAAAAATAGAAATGTACAATAAATCTATGAACAATAATTACAGAAAAATCCATCTTAGGCGTCTGTTTAAATCATAAACGACACTTCTCTCATTCAGCGTGGCCATGCGGCGGCCTATTCCTTCATCCACCATGTGGTGTACCCTCGCTCATGTCTGTACACATTTGAGGGAATCCTTGTATTTTATGGTGCCAGTCATGGCTGAAAGGGCTTTTTTTTTCCCATCTCAGTAATCATAATGGTGAGCAAAGGACATAGGCGACAAACTTTGGGTGGCAAATTATCGCTAACATTTGGTGCAACACGTTCTAAATTACAAAATCGCGAGTGAGATGCGTCAATGTTCATCTGTGTTTACACTTTAACAGCAGCAGCTAAAACATTTCTTTCTTTACATTCAACCATATGTGTGTTAATGTGTGCACAGGGCAGATCCAGTTTATATGATACATATATACCACTGAACACCGCTGAGCATTTGACATTCAACCAGAACTCTGCATTCCTCTCAGCGTGGAAGGATGCTGCTCTCACCTCTCTCTCTCTCCTTGATCATTTCTACAAGTCCTCTTATTTGATGCTTTACCCTCCAGGCTGAGGAAAAGAGGAGATGAGTGATTATGAATTATGGAACAGCTCAGTCGTGTTCTTGAGAACAGGGCAATATATCGGGGCGGTCTTTTCGCCTTTATCTCTCAGTCTTTGGTTTCCAGGTTGAGGGGTGGTACTTGCTTGAGTGCCTGAAGGAGAGCAGGAGAGTCCATGGGGGTCTGAGATATGGCTGGGGCCGGAGAACCTCCCCGGGGAGACAGCACAAGCTGAGGTGGGCCGGGCCTTTCACTGGGTATGGTAGGTGATGAGCTGCTCATGCCAGGGTAGAGCATTGGCATGGCCCCAGGGTACCAGCATTTCTCAAGCATTGGTAGGTAAGCTGCAGCAGAGGGTGGAATGAGGTAGAAAGGCATGCAGAGGGGATGTGGAGGAGGGGGTGGGTGGTTAGGGGATGCACTCATGTAACTTCCATATCCGCTAGAGGATGAAGAAGTTGATGATTCTCCGCCTGAGAGCAGCTCATCCTCAGACGACTCCACACGGGCTCGTTTGTGGCGCGGCTCGTCATCCTCCTGCTTGATGCTGGAGTTCTGCCTGTCAGCCAGCAGTCGCTTCTGCTGGCTCTCGTGAATGTAATAATCTGGATGTCCCTGCGGTGCCCCAGATTCGGTTTTCTCAAGCTCTCCTCCATAGCCACTGTCTGTGTCTGTATCACTGCCGCTCTGCTCGCTGCTTGGTGAAGCGTACACCCGCTGGATGACGGGCACACAGTTCCTCCCATAGCCCTCGCTGGGCTTAGGGGCTAAGCTGGGAGACATTTCTTTATGAGGTTGGTAGGCAGGGATTTCCTCGGGTCGAGGGCTAAGAGGGGTGTGGGGTCGGGCTGGACTGTGCAGCACCTCTACAGCTAACTTGTGAATGTGGCTGATGACGTGGGATGGGGTGAAGTCTCCATCAGTCTTGTGATTAGCGAGATACTGGAGAATTTCCTTGGCACACATGTGGAAGCCAGAGCAGAACATCTCCTCTGACTTCTCCTGGCTGATGGGAGGCTGCTCTATAAACACATAAGGAAACAACACACTCAGAAATCTGATATAGACTGTGACCTTCTGTAAACAGCTGTAAGTGAAGTTACTTTTCAGTGGTGCAATTCTGCATTCATCTGCGTAATTTGCATTCTGTCTAACAAACCCATCCTGCTCCTCATGTGTGTTTGTTCGTGCGTGTGCAAAAATGATCTGCAGCTCACCGATTTGCATGCCGTTCTGAAGAGCAAGGATCTTCTGCTGCTGCTGCTCAAGAAGAGAGGTAAGGGCTTTCACGTGCTTGAGCGTAAGCTCTAAAACCACAGCCTTCTCCAGATGGCCCAGAGTCTAATGGAGAGACACGCACACAGTCAGCATATCCTCACCTCTTATATAACACGCAGAAACCAAGCAGAAACACATGTACACATCACCACATGTGATTACTCTGAAATAATTTACAAGACACGAATTTATGGAAATGTCATTTGCATTAAGGAAATCAACACTTTGAATGTAACTTTTTAAAATATACACTCGAAACAACAGAATCTAACAAGAGCACATTCTCTTTAACGTGGGCCGTCATCGGCATTAGCTGCTGACGCACTCAACAAAGATGTGATACCACTAAACAGCCACTAGATGGTGCGTGCCGCTCAATACAGCCAATCCCATTAACCCTCTCACCTACACTATGAACTTACAGTTAGTTTCAGGTGCTCGGGTAATAGATCTTTTAACTGGGCGATGCATTCGTTTATCCGGTCACGTCTTTTCTTCTCAATGAGTCTGTGAGGCAGCTTGTAGGTTTCCTAAGAGAATAAACAGAAATATTGCGTAAATTTAAGTGAAACGAGAGCACACAGTTCTCCATGACCAGAGGCAGATACACCGATAGGGAGGAATCCAGGAGTTATGTCATAGTAGAAACTAGGTCAACCATTTATGGGACTATAGACCAACTCCTAGTATAATTCCTGGATATTTGAGCTCTATGGTTATTACTTAAGTTTACCAATTTGCAATAAACAGCCACAAACACGAACACACACACACATACACATAGAACGGACCTTGCTCTCTTCTCCTCGCTTCATTCCCCGCCTGGGTTTATAAACATACATTGGGAAATCCATCCTAAAGAAACACAAAAAGAGCGCACGAGTAAGGAATCAGGTCATTTTGACGGTAAAGTGCACAAAACTATACATTAGGTGCATTTTAGGTGGAGGTTAAAAAGGGGGGGACACAGTCTGGGAAAGCTACATCTCGAAAGTATAACTTACCCCTGCACGTCTGACAGTTCAGCCTGATGTTTGGACAGAGGGGGTGGTTGCGCGCTTGGAATTCGCTCCATTCTTTGTATTCCAATTTTGCTGTCAAAACCGAGGTACTCTTCCAAAAGCACTCAGAAATAAATACGCATTTATTTACGCGCTCTATCAGCACTTGCAAAGCAATTTGTAAATAAAAAAAGAAATGATAAAATGCAACGAAAAATGCGCAGAATGCGTCAAAAAAAGGTTTAAATTGTTTAATAATTTGTCATTTTTTAAAAAAACAAAACGCTGTAAAGTTAGTTCCTGCGATCTCCACGCCGTGGTCCCGCAGCGGTGAGGAAGTCAAGCCTTGGTGGCGCGCTGGGAAAGTGGGGGAGGACAGAACGAGGAGTTAAATAAACCCTCTGACTCTCCGCTCAGACTGATCTACCTCTGTCACATGAGGCTCACGTGTTAAACGGCGCTGTATCCTCGGCGAAAGGACTGCCCACTCCCTACAGATGAGGAGCCTCAGTGGGCGGACGACGGATGACGTCAGAGCGTAGGGCGGGGCATGACCGATCCCGTGTACCACCATGCTGAAGTGTATGGAAACAAGGCTGTGCGCCGGGGAACGTGCTGGCAGTGAACCATCGCAGGAGTTCAACAAACCCGAACCTCGCGAGGCGAGTCGGTGTGGTACCTACTACCGTTTAAAAAAAAAAAAAAAAAAAAAAAAAAGGGAACACAATAAAATTAAAAGAGTGTAAATCGAGCAGTTAAAGGCACACAATCTCACGTACGACTGCAAAATAGCAAAAAATATCGGAATATTTCATCAAGGGCAATAAAGACACTTTAAGCAGCTTTTCAAACGTCACGAGCGCTACACTAAAGGATAAAAGTTCACTTTATTAATCATTAATCTCATGGAGACAAACAGCTTATTGAATCTGCAGAAGAGGAAAGAATGAAATTGTCTCGTGTATCGATCTGTTTGCAGAACGGTTCGGTCACGGTGGGAGAACCACGTGCACCTGTGCGTGGACGGCTGTGTGGAGTCCGTGTTTACTGTCATGAGGCAGTGCCGTCTGTCACGTTGATCTCCTCATGGCCCCGGGAGCCTGCTGAGCGCGCGCGGGGCACATCCAGCTCATCCAGGCACACGGCGGCTGCACCTGTCCGCTGCAGGCTGCAGGCACACTTTTAAAACGTGCTTCTTCATTGATTGCATTACTCGCAGAAAAACGAAACGGTATACAAGGACTGATGTGACGACATTTACATTGCAAACAGGATTTTGCTCATATTTTTGCATTTACTAAAAATATCCTCAAGAACTCTCATGTAATGTTAAAATAAGCAGCAAGGTACTTTTTTTTTTCTCTCACGCAAGAGTAGCTCATAAAATGAGGTTTGATGATGATTTTAACAAACTTAATACACAAGGGTATTTCCACATTTAATAGGAATAATAGGGGTCAGCTGCAGCTTAAGGAACGGAAATATGAGAACACACCAACATTCAGTAGGTGTCACATGTCAGACGAAAACAGGAACGACAGCAGTGGCATTTTGGGGTCACTCAGCAACATACAAGACATGAAAATCATAAATTGTTCATCTCGTAGTTAAAGACACTTCAAATTCAAGGCACATTATGAAACCACTGTGAAAGAGGTTTAGGGTTTTCCCAGTTTTCACACCTTCTTTTTAACACAGCAGCAGCACATTTAGTAAAATCTATGGAGAATCAGATGAAGTCGTGCACGTTTTTGTGGGTTTTTTTACATTATGAAGCTTGTTGCATTTTAATCAGTTGTTTTAGTCCTTCTGACAAAAACAAAAAACTAAACACGATTACTGTGTTTAAGAGCTCATTTTGTCTCCCTGCCTTGCTGCTAAAAGCACGCTTGAACTGTCCGATCTTTCTTATCTAGCAAAAGAAAAAGAAAGTTGCAGATGCCAAACATGCATTCATAACATCAGAAGGCATTAGCTCTGAAAGTTTCACTTAAATGACACAAATTTTAAAAGAATCCCGAGTAAACAGATGTTTCATTGTTTCAGATAATCAGGATCCTTCACAGTAACTGGTAACAGTCTTTATTTCCACTAAAACCCTCCAGAATCTCTCGTCCTGTGACCACATCAGTGATTTTATCAGCTGTTCCTAGATACTTTTCCTAGACTTTGGTGAAGTGGGGCTCAGTGATTGGAAAACAACCATAATGCCGGTCACATCCCAAACTTTTATAAATAACCATAACGATGGAAAGCACCCTACAGGCAGTCTGGGAACATGTAACACAAGTACACCCTGTTTTTTGGGTTTTGTAATGTAATGATGCTTTTTCCTCTTACAAAAATGTTTGAGCTTTAGGTAACAAAAATATTGTTTTTTATGTGATACTGTGAAACAACTGAGAGAATGTCAAAGGCTTTTTCAACAGCTTTTTAGGTGACAATATATCAATGACAAATAGAGACGAACACTCTCTTAATCTGAAGTGTATATTTAGAAACCTTACTTGTCACTGTGCAAAGGTCTTGACTCTCACCCCTCATTTCGTTATAGTTTAATCCAACAGCCTGGCTTTCTTGTAATTTTAATAAAAGTGGTCATGAGTAGTATTTTTCAGGCTTTCTGCAGGTCTTTGGAAATTTTTTGATTTGGACATTGGCTGCTTTTTCACTCCTTTTCAGTCTACTCCTTATACCTGTCCATTTTAAGAGACATTTGACACTTAAGACTGACCTATCAATCATTCATGTGTAAAGGCACTAACGCGAGACATGAACCAGTGTTGCGTCTTCACACAACAAACAGCATAGAAAGGAACCCATTTTAAATTGTATTTTTATGCAGTGTTATGAGCAGTGCATCCAAAAAAAAAAAAAAAAAAACCCAGTTAATTTGTTGCAATTTCTTCAAGTTTAAAGTTGAATTTATAAAAATTCCACAGATAACAGTTTGACAAGCAACAAGTGGGATTTTTGCACCAACAGAATGATCCCCAAGAGCTATTACATGGAAATTTGAAGAAACTGGACAAGTGAAGGGCAAAAGGAGAAGTGCCAGGCCTAAAACAACAACAACAAAAAAGCACCATCAGAGTTTGATCCACCTTGCAATGCTATTTGGAAAGTGTCAGATTAGCAACGGCTTCATTTTTCAGCGTGACAATGATGCCAAACACACTGCGAGTGCAGTAAAAGCATACCTGGATAGAAAACACTCAGTGGAAGACTATCAGCCATGGACTGACCTCCCCAGAGCCCGGACCTCAAGATTATTGAACCAGTGTGAGCTGACAGAGAACAGGATAAAAGGCAGCCAAAATCCAAAGAAGAGCTTTGAATGTCCTTCAAAAAGCCTGGAGAACTATTCCTGAAGACTACTTCAAGAAATTCCAATAAGGCTTGCCTAAGAGAGTTGAAAATAAAGGTGTTCATACCAAATATTGACTTGCAAACTTGTTACGATTGTACAAACTATGTTTTTGTCTCAGATACTGCATTTCTGTGTGTTTGCTGCTATAAATAGCTGTAACCATTTCTCATTTTCCTAACAAAATATAAAGAAATTAAGGGTGGCGCAATACTTTTGTGCAGTACTGTTCAATTTCAATGTTCAATGCAAATACAGGAAGCCACACAAATTTTAAACTCTATAAATATTCTGCCTGTAGAAGGATGAAGTACAAAAAGATCAAATGAAGCCTACAAATGTGCAACCCATATACGCGCAGACATTTCCCCATGCTGTATGATAATTGAAGAAGTGCACTTCCTCATTTTTAGAGGACTTCGGATAAGAGATAATCTGCGGCAATTCCCGATTATGACTTCTGCATGTTGCATTTTTTTCAAGCTCACTGCAGTATCAAAGTGCATGGCTGTGACTTAGGGAATTACCAGATCTTCACTTCCTTTTGTGTCACATTTGTAGATGCAGACATTGTTTTCAGCAACCATATTTGACACACTTATTTATTTAAATAGACTCCAAGAATGCAATGTACAGTTCAGACAGAATCCATCAGTAAGTATAAAAGTTGAGTTTGGTTTAACAGCACTCCAAATTCAATCTAGTAGTTTTTTCTTTCTTCACATTAACATGAACACAGTCTTTGTATTCTTTACAAAGTGACCAAACAAATAGCAACGATTGCTTCTGTGCTACAGAAAATATCAGTGCTTCAATCTAAACGGGTTTAACGAAGATTAAGTAAGTCAGTGCAGACATATCAAGGATAATGAAGATAATGTTGTTCCCAGAAATCTTTTGTGTTTGGATCTGTGGTTTTAACGAGATCCCATATAAATCACATTGTTAAATACATCATGGACCCAGTGTCAGGGTGAAGCAGTCGCAGGACTGCTTCAGCTCTCTAGGAAGTCCATAATGTTCATTATACAAAAAATATTTCTAGAAAGTTGTAACGGGTCAGAATTATTTATCTCCCAAAAAAGTTACAATGTATTCCCAACGATTGTTTTTCTTATATAAACTGCCCTGGAACAAGGAGGACCTTAGTTTGAGATTACAAAGAATTCTGAAAGTAGTATCAAATGCTTTCTCTCGACTTAAAAAACAAACAAACAAACAAACAAAAGATTACAGATTTAATAACATCTTTATATGCTTTGGAAAAGCTTGGTGACCTCTTCAGTGTTGTTTACAGGTTTGTCTTATATTTTAAATACATGATAAATCATTTTAAATAAAAAAAGCAAACAAAATTCTCAAAACTAGTTAGTTCTTAATTAGTCATTGCATATTAAATAGCATTCTTATTGCCATCTGATGAAAGCAAAATATTAAATATCGTGTTGTAGGGTTCAAACAAAACTTCAAATCCACATGTGACCTGAGTTTGCTGGTGCAACACAGAGGATGAAATCCTCATTACAAGGCCACTTGAGAGGAATATTCCCTCAGGAACAATGGCTAAACTTTGGCATGCTGTCTGATAGGTCCGGTGCAGAAGGCATTCAGGGTAGTAAAGCTGAAGACAGAAACTTACAGGACTGGCTTCTCAGGTCCTGAGGCACATTGTGCACACTCCACCCACACGGACACATCTATACTACACACCAAGATAACTTTTACTCACATCTAAGGGAGTGTTTTGGAAAATACAGCCATACATCGACCTAAATACATACTAGAGATGGACATGTTTTGGCATTCTCCTGGCTAACATGTTGTACACTGTTACGGGTGCTCAGGCACTGGTGAAAATGGCCCCAAGGCCCCTCAGGCAGGCTGCTGGGGATTGATGTTCATGTGAGGAGGGTGACCAAGAAGTCCGATTCGTTGTTTCTGCTTCCTCTGTTCTGTCATCTGCATAGGGGGAAAAAAACAAGACAGTTTAAAGGCATCATCTCAGTACAGAATCACTGATGTTGATTCTCATAAGCTTTTATAGACTTTGGAGTTTTTGACAGTTAGCTGTGCAAATTTATTCATCGGGGAACTTCATGGCTCCTATTCTAAAGGTTGGCTGAGCAAATCTACAACAGAAAGGCTGAAAAAGAAAAGAATCAAAGTGTTGCAGTGGCCGAATGCCCACAAACCTCAATGAACTCTGTTGTAAAAAAAAAGTTGGCCAAAATACTTAAAGAACAATGTGAGACACTGACACAGTCTTAAAGAAAACTATTATTTCAGGATATTGCTGTTATAGGTGGTTCTACATGCTATTGAATCACAGGGTTTATTTGGATTTTCACAGGACTGAGTCCTGTGAAAGCTTTCTGTTTTCACATGACTGTAAGGATGCAAGCATATGAGAAACATAACGTTTTCCCCCTGATTTCTCAATAGTGTGCAAACAAAGGCAAGTAAGAAATGAAGATGTAAACAATACAAAGTGTAAAAACTGGAGTTTAATATTGGTAGCAGTAAGCGTTGAATCCAAAAAAACGCAAACAGAAAAACTCGATGGTGTATTACAAAACGAGGGAGTTAGTTGGCTGTCGCACGATATACCTGTTCTTTGAGCTCAGTCAGCTGCGCAGACAGGTTTGTCACCAGCTTCATGGTGGACTCCAGCTTCTCTTGCAGGTTCCTGATTTCATTCTGCTCCCCCTCTGAATCACTGCTCACCAGCGACATGGCACGCATCCGAGGGAACCAGTCCAGGTTGTGCTCCTGACATTGACAGAGAACATCAGCCGAGTGTTGAACTACTTTTATTAACAGTTAATGAAAAGGCAAATTCAAAATTGTTACCAATGGAAAAATTGGGAAAACTTTCTACTACTGCGATGAAAATCACAGTGTGCACGTGACTGATTCCTTATTAAGCTTTGGTGAGTTTTGTGATTATAAATAGGCTGATGTACCTTTCTGTTCCACATACTTCCCATTGGTCTGTTTGTGTCTTTAAATGGACATGATGGGTATGTCTGTCAGTTCAGGTTAAAAAAACGGAACACAATCTACTAGGGTGTGTGTGTGTGTGTGTGTGTGTGTGTGTGTGTGTGTGTGTGTGTGTGTGTGTGTGTCAAGCTGGTACGTGTTTATGTGTGACTCAGTAGCATAAACTGATGAGCACTGCTTACCATAAAAATGTGACACAAGGGAAATGCTCCCCAAACCACTCTTGAATTCAGGACTGAGTATTGCAAGGAGCACTCTGATTTCTAGTAAATGGCTTGGGAATGATGTCAAAGATACTGACGTCATCAAGCTGTGAGGTTAAGCAATTTTCATGCAGAAAATTCTGCAGATTACACAGTCTTTACAGACATTCCCTCTGATTTTACACACTGTTAGTTCTAAAACAGTGTGGTCTCACAGTGAAGTCAATCAATTTTTTCACATATAGGCTTGCAAAACAACCAGATCAGTTAGCTCTTTGTTTAAAGGGTGTGTGAATGCTTTGCGTTTACCTTGATCATCTCAGCCACGTAGCTTTCCGGGCCGGTGTATTCAGTGGAATCTTTAACTTTTACCAGGACGATAAAGAACAGGTAGTGCCACATGTTGTGCTCCTCTTTAATGTGCTCCTCAAAGGTCACCGTCTTGTTGTCAAACTTGTCACGCTCCAGACCTGCCATGAGGAAAATAGCGCGAATGGTTTTGGCATGAGGTCACAGTGTGTTTTGGAAAAATAAAGCAGCAATGTTTCTTGCTGTTTTGTAAGTAATGCAATTCACATTATTTTAACAAGTTAAATTCATAAATATTTGCTAAAATGATGTCACTGAATGTTAAATCTAATCAAACTTGGGTGTTACAGGGGTCTCCTTGCATTATTTGCAAAGGTACACTTGGCAGGAAGGGCGTCCTAAAAAGCAACAATTGTTCTCTGTATTCACTCTTTCGCAGTATCTTCTGTAACCCCAGACTGGCTCAGTGTGTTGAGGTCAGGACTCTGTGGGTGCCAAACCATCTGCTGCAAGACTCTTTGTTCTTCTAGTGGCTTAAAATGGCTCTTGAGGACATGGGCTGTCTGTCTGCAGTCATTGTCATGCAACTGTCATTTGACACTGATCAGACAGAACTAAGTGATCTAAAATGTCTAAAACATTTAAAAAATTTGCTCAGAACTCTCCAAGACAAAAAACATGCAAAGTATACAATTAAAATTGATTAAAAAACTGTCAAAAGATAAGATAATGTTGGTAACAAATAACAAATAAGAGAAGTTTCCAGGAATAAAGCAACATTCATACAGAAATTAAGAAATCCTAAAGAAAAAATGAGAAGTCCTGTGAAAAAATAAGTACACCCTTACTCCTTCCATAGGAATTAAGAGGGTAAGTAGCAGCTACGTGCTGCTAATCACGCAAATAAAGTTATCATCAGCAAGTGTGAGCATCTCTATGAAAGTAATAGTTTTGTCAGTTTGTTAGCCTGGAGAATTTAGCTGTGTAGAAGCCCCAGCAAATTCACCACAAGGTCAGGGTGTGCAATTCTCAGAGAAACTCCGACTCTACAGGCATCAGTTAGCATGTTACATGTTAAAGTTCACGAGAGCAAGAAACAAGAGAGACAGAACAAGTATGGCTTGTCTGGAAGCACCGACAGGAAAACGTTTTTTCTCTCTAAAAGCAACATTTTTGCTAAATTGCATCTGAACAAACCAAAGGTCTTGTGAAACAGCTTTGGACAGATGAGGTCATGATGGAGATATCTGGCCCTAATGCACAGCGGCACGTTTGGTGAAGCACGGGACCTGGGCACTTGAAGACAATGATTTGATAAAAAAAAAAACCTCAGTTGTATACTAAAGTATTCTAGAGTCAAATGTGAGACCATCTGTCTGAAAACTAAAGCTTGCTCACCTCTGGGTGATATGAAAGAATAGACCTTAATGATCAGCTGTAAGCAAATTTCAACATGAACAACAAGTGATTTGTTTGTTTTGGTGATTTTTTATTTTTTATGAAGGTGAATTGAACAAACAAAAAAAAATATATATGCACACATATATATGTGAAATGTGTTCATTGGGCTTTAGTTAAAAAAAATGGAAAAAATTGCTTGACACCTTAAAATTGAACTTAAAAGTTAAAACATGAAGACGTTTATTCTTTTAAAAGTTACCCAGTGTGACACTGACAGCCTGCAGGTTGCACCCATCCTGTTAGCTAATGTGAGTAGGGACAGGCTCCCCTTGTGACCCTTGTTGTATAAGCGGGTTGGAAAATGGATGAATTGTTCTTAAAGCTAATTTTCCCAGGATGGTATTTTTGGCTTTATAACTGAAACCACTTCTGCAAAGTAGACAGTCGAGTTTCACATTTATTGATTAACTTGTCACATGGACTGAAAAAAATCTTACTTTCCCGATTATGGCAATTAAATTTTCAGTCTATATTCTTTGCGAGCCTGTCATTACAAAAGTGATGCCTGGTTTACTTTAGCCATTAAGAATAATTATGCACATAATGAAACCAATTAGTCCTCACTAAAAGCCCATGAACCCTAATCTTTCTACTCAATAAAGGGGGCTGCACAATAGTGTTACTGATGTACAAATGCAGAATAAAAAAGGCCCAAGGATAAAAACCTTCTACTGCTTGATAAAAAAAAAAGCAAGCAGAGGTTCACTCAAGGACACCGGCAGCATGAAAACCAAACCAATAAGATGGTGGAGGTCATTTTACCGTGCCAGTGAGCCTGATTTGTTGCACAACAATAAATTAAGCTACAGGTAAAAATCCCTGTGCAGGAAGTTCATGACGTAAATCGATCATTGGCAACAGCCCCCAAAGACCTAAAGACTAATACGAGACTGAGCGAAAGATCAATGGCTTATAAAACCAAGCTAGAGGATGTTGAGCCACTTAATTCCTGCGGAGCCCCTAATCTCTGCATCTCCTGTTCTCTCGTGGTCCTTCTGGAAACCATAGAGACAGCAGCTCCCCCTGTGGCCTGGCCTTATTTAACATGAATGAGTCAGAGCTGATGGCTGGCTGGGTGACATAATACTGTTCTCATTCCATATGCTTACCACTTGTCCTGACTGCCTGACCCAACATACGCATGCACACACATGCTCACATACAGCATGTACTTCTGGGCTTACACTCAGTAATGAGCAGAGACACGCACACGCTGCACGGCATGTTCTTATTTAGCTACTTACTTACTTATAATGTACATATAAGGACACGCGGCTGATGGCACACGGAGGGGCAAAGTTCAGGCGATCGGCGAAGCCTCACGAAACATATGGTAAGGAAATTAAGTGTGTGCGAGTTAGTGAGCGAGCGAGTGGGAGAAAATGTCTGTGCGTGTGAGACAGACATGAATTATGGAGGCGAGCAGAGCAGTGGCAGGAAGCCCTCATGACTCAGCCTTCTTTGGAACGGCAGCAAAGTGAGAAGGGGGAGGGAGGGCGGGAGAGACGAGGGGGAAGGCAACAAACTAATAGACTAACTAATACGTGCGTACCACAAACCACAAATACACCAAGAAAAAAAAAAATCAAATCAAATCTAATGTTCCAAGAGGAGAATTTGGGAATAAAGTAATATTAGATAGACTGTGGAGGAGTTCTAATAACAAACATTCTTTAAAACCACACAGAGCCCTTCGAGCAACAGAGCACAGCCTTACCGGGCTGGCACGGTGCCCTTATGTTAAGGCAAGTCATCCCATCACTGGAAAGTTAAGAGGTTTATTTCCCATGACTAACATCACAGGACGTTACTCCAACACAAGTTCTTGAGACAGAAAGCTGTGCCCAAAACCCGGTAGGTTACACACAGCATTTAAGTATGTATGCATTTGAGCTGCAATTATACATCATCAGCTTTTATCTCTATTGTTATTTTTTTTTTTTTTGGTGCAGTCACCTGGCCTATAATAGTAGAATTTGCAAAGAGCACCATGTTGAAGCCAAACATGTCAGGAGGGAGAGTCTTTTACTATTTTCCTACAGAGGAGTTATGCAGCTTCCTCATATTTTTATTCCTGGACTCTGCCAAAGTAACTTTGCATAATTCAAAGGTTATACTGGGTCTCGCTCTCTATAGCCTCTCATTTCCGCGTCTGTCTGAAACACATATACATACATATAGGATATATGTGTAATAACGTATATGGAAAAACACAACACATCCCCTTTAACACATTAGATTGAGCGGTCTTACCGCAGATAAAACACGAGGTCTTCAGGATTTCCTCTTTCTTCTGTTTTTCACTCCTCAAGTCAGCAAAGGTGTCAATGATTACACCAAAAATAAGGTTCAGGACAATGATGATGACCATGAAGAAGAACAGCAGGTCGTATATTACTCTTGCCGCAAACAGTGGCTCCTGGGTAAGATACAAAAAAAACAGGGTTGTATGGACATTAGGGTCATGATCCCACATTAAAATAATTATAAACTTTAATTTCAGTGAGGTTAATATAGGGAGGGAAACAATGAGGACCCCCTGTCCCATTTAATGGCATGACCTAAAAGGCAGGCCTTTATGTAAGCAGGTGTCCTGGATGATGTTATGAGTATAAAACGAGGTTAACCTTGGCCCTCACGGTTGTTCATGGAAACATAAAGCCGTGGGTATAACCTGCCAGATGCTACAGTAACAGAGACGACAGGAAAGCCGGTCAACGCGGTGCAGCCCGTCTCGGATACACCGGTCAGATTCACCGACTCGTTTTGCTTATTTACTCATTGCTCTACAAAGTCATGGGATGAGCTTGTCCCTGGATTCTTTCGACCACCCTGCAGTTGCCACCCACACAATGCATATTACCCCCACTTGTTTGGGACAAACCAAATAAAGTTGGAGCCACCATGCCACCCGTGTCCTACGACTGCTGTAATTTGCTTTAACAACTAGTAAGGGTCTCAGAGTCAAGTTGCACAGAGTTGCGAATGCGTGAGTGAGACATTCACATCCTCTTTTGACATCATAAGTGGTTAAGCCTTCATTCAGTGGAATTCTATTTTGAGGCTTAATTCTCACACAAGGCGGAGGCAGCGCAGCTGTAAGGAAACATTGCGAAACCTCCATACTTTTGAAACAAAAACAAGTTTAGTGGCTCATAGCGAGCTCACATGATCCATGGCGCAGCTGCGGGTGCTACACCTTCTCAGCCAAAAAACACACGCATATACACATGCACACACATGCAACATAGCGCCTGAGGCCTAGTCACAGTTGCACGTACCTCTTTGGAAGGCTTGCGAAGAACATCCCCCACTCCCCCTCCACTCCTCAACCCATGACTCAGCACAGTAACAATGCACATAAGTAAAGAGTCGCACGTCCGTTCCATGTTGTTGTCCTCCTCGCTTTCATTCCCCAAATCTGAGGAAACAGAAAGGACAGCATGTTTGATAATTACAGTAATTAAATAAGAGACTATTAAACAAATCATTGGTGCATATTCGCATCACTGCCGCACTAGAGAAAGTCTATAACAAGTCTTTATACTATAATGCTTGACCGGGCTGCGCCAATCAGGAAATCAGCACATATAGAACTCGCATTCTTCTGTTTATCTAGCATCAAAACAACAAGGTGTGACTCGAAGTGATTCTAACAGATAATAACATGATGAAACACTGACCTGTAAAAAATAACAGCAGCCTGATATAGTTTTAAAAATAACTCTCTGCCTGCTCAAATACAACAAAGTCATAAACTGCAAATGCATATTTACATTTGAGTCGTTACATGAAAAAAATATACTGACCCAAATTTGTTAGGTTTTAATCGCCCCTTTTTTGCTGTTATATATATAGTTATTTGTATATATGTATGCGTATATATATCTAACCACATGCACTGAGGGGCTGTGAGGCGCAGACGCATTGCAGTAAGCTGATCGATGGCTGCTCTCGCAGTCTTATAATACATTTAGCAATCTTTGAATTTGAAAAAAATGCACCCTATAACCAATGAATATTTATTATCTATCAGTATAGGTGTTCAGTTTGTTCCACATTTATTCAGCCCATATAGAGTTAATGGACTTCATATCAAATCGTGTGATATCATACTCAAGAACTGCATTACAATCTTTTCTATGCTGTATAACTGAGATGCCGTGACATAGTGGTTGCAATGTTCATATTCAGCATTTATGAAATGGTTTATGATAAATAATACATGTAGAATAATTATCTTTAGTAGGAAGTGGAATTATCCGTGTAGTCATTCCTTAAATATAAGACATCAACCGGTATTCTATTATAAAAACAGCCTTGACTTTGATGCAGCCATGCTGGTATGTTTTGGTTCATGCTGTGAAGCTTCTAAGTCAAAGCAAAAGTGTTTGTTTGGCTGGAATGTAAGATAGATGCTGAATTTCAGGAACTCTTCCAAAGTCAAATCGAAAACAGAGGGGAAAACGTGATCTCTTTGCTGTTTTGGGCCAAAGTATTTTTACTGTTATGTCGGTGATGATGGCAGAGGGAAGGAAACTTAGATGGTGAACCCCAGGAGCTTTTATAGCGTCTCTGTGGAGCAAATGTAAACATGGAGAACAGTCCAGTTTATGAGTCACATCACTGAAAATATTTTCAACCATCATTCCAGCTCCAGACATAAACTGTTTTTCAGACGGGTAGCATTGATGGCAACAAAGCTGGCGGGAAGTTCCCCGGAAATTTTATTCCTTTTTTGTGACTGTCATTATTCTGTGTCACATGAAGGTTGATAAGGTCGCATGTGAGTTGCTTAGGTCAAATGGCAGGCACATGAAAGACAATCGAGTCACATGGATTGAAGTGCGGATAAAAAAGGGAAACAGTGCAACAGTTTTCCTTTCCGCTTATTGTTGTTTCACAATTATATCCAACAACAGATCAAACCTAGACTAGACATGACTTCCAGTAATTTGCCATTTTCCTCAAGATATTCTCCTATCTCAGGGTAGTCAGGGGAAGAGGAATGTGAAATCATATCTTAGCCTTAAGTTAAACACACATGCATACAACTAATGTCTTTAAACCATCTCAGAGGAGGGTGTCAATCCTTCTTCCAATATCTAAACACTATTTATAGATTAATGGAAGACTCTGATGTTGCCTGATAGGGTTACCTTCCTGGAGGGCATCTGTGGTGCAGTTTTCATCAGTACCACCATGACACACTGCTGCAGACAGGAACTCGCTTGCCAAACTACCTCCACTTTCTAGAAAAGAAGGGAGGCAATGTTTTCTAGTCCTTTTTTAACGTGGAGCAATCTATAATTGGTCTACTTGGAAAACTGATAAATAATTGCAGTCTCTCCTCACTCATAGTTGTGTTGGGGATATGATCCACCTCCAGGATGAAGTCATCTTTGAAAAATATGTAACCCACAATGGAGAACAAGTAGACCAAAATGAGGGCGAGCACAGCGGTCAGCACGATGGAGCGTCCATTACGAGTCACACTCTTGATCACATTCAGCAAGGTCTCCTCTCTGTATACCAGGTCAAACAGCTACGGAAACAAAGCACACATTACAGAGGAACGGCAAAAGACTAAATCAGAATACACCGTGAGGTTTCTTGGCTTCCTTTCATGATTTGGCATTTTCTGTCTGCCACAAAATATTAGATGTTCGTGTAAGACTGTGCTATTTTTTGAGCTGCTTGGACCCACGTGAAAGGAAAACATCGCGAAACACTTGGATACTCAGGCTGATGTGCTAAAAAGCAGACCTGAGGCAGTGGGGAACAGCAGTCAACAGTTCAACAACAACATTGTTAAAAGACCAAAAAAGGAAATTCCTAGGAGGATATGGCCCTGAAGGCATCATGACTGCAGTTTAATGAGAAAAACAAAAATAGGTGGGGTTCGTGGGTTGCGGTAGTGATAACTCTCTTTAGTCATAGTTCAGTTTCAATGAGCCTGTATTAATCTCTTCTCAGGACGGATGTGTATTTAAAAATTCATTTGTGTGACTGTCTTACCAAAAGACTGTAGAAAAAAACATGGCCAAACACCCCCAAACAGCAGATGATGAGGTAGATGAGGTGGTAGAGGAACTCGAAGTCCATCACCATGGCTTTGTAGCCTCGTGTGAAGGTCCCTCGATTGCCAACAAA